>NC_090446.1:953409727-953739013 GCF_031143425.1 Pleurodeles waltl | reverse complement strand
TTAGGCTGAACTAGGAGACATGCAAAGCTCCTACTATACCACTGGTGTCATATGCACAACATCATAAGAAAACACAATACACAGATATACTAAAATAAAGGTACTTTATTTTTATGACAATATGCCAAACGTATCTCAGTGAGTACCCTAAGTATGAGGATGCCAACTATACACAAGATATATGTACACAATACCAAAAATATGCAGTAATAGCAAAAGGAAGTAATGCAAGCAGTGTAAAGTTACAGTAGATTGCAAAAGGAGCACATAGGTATAGGGGCAACACAAACCATATACTCCAAAAGTGGAATGCGAACCACGAATGGACCCCAAACCTATGTGAGCTTGTAGAGGGTCGCTGGGACTGTAAGAAAACAGTGAGGGTTAGAAAAATAGCCCACCCCAAGACCCTGTAAGGTAGGTGTAAAGTGCACCTACAAGCCCCAGAGAGCACAGAAGTCGTGATAGGGGGATTCTGCCAGGAAAACCAACACCAGCAAAGCAACAACAGTGGATTTCCGGACCTGAGTACCTGTAAGACAAGGGGACCAAGTACAAGAGTCGCGACAGTGTCGAGAGTGGGCAGGAGCCCAGGAAATGCCAGCTGAAGGTGCAAGGAAACTGCCACTGGATGGAAGAAGCTTTGTGTTCTGCAAGAACGAAGAGGACTAGGAACTTCCCCTTTGGAGGATGGATGTCCCACGTCGTGAAGAAGCTTGCAGAGGTGTTCCCACGCAGAAAGATGGCAAACAAGCCTTGCTAGCTGCAAGGGTTGCGGTTAGGGTTTTTGGATGCTGCTGTGGCCCAGGAGGGACTGGGATGTCGCCACTTGGATGAGGAGACAGAGGGGGCACCCAGCAATTCAGGGAGCCCTCACAGAAGCAGGCAGGACCCGCAGAAGTACCGGAACAGGCACTTAGAAGAGGAGTGAACTGGAGTCCACCCGAAGTCAGAAAAGGGAGTCCCACGACGCCGGAGGACAACTCAGAAGGTTGTGCACTGCCGGTTAGAGTGTCGGGGACCCAGGCTTGGCTGTGCACTAAGGAAATCCTGGAAGAGTGCACAGGAGCCGGAGCAGCTGCAAATCACGCGGTACTCAGCAATGCAGTCTAGCGTGGAGAGGCAAGGACTTACCTCCACCAAACTTGGACTGAAGAGTCACTGGATTGTGGGAGTCACTTGGACAGAGTTGCTGAGTTCCAGGGACCACGCTCGTAGTGCTGAGAGGGGACCCAGAGGACCGGTGATGCAGTCTTTTGTTGCCTGCGGTTGCAGGGGGAAGATTCTGTCGACCCACAGGAGATTTCTTCAGAGCTCCTGGTACAAGAAGGAGGCAGGCTACCCCAGAGCATGCACCACCAGGAAACAGGCGAGAAAGCCAGCAGGATGAAGCGATACAAGGTTGCAGTAGTGGTCTTTGCTACTTTGTTGCAGTTTTGCAGGCATCCTGAGCAGTCAGCGGTCGATCCTTTGGCAGAAGGTGAAAAGGGAGATGCAGAGGAACTCTGATGAGCTCTTGCATTTGGCATCTGAAGAATTCCCCAAAGCAGAGACACTAAATAGCCAGAAAAGGAGGTTTGGCTACCTAGGAAGGAGGATGAGCCTATCAGAAGGAGTCTCTGACGTCACCTGATGGCACTGGCCACTCAGAGCAGTCCAGTGTGCCAGCAACACCTCTGTTTCCAAGATGGCAGAGGTCTGGGGCACATTGGAGGAGCTCTGGGCACCTCCCCTGGGAGGTGCAGGTCAGGGGAGTGGTCACTCCCCTTTCCTTTGTCCAGTTTCACACCAGAGCAGGGCTGGGGGATCCCTAAACCGGTGTAGACTGGCCTATGCAGAGATGGGCAGCATCTGTGCCCATCAAAGCATTTCCAGAGGCTGGGGGAGGCTACTCCTCCCCAGCCTTCACACCTATTTCCAAAGGGAGAGGGTGTCACACCCTCTCTCAGAGGAAATCCTTTGTTCTGCCTTCCTGGGCCAGGGCTGCCTGGACCCCAGGAGGGCAGAAACCTGTCTGAGGGGTTGGCAGCAGCAGCAGCTGCAGTGGAGACCCCGGAAAGGCAGTTTGGCAGTACCCGGGTTCTGTGCTAGAGACCCGGGGGATTATGGAATTGTCTCCCCAATGCCAGAATGGCATTGGGGTGACAATTCCATGATCTTAGACATGTTACATGGCCATGTTCAGAGTTACCATTGTGACACTATACATAGGTAGTGACCTATGTATAGTGCACGCATGAAATGGTGTCCCCGCACTCACAAAGTCCGGGGAATTTGCCCTGAACGATTTGGGGGCACCTTGGCTGGTGCCAGGGTGCCCACACACTAAGTAACGTTGCACCCAACCTTCACCAGGTGAAGGTTAGACATATAGGTGACTTATAAGTTACTTATGTGCAGTGGTAAATGGCTGTGAAATAACGTGGACGTAATTTCACTCAGGCTGCACTGGCAGGCCTGTGTAAGAATAGTCAGATCTCCCTATGGGTGGCAAAAGAAATGCTGCAGCCCGTAGGGATCTCCTGGAACCCCAAATACCCTGGGTACCTCAGTACCATATACTAGGGAATTATAAGGGTGTTCCAGTATGCCAATGTGAATTGGTAAAATTGGTCACTAGCCTGTTAGTGGCAATTTGTAAAGCAGAGAGAGCACAACCACTGAGGTTCTGGTTAGCAGAGCCTCAGTGAGACAGTTAGGCATCCCACAGGGAACACATACATATAGGCCACAAACTTATGAGCACTGGGGTCCTAGCTAGCAGGGACCCAGTGACCCATAACAAACATACTGAAAACATAGGGTTTTCACTATGAGCACTGGGCCCTGGTTAGCAGGATCCCAGTGAGACAGTGAAAACACCCTGACATATACTCACAAACAGGCCAAAGGTGGGGGTAACAAGGCTAGAAAGAGGCTACTTTCTCACAGTAGTGCACGCATGCAATGGTGTCCCTGCACTCACAAAGTCTGGGGAAAGTGCCCTGAACTATGTGGGGCACCTTTGCTAGTGCAAGGGTGCCCTCACACTTAGTAACTTTGCACCTAACCTTCAGCAAGTGAAGGTTAGACATAAGGTGACTTATAAGTTACTTAAGTGCAGTGAAAATGGCTGTGAAATAGTGTGTGCACTATTTCACGCAGGCTGTAATGGCAGTCCTGTGTAAGGGGTTGTCTGAGCTCCTTATGGGTGGCAAAAGAAATACTGCAGCCCATATGGATCTCCTGGAACCCCTATGCCCTTACACTAGGGACTTATAAGGGGGGTCCAGTATGCCAATTGAAATTGGTAAATTTAGTCACTGGCCTACAGTGACAAATTAAAAAGCAGAGAGAGTATAAGCACTGAGGTCCTGGTTAGCAGAGCCTCAGTGAAACAGTTAGGCACTACACAGGCATACACATTAGGCTACAAATTATGAGTACTGGGTTCCTGGCTAGCAGGGTCCCAGTGAGACAGGCAAAACATACTGGCATATAGATTTGTATCTGTGAGCACTGGGATCCTGGCTAGCAGGATCCCAGTGACACATTAAAAACACACAGACACACACTCACAAACAGGCCAAAAGTGAGGGCAACCATGCTAGAAAGAGGCTACTTTCCTACAACGTCCTCGTCGACGCTGTTTTCACCGACGACGGCTTCGTCGACGGAACACCAGCTGTCGACGGCCTCGTCGATGATACACCAACCGTCGACGACACTCCTACCGTCTACGACACTCTTACCGTCGACGATGACTCTACCGTCGACGTTCCCACCGTCGATGACGATCAATGCAGCGATGCTCTCGTTGACGATACCACCGTCGACGCCAAACCTCTTGTCGACGAGGAAGACCTCAGTAAAGGTGCAAAGGCCAGATTCATTGCCTCTGTTGTCATCAGCAGACCAGGATACTTACAGGAGGGCATAAAAGTATCATCTAACGCCCTCAGTTACATCTCCTAGCAAGGTTTCCAGCCTTTTACCCTCGCATCTTTTGAAGGAAGATGACTTGGATGAGGAGGGTATTTTTGGAGTCGCCAGCAGCCCTTCACAATTAAGGGTTAAGTGCCAAGAGTACTCCGATGATGATGAGGTTTCATATTACACTCATGGCTATTATGAGCAGCCGCCATTGGTCGGTCTTCCCCCTGGGCTACTTTCTGACCTGCATGCAATGTTGGCGGATTATCAGGAACGTTTTCCACCTAAGCCTTCGTCGGTACAGCAGCTGTTACTTCCGCCTCTGCCAGCAACTACTCTCTTGCAACAGCCACATCATACACCTCAACCAAGGTCACAGCAATCTATTCTTTCCACACCAAGACATCAGGCGTCCTCCGATGAGGATGGGTAGGAAGGTGAGATACAGCCTGCCAATGATGAGTGGGATGATATATTATACCAACTCCTGCCTCACCTACGGCGCCCATGGTTGAGTCTTCGACTGAGGATATACAGTAGGTGGCTTCCATAACCTGAGCGTGCCCCTACGCGGTTTGATCTCCCAATGCCTACGACTCAGCAGGATTACTTCCTATATGACTTTAAAGAGCCCCAGAGAAAAATGGTCAGAGCTATTGCCATCATAGACCATATGTGGAACCAGGGCCTAAAAATTATGCAGAATCCAGCAACGGTCCCTGCGGTTCTGCCGAGACTGGATAAGAAATATAAGCCAACAGAGGATGCCCCGACCTTCCTCCCAAGCCATCCAAAACCAGACTCCGTAATATCACAGGCCGCCCAACATCTCTCCAGGAACCCCTCTACGCCATTGACGTCACCGCCAGATAAAGAAGGAAGGTTCCTAGATAATATTGGCAAGCGTTTTTCCTCTATGTCCGCTATTGTGGTAGGAGCGGCCAACTCCCTTGCTCTGCTAGGCAGATACGATCAACAGCTAAGGTCAGATGTCTCCCATTCACTAGAAGAGCTCCCGGACACCTCCAAAGCAGAAGCTAAAAAAGTTCTTGTAGAAGGCCAGTGCTCTTCAGCGGAAATCATTGATTGTGCTCTGGACATAGCGGCAATGGGCTTCAGACTACTCTCTGGTTCAGCGGTGTTAAGGCGTCAAGGTTGGCTCAAAGCCACCAACTTTCGCCCAGAATTCCAAACAAAAATTCTAGATCTTCCATATGACGGGGAAGCTCTAGTTGGAAAGCACGTCGACGACGCCCTTCAAGCCATCAAGGCGGATACAGAAACGGCGAAATCCCTGGGCACTCTACAATATAGGAAAGTGCCCTTTCGGGGTGCTAGGGGCAGAGGTCAGCCTGCCTTTCGTGGTGGATACCAACAATATAGGTACCCAGCCTATTCATCCATGTTTCAGCCTGCAACCACCTCCCGCAGCATATACCAGGCCTTACCACAAAAGCAAACAGGGGCGTCAATCTAAAGAAACCACGCGTAGACAATGACTGTCTAATGTCACGGCCTATTTATCTCCTCCTACAATTTATAATGGAATTCTGAAACATCATCTACAACGCTGGCAGCAAATAACCAAAGACAGGTGAGTGCTTAATGTCATCCGTTTCGAACACCTATTGGAATTCACCCAGATTCCCCCTTCAAAGCCTCCATCACATGTTCATCAAAAACACCTTTGTCTACTCCGTGTGGAGGTAGCAACCATGCTGAGGAGAGGGGCTATAGAGTCTATTCTGCATTCCCAGAAGGGAAAGGGTTTTTACTCTTGTTTCTTTCTCATCCAAAAAAAGTCTTGCCTATGGCGGCCAGTCCTGGACTTACAGGAGCTAAACAAACACCTCAAGAAGCAAACAGTTCGGATGGTCACCCTCCAAGACGTCCTCCAGCTTCTGAACAAAGCAGATTACATGGCCTCTCTGGACCTTCACGACGGGTACTTTTACATTTCTATCCATCCGCTCCACAGAAAGTACCTGAGGTTTGCGGTCAATGGCAAACATTTCCAGTTCAAGGTCCTTCCCTTTGGCCTGCGTTCAGCACCAGGAATCTTTACCAAATGTCTAGCGCCAGTGGCGCCCTACCTAAGGAGAAACAAACACCAAGTTTTTCCTTACCTCGATGACTGGTTGGTAAAAGCTCCAGATGTCCAGTCAGCAGAAAGTTCAGTCAGGTTGACTCTGCGCCTTTTTGAGGATTTAGGCCTTACACCCAACAAGGAAAATTGTTCCTGCAGCCATCCACTCGATTAGCCTTCCTAGGGGCTATCTTAGACACTCAACGAGCCAAAGCCTATCCAGCTCCCGACAGACAAACAAAGCTAATACAGCTGGCAAGGCGCGTCCAAAGAAAAAGGTGTCTTTCAGTTCGGCTGTACAAGTCCTTGCTGGGCATGATGTCGTCATGTATCAGCCTCATTTCATTCTGCCGCCTCCGAATGCGTCCGATTCAAGAAGAACTGGACAAGCAATGGATACAAGCATGAGGTTCCTTTGAAGATACCATCCTCGTCACATCGTGTGTGGTCCATTCTCTGAAGTGGTGGACGAATCCCGAGAACATTTCCAAAGGTCTCAGTTTCTTGGCACGAGTTTCTCCAATGACTGTCACTACGGATGCATCACTCACAGGATGGGGCGCATGCTTGCAGGACCTTCGGGTGAGCGGCAAGTGGCCGCCCTCTCACCGTTTGTTCCACATAAATATTCTCGAGCTGAGAGCGGTCTATTACGCCTTGCAAGCCTTCCTTCCAAGGATACAAGGGTCAGTGGTGCTTGTCAGGACAGACAATACCAACACAATGCACTACCTGAACAAGCAGGGAGGAACACGGTCTCGCATACTCTCTCGAGAAGCACAAACCCTCTGGAAATGGTGCATTCACCACTCAATCCACATCACTGCGGAGCATGTCCCGGGCCTGCAGAATACCATTGTGGATTCGCTAAGCAGACTGACGACATCCTCCCACGAGTGGGAGTTACACCAGAGGATGCTAGATTGGATATTCGACCAGTGGCGAAAACCGAATCTGGACATATTTGCTTCCTCCCGGAACGCCAAATGCCGACATTATGCAAGTTGGCATCACCAACAGTGGTCATGGGGGAATGTATTTTTGATCGCATGGTCAGGGATCTATGCATACACTTTTCCTCTGATTCCTCTCCTCGCAAGGGTCATCAGAAAGATGAAGTCAGAACCCTGCCAGCTGATCCTCATAGCTCCAGCATGGCCGCGTCAACCATGGTACACGGAGTTGCTCCTCCTGTTGGCCTCTCCATCAATCAGGCTCAGACCAATCCCAGACCTGCTTACTATCAATCAGGGGCAAGTGAGGCACCCGGACCCCAAATCTCTCAGTTTGCATGCATGGCTCCTGAGTACAATGGATTTGGCCATCTAGATCTACCGTCTGAGTGCAGAGAAGTGCTGGCTAAAGCACGTGCAGCTAGTACCAGCAAGTCTTACCGAGCAAAATGGAAGAGATTTTGTATTTGGTGTGAAACCCAAAATGTGCATCCTCTCTCCTCCGCACCGGAGGCAGTGTTTCCCTATTTATTGCATCTGACACGTTCAGGACTAGCCCATTCCTCAATCAGAATCCATCTGGCTGCCATCTCCAGATACAGAAGAGTACCAGGCAAACCATCCTTATACTCTCTCAGATTGGTAAAACAATTTCTCAAAGGTCTTTTCAGATCTTTTCCTCCAGTAAAACCTCTGCCGCCGGCATGGCAACTTAACATCGTCCTTGACCAGCTTATGAAGGAGCCTTTTCAGCGGATTCACAGAGCGGACATCAAGTATCTCACTTGGAAAGTGGCTCTCCTTCTTGCCCTTACTTCGGCACGCAGTGTTAGTGAAATTCAAGCTTTCACTATACAGGAACCTTTTCTGCAGTTCAGACAGGACAGGGTCATCCTGCGCACCAATCCAAAGTTCGTGACCAAGGTACCTTCCGAGTTCCCTATCAATGAGCTGGTGGTGCTCAAAACTTTCTTTCCGAACCTGCAGACTGTTGCGGAAAGAACTCTCCATTCACTCGACCTTAAAAGATGCATAAGATTCTATCTGGACAGGACAAAATCATTCAGGCAGTCCACTCAGTTGTTTGCAGCCTTCAGTGCTACTAGGAAAGGTCACTGGGTAACCAAACAGACCATGGCCCTCATTGTGAACACGGCGGGAAACACTGCATCGCTGCGGCGGTAAAAACTGCCAACAGAGGAGCGGTCCGGACCGCCAAATAATAAACCAACTGAAAAAAAGTCATCCTGAAAACCACCCACCGCCAGTAGAGGAGTGCCGACAATGACGGCAGAAGCCGCCCACAGGCCGACCGAAAGGCCCAACCTGCCCATCAAATAATGAACCACTAGACCGCCGTCAGTTCCGGGCGGGAACCACCACCACGTAAAGCCAGGCAGAAACGAACCAAATATAAGGAAACACTCACCGGAGACTCACACAGCACGCCGAAGCAGACATGGATAGAGAGCTGCAGATCATGCCAGCCCTTCTCCTTGCCATATACCTCCACAACCGAGACTGCCGACGCAGACGATGACGGTAAGTACCGCAACCTACGAAACAAGGGAAGAAAGGGCACAGTTACATACCCACCCACTCCACCCACCCTGCAACGCTCCCACAACCCTTCACAACAGCACAAGCCATACACCCCACAGCAAGAGATACTTACCCGGCACCATGCAAATCCAACCTGACCATAGTACATACAAATGCCCCACACCCACAAACAATGAAACGAGAGACCAGGGATTCAAGAGGGTGCCACCAAAACACAGGCCACACATAAACTTTTAATGCAGCTCTCTGAGTAAACGATTGTCAAGTAAGGCCAATGACCAGTCCATAGTGTTAGAGTTCCATGGGCTACAATGGCTCCACCCTGACTCCCAAAAGTGCTACGGTACTCCACCTTATAGGGGCAACAATGGGGCATCCAGGCACCTCAGGGAACAGGGGCATTTGCGTTTGTGTGTTTTTGGAGGATGGGGGTGGACACAGTGGGAGAAGACAGGCTGCCAGTGTGAATGTATGTTTTGTGGGTGTCTGCAAGTCTGGTGAGTGTGCTGCATGTGTCAACTAAAGTAGTTGTGGTGAGTGCAGGTGTGGTGTCTGGGGTGCATGTATGGATGTGTGCTATTGTGGTGAGTGCAGGAATAGGCTCAGCAACAGTGAATGAAGGTGCAGTGCCTGGGGGTGTGCATGTAGAGGGGACAGACAGGGAGGCGGAAGAGGTGGGCACACTGGGGAAGTGGATGTTGCTGTGTGTGCATGTGTATGTTGGCTGTGTGAATGCTTGTGGTGGGAGGTGTGGTGCTTGTGTTTAGAAGTGTGCTTCTTGTGTGTTGAGGTGTGTGACTGTGTGTCAGAATGAGTGCTTTAGATGGGTGAAGGGAGTGGGGTGCTGGAAGGGGTCGAGGAGGTTGGAAGGGGGACGGAATGACCAGGGAAACTGGCTGCCATCAAAGAGGAGGCCAGAGCCTGAAAAGATCTCTGTAGGCCAGACACGGCACTGTGAATGCCATCCAGATAGGCATTGGTCTGATGCATCTCTGATGCTAGCCCCTGGATGGCATTGATGATGGTTGTCTGCCCTACAGAGATGGTTCTCAGGAGGTCAATAGCCTCCTCCATGAGGGCAGCAGGGCTTACTGGGGCAGGGGAGGAGGTGCCTGGGGCGAAGGAGACGCACACCCTTCTGGGTGAGCGGGCACGGGCAAGTCGGTGGGGAGCAAATGGGAGGGCGGTGATGGCATGGGGGTGGCGGAAGATGATACAGTAGGGGTGGGCCCACTAGGGTCTCTCACCGCCAGGGAGCCCCCATCAGAGGAGGTATCGGAGTCACTACCTCCAGTGAGAGTTGCCTCCCCTGTGGTACTCCCCTCGCCCTCCAACCCACTGGTCCCCTTGGCTTCGGATGACTCTGCCTCCAAGGATCTGTGGGCCGCTGCATCCACACTCGCCGGTGCCTCAGCTCCCTCGCCAGATGATGCTGATGTACACAAACAACACAAGAGAACAGGGATGGGGAGACAAAACAGGAGAGACACTTGTAAATAGCTGAAAGGAGTGAACATAGTGGTTCATACATACACCCACCCAGAAGACCCTCCAATAGGCAGCACCTTCCAATATACCCATTGCCATGCCCCTGACTAGTGTCCAGAACCCTGCTCTACACTCATTCCCTAAACAACCTAAGGACATGACGTGTAGAAGACCTGACCCAAACACCCCTACTCCCTACGGGGGCCATCATGTAGATGGACATCAATCAGAGTCCGTGCAACTAAGCAGCATAAACCCGAATGCACACACAGAAATCCATCAGGGGTCAAAAATATGGTAGGTGTACTCACCTCCTCTTTACTGCTGTGCAGCCTTCCAGCGCCTATCCAGGTCTGGGTACGCCACTGCCAGGATGCGCAGCATAAGTGGGGGTCCGTGCCCGACGGGCACCCCTTCCCCATTGGGAGGACTTCCCCAGCTGGGCCACGCAGATTTTTCGTGCCCAGTGCTGCAGGTCCTCCCACCTCTTCCTGCAGTGGGTGCTCTGCCGGTTGTAGACCCCCAGGGTCCGCACCTCCTTGGCGGTGGCTTGCCAAAGTACCCTCTTCTGGTGGGCACTGACCTAAAAGGGTCACACAGAAATGTAACACAGAGGTCAGGCACTTGGCAAACATATACAGCTGGCTATATGTCCACTATGGGACGGACAGTACAAACAGACTAACAGAACATACACACACAGCATGTCAGGAACCCTGGCCCATCCAGGGTCAGAGGTGCACACATATATGCTGCCAACACCATCCATTACACACAACCATTGCCCACAATACCCCAACTCACCTGTACCTCTGGCCGTCAATAGAGCTTGGCGTACAGCGGCAGGACCCTGTCCACGAACCTCTCCAATTCCTCTTCGGTGAAGGCCAGGGCTCTTTCCCCTGCAACACGAGCCACTTCCATGACCAGAGGCAGGACACAGCAGTACACTCAGTGGAGTACCTGCTTGCACAAGATCAGGGAGTCAAGTGAAGTTGGGGTGACGACTTTGCGTACGCAACCGCGGCAGTGTGCACGTCACCGCCGACGGCGATCATGATACGCTAGGATTCCCCATTGACATCCATGTTAACCAATGACTGTGCGCACGGCGGTAAACACCGCCTTACGCTGTTACGTCAACCGCTAGTGGTGTGAGGTCACTTCCACCACGACAGTTCTGGATTACAGGGGAAGACATTTTGCCAATAACTATGCATTCATAATACTGCTATCTGCACAATGCAGACCCTAATGTTCACTAAACACACATATACATGTGACAATTAACAATACCACACCTGACAAACCCCGATCAATAATTATGGTCTAGTTGATGTTATGTCAAACACATTTAGCATTTGAGTCCCTATAATCAAGTCAGCAGTGCTCAATGACTGACAATGTGTGCCGATGTATGTGTCTTCCTCACACGTGTTTCAAATTCCTCCTAGATACTGACCCTTGTGGTGAGGAAGGGCCCCATCGGTGTACAGACAACTTGTGGATATGCAGACCATGGTGGAGTGTCACATCATAATCAATTACAGACTCACCTGTACAACTATTCTTGAACTTTGTGCATTACTGGATCCTGCACTGACTCCGGCAAATCGTAATCAGCATGCCATCTCTACTGAAGTGCAGGTGCTCTCTGCACTCCATTACCTGGACACGGGCTCCTTTGAAGTGACAGTGGGCATGGGTGCTGGATTTTCACAGCCAATGTTCAGCATGATACTGACAAGATTTCTGAATGCATTTGTACGACACCTGCAGTCCTATGTGAGGTTTCTCCAAAGTACTGACCTCCCTGCCATCAAGTCCGACTTCTATGCCTTTGCCAACATACCCCATGTGATAGGTGCCATCAATGGCACCAACATACCTATGATCCCCCAAGAGTCAGTAAACAGGTGTACAGAAACTGGAAGAACTTTCACTCCATGAACATTCAATTGGTATGTACTGCAGACCGGTACATCTCACACGTGAATGCCATGTTCCCTGGTTCAGTCCATGATTCCTTTGTGCTGAGGAACAGTAGTGTGCCACACCAGATGGAACAACTACAAGAGGACAGAGGGTGGATCATAGGTAGGTGTTTCTGTCACTAACTGCCACCTAGCAGACAGCCAGGCTGTCTGCCTCTGAGGCCTGTCAATGACAGTTCTGTTTTGCACCTTTTTCTAGGTGCTTCTGGCTATCCCAACTTGCGCTGGCCTCTTGACACCAGTGAGGAAACCTGGGACAGATGCAGAGAGGAATTACAATGAGGCCCATGGACGTACTAGGAGGCTGATAGAGTACACAATAGGTCTCCTGAAGGCTAGATTTTGTTGTCTACATATCTCTGGCGGTTCCCTCGTCTATGGCCCTGAAAAGGTGTGTAGAATAGTGGTGTTCTGCTGCCTGCTGCACACCGTGGCAGTGAGAAATTCTATCCCCCTCTTGGAGGTGGAGGGTGCTGTATATCCAGACCAGCTTCCTCAGAGAGGGGATGATAGTGATGGTGATGATGAGGAAGGGGAAGATGTCAATTCCAGGACCCAGCTGATACAACTCTAATTCCAGTAACTATGTAGGACTAAGGGCTGAGATTGGTGTTTGTGAAACATACTGTCAGTGTGCCTTGTCATCTAGGGGGGGGGGGGGGTTGAAGGTACTAATTGCAACTGGTCTGCATAGGACAGAATACAATTTAGTGGTTCTTTTTCTCAACATATTTAGACACAACAACAAGTAAGGCAAGTGGGTACTTGTAGGAGGCTGGACTGGCTTGTAGTGAGTACCTAGGGGTACTTGCACCTTGCACCAGGCCCAGTTATCCCTTATTAGTGTATAGGGTGTCTAGCAGCATAGGCTGATAGGTAATGGTAGCTTAGCAGAGCAGCTTAGGCTGAACTAGGAGACGAGTGAAGCTCCTACAGTACCACTTAGTGTCATATGCACAATATCATAAGAAAACACAATACACAGTTATACTAAAAATAAAGGTACTTTATTTTTATGACAATATGCCAAAGTATCTCAGAGTGTACCCTCAGTGAGAGGATAGGAACTTGTGGGGCTTGTGGGGCTCTGACCAGGTTCTGTTACCCATAAACCTCTGCAAACCTCAAAATTTGGCTAAAAAAAACAGGTTTTCCCCACATTTCGGTGACAGAAAGTTCTGGAATCTGAGAGCAGCCACAAATTTCCTTCCACCCAGCATTCCCCCAAGTCTCCCGATAAAAATGATACCTCACTTGTGTGGGTAGGCCTAGCGCCCGCGACAGGAAATGCCCCAAAACACAATGTGGACACATCCCATTTTTTGACAGAAAACAGAGGTGTTTTTTACAAAGTGCCTACTTGTAGATTTTGTCCTCTAGCTCAGCCGGCACCTAGGGAAACCTCCCAAACCTGTGCATTTTTGAAAACTAGAGACCTGGGAAATCCAAGATGGGGTGACTTGTGGGGCTCTGACCAGGTTCTGTTACCCAGAATCCTTTGCAAACCTCAAAATTTGGCTAAAAAAACAGGTTTTCCCCACATTTCGGTGACAGAAAGTTCTGGAATCTGAGAGCAGCCACAATTTCCTTCCACCCAGCGTTCCCCCAAGTCTCCCGATAAAAATGATACCTCATTTGTGTGGGTAGGCCTAGCGCCCACAACAGGAAATGCCCCAAAACACAACGTGGACACATCCCATTTTTTGACAGAAAACAGAGGTGTTTTTTGCAAAGTGCCTACCTGTAGATTTTGGCCTCTAGCTCAGCCGGCACCTAGGGAAACCTACCAAACCTGTGAATTTTTGAAACTAGAGACCTAGGGGAATCCAAGATGGGGAGACTTGTGGGGCTCTGACCAGGTTCTGTTACCCAGAATCCTTTGCAAACCTCAAAATTTGGCCAAAAAAAAGGTTTTCCTCACATTTCGGTGACAGAAAGTTCTGGAATCTGAGAGCAGCCACAAATTTCGTTCCACCCAGCGTTCCCCCAAGTCTCCCGAAAAAAATGATACCTCACTTGTGTGGGTAGGCGTAGCGCCCGCGACAGGAAATGCCCCAAAACACAACGTGGACACATCCCATTTTTTCACAGAAAACAGAGGTGTTTTTTGCAAAGTACCTACCTGTAGATTTTGGCCTCTAGCTCAGCCGGCACCTAGGAAAACCTACTAAACCTGTGCATTTTTTAAAACTACAGACCTGGGCAATCCAAGATGGGGTGACTTGTGGGGCTCTGAGCAGGTTCTGTTACCCAGAAACCTCTGCAAACCTCAAAATTTAGCTAAAAAAAACAGGTTTTCCCCACATTTCGGTGACAGAAAGTTCTGGGATCTGAGAGGAGCCACAAATTTCCTTCCACCCAGCGTTCCCCAAAGTCTCCCGATAAAAATGACATCTCACTTGTGTAGGTAGGCCAAGCGCCCGTGACAGGAAATGCCCCAAAACACAACGTGGACAAATCCCATTTTTTGACAGAAAACAGAGGTGTTTTTTGCAAAGTGCCTACCTGTAGATTCTGGCCTCTAGTTCAGCCGGCACCTAGGGAAACCTCCCAAACCTGTGCGTTTTTGAAAACTAGAGACCTGGGGCATCCAAGATGGGGTGACTTGTGGGGCTCTGACCAGGTTCTGTTACACAGAATCCTTTGCAAACCTCAAAATTTGGCTAAAAAAACTGGTTTTCCTCACATTTCGGTGACAGAAAGTTCTGGGATCTGAGAGGAGCCACAAATTTCCTTCCACCCAGCGTTCCCCAAAGTCTCCCGATAAAAATGACACCTCACTTGTGTAGGTAGGCCTAGCGCCCGCGACAGGAAATGCCCCAAAACACAACGTGGACACATCCCATTTTTTGACAGAAAACAGAGGTGTTTTTTGCAAAGTGCCTACCTGTAGATTTTGGCCTCTAGCTCAGCCGGCACCTAGGGAAACCTACCAAACCTGTGCATTTTTGAAAACTTGAGACCTAGAGGAATCCAAGATGGGGTGACTTGTGGAGCTCTGACCAGGTTGTTACCCAGAATGCTTTGCAAACCTCAAAATTTGGCTAACAAAAACAGGTTTTCCCCACATTTCGGTGACTGAACGTTCTGGAATCTGAGAGCAGCCACAAATTTCCTTCCACCCAGCGTTCCCCCAAGTCTCCCGATAAAAATGATACCTCACTTGTGTGGGTAGGCCTAGCGCTGGCGACAGTAAATGCCCCAAAACAGAATGTGGACACATCCCGTTTTTTGACAGAAAACAGAGGTGTTTTTTGCAAAGTGCCTACGAGTAGATTGTGGCCTCTAGCTCAGCCGGCAGCTAGGGAAACCTACCAAACCTGTGCATTTTTGAAGACTTGAGACCTAGGGGAATCCAAGATGGGGTGACTTGTGAGGCTCTGACCAGGTTGTTACCCAGAATCCTTTGCAAACCTCAAAATTTGGCAAAAAAAAAAGGTTTTCCTCACATTTCGGTGACAGAAAGTTCTGGAATCTGAGAGCAGCCACAAATCTCCTTCCACCCAGCGTTCCCCCGAGTCTCCCGATAAAAATGATACCTCACTTGTGTGGGTAGGTGTAGCGCCCGCGAAAGGAAATGCCCCAAAACACAACGTGGACACATCCCATTTTTTGACAGAAAACAGAGGTGTTTTTTGCAAAGTGCCTACCTGTAGATTCTGGCCTCTAGTTCAGCCGGCACCTAGGGAAACCTCCCAAACCTGTTCATTTTTGAAAACTAGAAACCTGGGGAATCCAAGATGGGGTGACTTGTGGGGCTCTGACCATGTTCTGTTACCCAGAATCCTTTGTAAACCTAAAATGTGGCTAAAAAAAACTGGTTTTCCTCACATTTCGGTGACAGAAAGTTCTGGGATCTGAGAGGAGCCACAAATTTCCTTCCACCCAGCGTTCCCCAAAGTCTCCCGATAAAAATGACACCTCACTTGTGTAGGTAGGCCTAGCACCCGTGACAGGAAATGCCCCAAAACACAACGTGGACACATCCCATTTTTTGACAGAAAACAGAGGTGTTTTTTGCAAAGTGCTTACCTGTAGATTTTGGCCTCTAGCTCAGCCGGCACCTAGGGAAACCTACCAAACCTGTGCATTTTTGAAAACTTGAGACCTAGGGGAGTCCAAGATGGGGTGACTTGTGGAGCTCTGACCAGGTTGTTACCCAGAATCCTTTGCAAACCTCAAAATTTGGCTAACAAAAACAGGTTTTCCCCACATTTCGGTCACAGAAAGTTCTGGAATCTGAGAGCAGCCACAAATTTCCTTCCACCCAGCGTTCCCCCAAGTCTCCCGATAAAAATGATACCTCACTTGTGTGGGTAGGCCTAGCGCCGGTGACAGCAAATGCCCCAAAACAGAATGTGGACACATCCCATTTTTTGACAGAAAACAGAGGTGTTTTTTGCAAAGTGCCTACCTGTAGATTGTGGCCTCTAGCTCAGCCGGCAGCTAGGGAAACCTACCAAACCTGTGCATTTTTGAAAACTAGAGACCTAGGGGAATCCAAGATGGGGTGACTTGTGGGGCTCTGACCAGGTTGTTACCCAGAATCCTTTGCAAACCTCAAAATTTGGCTAAAAAAAACAGGTTTTCCCCACATTTCGGTGACAGAAAATTCTGGAATCTGAGAGCAGCCACAAATTTCCTTCCACCCAGCGTTCCCCCAAGTCTCCCGATAAAAATGATACCTCACTTGTGTGGGTAGGTGTAGCGCCCGCGACAGGAAATGCCCCAAAACACAACGTGGACACATCCCATTTTTTGACAGAAAACAGAGGTGTTTTTTGCAAAGTGCCTACCTGTAGATTCTGGCCTCTAGTTCAGCCGGCACCTAGGGAAACCTCCCAAACCTGTTCATTTTTTAAAACTAGAGACCTGGGGAATCCAAGATGGGGTGACTTGTGGGGCTCTGACCAGTTTCTGTTACCCAGAATCCTTTGCAAACCTCAAAATTTGGCTAAAAAAACTGGTTTTCCTCACATTTCTGTGACAGAAAGTTCTGGGATCTGAGAGGAGCCACAAATTTCCTTCCACCCAGCGTTCCCCAAAGTGTCCCGATAAAAATGACATCTCACTTGTGTAGGTAGGCCAAGCGCCCGTGACAGGAAATGCCCCAAAACACAACGTGGACACATCCCAGTTTTTGACAGAAAACAGAGGTGTTTTTTGCAAAGTGCCTACCTGTAGATTCTGGCCTCTAGTTCAGCCGGCACCTAGGGAAACCTCCCAAACCTGTGCGTTTTTGAAAACTAGAGACCTGGGGCATCCCAGGTGGGGTGACTTGTGGGGCTCTGACCAGGTTCTGTTACCCAGAATCCTTTGCAAACCTCAAAATTTGGCTAAAAAAACTGGTTTTCCTCACATTTCGGTGACAGAAAGTTCTGGGATCTGAGAGGAGCCACAAATTTCCTTCCACCCAGCGTTCCCCAAAGTCTCCCGATAAAAATGACACCTCACTTGTGTAGGTAGGCCTAGCGCCCGTGACAGGAAATGCCCCAAAACACAACGTGGACACATCCCATTTTTTGACAGAAAACAGAGGTGTTTTTTGCAAAGTGCTTACCTGTAGATTTTGGCCTCTAGCTCAGCCGGCACCTAGGGAAACCTACCAAACCTGTGCATTTTTGAAAACTTGAGACCTAGGGGAGTCCAAGATGGGGTGACTTGTGGAGCTCTGACCAGGTTGTTACCCAGAATCCTTTGCAAACCTCAAAATTTGGCTAACAAAAACAGGTTTTCCCCACATTTCGGTGACAGAAAGTTCTGGAATCTGAGAGCAGCCACAAATTTCCTTCCACCCAGCGTTCCCCCAAGTCTCCCGATAAAAATGATACCTCACTTGTGTGGGTAGGCCTAGCGCCGGCGACAGTAAATGCCCCAAAACCAAATGTGGACACATCCCATTTTTTGACAGAAAACAGAGATGTTTTTTGCAAAGTGCCTACCTGTAGATTGTGGCCTCTAGCTCAGCCGGCAGCTAGGGAAACCTACCAAACCTGTGCATTTTTGAAAACTTGAGACCTAGGGGAATCCAAGATGGGGTGACTTGTGGGGCTCTGACCAGGTTGTTACCCAGAATCCTTTGCAAACCTCAAAATTTGGCAAAAAAAAAAAGGTTTTCCTCACATTTCGGTGACAGAAAGTTCTGGAATCTGAGAGCAGCCACAAATTTCCTTCCACCCAGCGTTCCCCCAAGTCTCCCGTTAAAAATGATACCTCACTTGTGTGGGTAGGCGTAACGCCCGCGACAGGAAATGCCCCAAAACACAACGTGGACACATCCCATTTTTTGACAGAAAACAGAGGTGTTTTTTGCAAAGTGCCTACCTGTAGATTCTGGCCTCTAGTTCAGCCGGCACCTAGGGAAACCTCCCAAACCTGTTCATTTTTGAAAACTAGAGACCTGGGGAATCCAAGATGGCGTGACTTGTGGGGCTCTGACCATTTTCTGTTACCCAGAATCCTTTGCAAACCTCAAAATTTGGATACAAAAACTGGTTTTCCTCACATTTCGGTGACAGAAAGTTCTGGGATCTGAGAGGAGCCACAAATTTCCTTCCACCCAGCGTTCCCCAAAGTCTCCCGATAAAAATGACACCTCACTTGTGTAGGTAGGCCAAGCGCCCGTGACATGAAATGCCCCAAAACACAACGTGGACACATCCCATTTTTTGACAGAAAACAGAGGTGTTTTTTGCAAAGGGCCTACCTGTAGATTCTGGCCTCTAGTTCAGCCGGCACCTAGGGAAACCTCCCAAACCTGTGCGTTTTTGAAAACTAGAGACCTGGGGCATCCCAGGTGGGGTGACTTGTGGGGCTCTGACCAGGTTCTGTTACCCAGAATCCTTTGCAAACCTCAAAATTTTGCTAAAAAAACTGGTTTGCCTCACATTTCGGTGACAGAAAGTTCTGGGATCTGAGAGGAGCCACAAATTTCCTTCCACCCAGCGTTCCCCAAAGTCTCCCGATAAAAATGACACCTCACTTGTGTAGGTAGGCCTAGCGCCCGTGACAGGAAATGCCCCAAAACACAACGTGGACACATCCCATTTTTTGACAGAAAACAGAGGTGTTTTTTGCAAAGTGCTTACCTGTAGATTTTGGCCTCTAGCTCAGCCGGCACCTAGGGAAACCTACCAAACCTGTGCATTTTTGAAAACTTGAGACCTAGGGGAGTCCAAGATGGGGTGACTTGTGGAGCTCTGACCAGGTTGTTACCCAGAATCCTTTGCAAACCTCAAAATTTGGCTAACAAAAACAGGTTTTCCCCACATTTCGGTCACAGAAAGTTCTGGAATCTGAGAGCAGCCACAAATTTCCTTCCACCCAGCGTTCCCCCAAGTCTCCCGATAAAAATGATACCTCACTTGTGTGGGTAGGCCTAGCGCCGGTGACAGCAAATGCCCCAAAACAGAATGTGGACACATCCCATTTTTTGACAGAAAACAGAGGTGTTTTTTGCAAAGTGCCTACCTGTAGATTGTGGCCTCTAGCTCAGCCGGCAGCTAGGGAAACCTACCAAACCTGTGCATTTTTGAAAACTAGAGACCTAGGGGAATCCAAGATGGGGTGACTTGTGGGGCTCTGACCAGGTTGTTACCCAGAATCCTTTGCAAACCTCAAAATTTGGCTAAAAAAAACAGGTTTTCCCCACATTTCGGTGACAGAAAATTCTGGAATCTGACGGCAGCCACAAATTTCCTTCCACCCAGCGTTCCCCCAAGTCTCCCGATAAAAATGATTCCTCACTTGTGTGGGTGGGCCTAGCGCCCGCGACAGGAAATGCCCCAAAACACAACGTGGACACATCCCATTTTTTGACAGAAAACAGAGGTGTTTTTTGCAAAGTGCCTACCTGTAGATTTTGGCCTCTAGCTCAGCCGGCACCTAGGGAAACCTACCAAACCTGTGAATTTTTGAAAACTAGAGACCTAGGGCAATCCAAGATGGGGAGACTTGTGGGGCTCTGACCAGGTTCTGTTACCCAGAATCCTTTGCAAACTTCAAAATTTGGCAAAAAAAAAAAGGTTTTCCTCACATTTCGGTGACAGAAAGTTCTGGAATCTGAGAGCAGCCACAAATTTCCTTCCACCCAGCGTTCCCCCAAGTCTCCCGATAAAAATTATACCTCACTTGTGTGGGTAGGCGTAGCGCCCGCGACAGGAAATGCCCCAAAACACAACGTGGACACATCCCATTTTTTGACAGAAAACAGAGGTGTTTTTTGCAAAGTACCTACCTGTAGATTTTGGCCTCTAGCTCAGCCGGCACCTAGGAAAACCTACTAGACCTGTGCATTTTTTAAAACTACAGGCCTGGGCAATCCAAGATGGGGTGACTTGTGGGGCTCTGACCAGGTTCTGTTACCCAGAATCCTTTGCAAACCTCAAAATTTGGCTAAAAAAACTGGTTTTCCTCACATTTCGGTGACAGAAAGTTCTGGGATCTGAGAGGAGCCACAAATTTCCTTCCACCCAGCGTTCCCCAAAGTCTCCCGATATAAATGACACCTCACTTGTGTAGGTAGGCCTAGCGCACGTGACAGGAAATGCCCCAAAACACAACGTGGACACATCCCATTTTATGACAGAAAACAGAGGTGTTTTTTGCAAAGTGCCTACCTGTAGATTTTGGCCTCTAGCTCAGCCGGCACCTAGGGAAACCTACCAAACCTGTGCATTTTTGAAAACTTGAGACCTAGGGGAGTCCAAGATGGGGTGACTTGTGGAGCTCTGACCAGGTTGTTACCCAGAATCCTTTGCAAACCTCAAAATTTGGCTAACAAAAACAGGTTTTCCCCACATTTCGGTGACAGAAAGTTCTGGAATCTGAGAGCAGCCACAAATTTCCTTCCACCCATCGTTCCCCCAAGTCTCCCGATAAAAATGATACCTCACTTGTGTGGGTTGGCCTAGCGCCGGCGACAGCAAATGCCCCAAAACAGAATGTGGACACATCCCATTTTTTGACAGAAAACAGAGGTGTTTTTTGCAAAGTGCCTACCTGTAGATTTTGGAATCTAGCTCAGCTGGCTACTAGGGAAACCTACCAAACCTGTGCATTTTTTGAAAACTAGAGACCTAGGGGAATCCAAGATGGGGTGACTTGTGGGGCTCTGACCAGGTTGTTACCCAGAATCCTTTGCAAACCTCAAAATTTGGCTAAAAAAAACAGGTTTTCCCCACATTTCGGTGACAGAAAGTTCTGGAATCTGAGAGGAGCCACACATTTCCTTCCACCCAGCGTTCCCCCAAGTCTCCCGATAAAAATGATACCTCACTTGTGTGGGTAGGCCTAGCGCCCGCGACAGGAAATGCCCCAAAACACAACGTGGACACATCTCATTTTTTGACAGAAAACAGAGGTGTTTTTTGCAAAGTGCCTACCTGTAGATTTTGGCCTCTAGCTCAGCCGGCACCTAGGGAAACCTACCAAACCTGTGCATTTTTGAAAACTTGAGACCTAGGGGAATCCAAGATGGGGAGACTTGTGGGGCTCTGACCAGGTTCTGTTACCCAGAATCCTTTGCAAACCTCAAAATTTGGCAAAAAAAAAAGGTTTTCCTCACATTTCGGTGACAGAAAGTTCTGGAATCTGAGAGCAGCCACAAATTTCCTTCCACCCAGCGTTCCCCCAAGTCTCCCGATAAAAATGATACCTCACTTGTGTGGGTAGGCGTAGCGCCCGCAACAGGAAATGCCCCAAAACACAACGTGGACACATCCCATTTTTTGACAGAAAACAGAGGTGTTTTTTGCAAAGTACCTACCTGTAGATTTTGGCCTCTAGCTCAGCCGGCACCTAGGAAAACCTACTAAACCTGTGCATTTTTTAAAACTACAGACCTGGGCAATCCAAGATGGGGTGACTTGTGGGGCTCTGAGCAGGTTCTGTTACCCTGAAACCTCTGCAAACCTCAAAATGTAGCTAAAAAAAACAGGTTTTCCCCACATTTCGGTGACAGAAAGTTCTGGAATCTGAGAGCAGCCACAAATTTCCTTCCACCCAGCATTCCCCCAAGTTTCCCAATAAAAATGATACCTCACTTGTGTGGGTAGGCCTAGCGCCCGCGACAGGAAATGCCCCAAAACACAATGTGGACACATCCCATTTTTTGACAGAAAACAGAGGTGTTTTTTACAAAGTGCCCACTTGTAGATTTTGGCCTCTAGCTCAGCCGGCACCTAGAGAACCCTCCCAAACCTGTGCATTTTTGAAAAGTAGAGACCTGGGGAATCCAAGATGGGGTGACTTGTGGGGCTCTGACCAGGTTCTGTTACCCAGAATCCTTTGCAAACCTCAAAATTTGGCAAAAAAAAAAGGTTTTCCTCACATTTCGGTGACAGAAAGTTCTGGAATCTGAGAGCAGCCACAAATTTCTTTCCACCCAGCGTTCCCCCAAGTCTCCCGATAAAAATGATACCTCACTTGTGTGGGTAGGCGTAGCGCCCGCGACAGGAAATGCCCCAAAACACAACGTGGACACATCACATTTTTTGACAGAAAACAGAGGTGTTTTATGCAAAGTGCCTACCTATAAATTCTGGCCTCTAGTTCAGCCGGCACCTAGGGAAACCTCCCAAACCTGTTCATTTTTGAAAACTAGAGACCTGCGGAATCCAAGATGGGGTGACTTGTGGGGCTCTGACCAGGTTCTGTTACCCAGAATCCTTTGCAAACCTCAAAATTTGGCTAAAAAAACTGGTTTTCCTCACATTTCGGTGACAGAAAGTTCTGGGATCTGAGAGGAGCCACAAATTTCCTTCCACCCAGCGTTCCCCAAAGTCTCCCGATAAAAATGACACCTCACTTGTGTAGGTAGGCCAAGCGCCCATGACAGGAAATGCCCCAAAACACAACGTGGACACATCCCATTTTTTGACAGAAAACAGAGGTGTTTTTTGCAAAGTGCCTACCTGTAGATTCTGGCCTCTAGTTCAGCCGGCACCTAGGGAAACCTCCCAAACCTGTGCGTTTTTGAAAACTAGAGACCTGGGGCATCCAAGATGGGGTGACTTGTGGGGCTCTGACCAGGTTCTGTTACCCAGAATCCTTTGCAAACCTCAAAATTTGGCTAAAAAAACTGGTTTTCCTCACATTTCGGTGACAGAAAGTTCTGGGATCTGAGAGGAGCCACAAATTTCCTTCCACCCAGCGTTCCCCCAAGTCTCCCGATAAAAATGATACCTCACTTGTGTGGGTAGGCCTAGCGCCGGCGACCGCAAATGCCCCAAAACAGAATGTGGACACATCCCATTTTTTGACAGAAAACAGAGGTGTTTTTTGCAAAGTGCCTACCTGTAGATTGTGGCCTCTAGCTCAGCCGGCAGCTAGGGAATCCTACCAAACCTGTGCATTTTTGAAAACTAGAGACCTAGGGGAATCCAAGATGGGGTGACTTGTGAGGCTCTGACCAGGTTGTTACCCAGAATCCTTTGCAAACCTCAAAATTTGGCTAAAAAAAACAGGTTTTCCCCACATTTCGGTGACAGAAAGTTCTGGAATCTAAGAGGAGCCACAAATTTCCTTCCACCCAGCGTTCCCCCAAGTCTCCCGATGAAAATGATACCTCACTTGTGTGGGTAGGCCTAGCGCCCGCGACAGGAAATGCCCCAAAACACAACGTGGACACATCCCATTTTTTGACAGAAAACAGAGGTGTTTTTTGCAAAGTGCCTACCTGTAGATTTTGGCCTCTAGCTCAGCCGGCACCTAGGGAAACCTACCAAACCTGTGCATTTTTGAAAACTTGAGACCTAGGGGAGTCCAAAATGGGGTGACTTGTGGAGCTCTGACCAGGTTGTTACCCAGAATCCTTTGCAAACCTCAAAATTTGGCTAACAAAAACAGGTGTTCCCCACATTTCGGTGACAGAAAGTTCTGGAATCTGAGAGGAGCCACACATTTCCTTCCACCCAGCGTTCCCCCAAGTCTCCCGATAAAAATGATACTTCACTTGTGTGGGTAGGCCTAGCGCCCGCGACAGGAAATGCCCCAAAGCACAACGTGGACACATCCCATTTTTTGACAGAAAACAGAGGTGTTTTTTGCAAAGTGCCTACCTGTAGATTTTGGCCTCTAGCTCAGCCGGCACCTAGGGAAACCTACCAAGCCTGTGCATTTTTGAAAACTTGAGACCTAGGGGAATCCAAGATGGGGTGACTTGTGGAGTTCTGACCAGGTTTTTACCCAGAATCCTTTGCAAACCTCAAATTTGGCTAACAAAAACAGGTTTTCCCCACATTTCGGTGACAGAAAGTTCTGGAATCTGAGAGCAGCCACAAATTTCCTTCCACACAGCTTTCCCCCAAGTCTCCCGATAAAAATGATACCTCACTTGTGTGGGTAGGCCTAGCGCCGGCGACAGCAAATGCCCCAAAACAGAATGTGGACACATCCCATTTTTTGACAGAAAACAGAGGTGTTTTTTGCAAAGTGCCTACAGGTAGATTGTGGCCTCTAGCTCAGCCGGCACCTAGGGAAACCTACCAAACCTGTGCATTTTTGAAAACTTGAGACCTAGGGGAATCCAAGATGGGGTGACTTGTGGGGCTCTGACCAGGTTGTTACCCAGAATCCTTTGCAAACCTCAAAATTTGGCTAAAAAAAACAGGTTTTCCCCACATTTCGGTGACAGAAAGTTCTGGAATCTGAGAGGAGCCACAAATTTCCTTCCACCCAGCGTTCCCTCAAGTCTCCCGATAAAAATGATACCTCACTTGTGTGGGTAGGCCTAGCGCCCGCGACAGGAAATGCCCCAAAACACAACGTGGACACATCCCATTTTTTGACAGAAAACAGAGGTGTTTTTTGCAAAGTGCCTACCTGTAGATTTTGGCCTCTAGCTCAGCCGGCACCTAGGGAAACCTACCAAACCTGTGCATTTTTGAAAACTTGAGACCTAGGGGAATCCAAGATGGGGTGACTTGTGGAGCTCTGACCAGGTTGTTAACCAGAATCCTTTGCAAACCTCAAAATTTGGCTAAAAAAAACAGGTTTTCCCCACAATTCGGTGACAGAAAGTTCTGGAATCTGAGAGCAGCCACAAATTTCCTTCCACCCAGCGTTCCCCCAAGTCTCCCGATAAAAATGATACCTCACTTGTGTGGGTAGGCCTAGCGCCCGTGACAGCAAATGCCCCAAAACAGAATGTGGACACATCCCATTTTTTGACAGAAAACAGAGGTGTTTTTTGCAAAGTGCCTACCTGTAGATTTTGGCCTCTAGCTCAGCCGGCACCTAGGGAAACCTACCAAACCTGTGCATTTTTGAAAACTTGAGACCTAGGGAATTCCAAGATGGGGTGACTTGTGGAGCTCTGACCAGGTTCTGTTACCCAGAATCCTTTGCAAACCTCAAAATTTGGCTAAATAAACATGTTTTCTTCCCATTTCGGTGACAGAAGGTTCTGGAATCTGAGAGCAGCCACAAATTTCCTTCCACCCATTGTTCCCCCAAGTCTCCCGATAAAAATGGCACCTTACTTGTGTGGGTAGACCTTGCGCCCGTGGCAGGGAGGGCCCCAAAACTCAACATGGACACATCACATTTTTTGACAGAAAACAGAGGTGTTTTTTGCAAAGTGCCTACCTGTAGATTTTGGCCTCTAGCTCAGCAGGCACCTAGGGAAACCTACCAAACCTGTGCATTTTTGAAAACTAGAGACCTAGGGGAATCCAAGATGGGGTGACTTGTGGAGCTCTGACCAGGTTCTGTTACCCAGAATCCTTTGCAAACCTCAAAATTTGGCTAAATAAACATGTTTTCTTCCCATTTCGGTGACAGAAGGTTCTGGAATCTGAGAGCAGCCACAAATTTCCTTCCACCCATCGTTCCCCCAAGTCTCCCGATAAAAATGATACCTCACTTGTGTGGGTTGGCCTAGCGCCGGCGACAGCAAATGCCCCAAAACAGAATGTGGACACATCCCATTTTTTGACAGAAAACAGAGGGGTTTTTTGCAAAGTGCCTACCTGTAGATTTTGGAATCTAGCTCAGCCGGCTACTAGGGAAACCTACCAAACCTGTGCATTTTTTGAAAACTAGAGACCTAGGGGAATCCAAGATGGGGTGACTTGTGGGGCTCTGACCAGGTTGTTACCCATAATCCTTTGCAAACCTCAAAATTTGGCTAAAAAAAACAGGTTTTCCCCACATTTCGGTGACAGAAAGTTCTGGAATCTGAGAGGAGCCACACATTTCCTTCCACCCAGCGTTCCCCCAAGTCTCCCGATAAAAATGATACCTCACTTGTGTGGGTAGGCCTAGCGCCCGCAACAGGAAATGCCCCAAAACACAACGTGGACACATCTCATTTTTTGACAGAAAACAGAGGTGTTTTTTGCAAAGTGCCTACCTGTAGATTTTGGCCTCTAGCTCAGCCGGCACCTAGGGAAACCTACCAAACCTGTGCATTTTTGAAAACTTGAGACCTAGGGGAATCCAAGATGGGGTGACTTGTGGAGCTCTGACCAGGTTGTTACCCAGAATCCTTTGCATACCTCAAAATTTGGCTAAAAAAAACAGGTTTTCCACACATTTCGGTGACAGAAAGTTCTGGAATCTGAGAGCAGCCACAAATTTCCTTCCACCCAGCGTTCCCCCAAGTCTCCCGATAAGAATGATACCTCACTTGTGTGGGTAGGCCTAGCGCCCACAACAGGAAATGCCCCAAAACACAACGTGGACACATCCCATTTTTTGACAGAAAACAGAGGTGTTTTTTGCAAAGTGCCTACCTGTAGATTTTGGCCTCTAGCTCAGCCGGCACCTAGGGAAACCTACCAAACCTGTGAATTTTTGAAAACTAGAGACCTAGGGGAATCCAAGATGGGGAGACTTGTGGGACTCTGACCAGGTTCTGTTACCCAGAATCCTTTGCAAACCTCAAAATTTGGCAAAAAAAAAAAGGTTTTCCTCACATTTCGGTGACAGAAAGTTCTGGAATCTGAGAGCAGCCACAAATTTCCTTCCACCCAGCGTTCCCCCAAGTCTCCCGATAAAAATGATACCTCACTTGTGTGGGTAGGCCAAGCGCCCGCAACAGGAAATGCCCCAAAACACAACGTGGACACATCCCATTTTTTGACAGAAAACAGAGGTGTTTTTTGCAAAGTACCTAACTGTAGATTTTGGCCTCTAGCTCAGCCGGCACCTAGGAAAACCTACTAAACCTGTGCATTTTTTAAAACTACAGACCTGCGCAATCCAAGATGGGGTGACTTGTGGGGCTCTGAGCAGGTTCTGTTACCCTGAAACCTCTGCAAACCTCAAAATGTAGCTAAAAAAAACAGGTTTTCCCCACATTTCGGTGACAGAAAGTTCTGGAATCTGAGAGCAGCCACAAATTTCCTTCCACCCAGCATTCCCCCAAGTTTCCCAATAAAAATGATACCTCACTTGTGTGGGTAGGCCTAGCGCCCGCGACAGGAAATGCCCCAAAACACAATGTGGACACATCCCATTTTTTGACAGAAAACAGTGGTGTTTTTTACAAAGTGCCCACTTGTAGATTTTGGCCTCTAGCTCAGCCGGCACCTAGGGAACCCTCCCAAACCTGTGCATTTTTGAAAAGTAGAGACCTGGGGAATCCAAGATGGGGTGACTTGTGGGGCTCTGACCAGGTTCTGTTACCCAGAATCCTTTGCAAACCTTAAAATTTGGCAAAAAAAAAAGGTTTTCCTCACATTTCGGTGACAGAAAGTTCTGGAATCTGAGAGGAGCCACACATTTCCTTCCACCCAGCGTTCCCCCAAGTCTCCCGATAAAAATGATACTTCACTTGTGTGGGTAGGCCTAGCGCCCGCGACAGGAAATGCCCCAAATCACAACGTGGACACATCCCATTTTTTGACAGAAAACAGAGGTGTTTTTTGCAAAGTGCCTACCTGTAGATTTTGGCCTCTAGCTCAGCCGGCACCTAGGGAAACCTACCAAACCTGTGCATTTTTGAAAACTTGAGACCTAGGGGAATCCAAGATGGGGTGACTTGTGGAGTTCTGACCAGGTTTTTACCCAGAATCCTTTGCAAACCTCAAATTTGGCTAACAAAAACAGGTTTTCCCCACATTTCGGTGACAGAAAGTTCTGGAATCTGAGAGCAGCCACAAATTTCCTTCCACACAGCTTTCCCCCAAGTCTCCCGATAAAAATGATACCTCACTTGTGTGGGTAGGCCTAGCGCCGGCGACAGCAAATGCCCCAAAACAGAATGTGGACACATCCCATTTTTTGACAGAAAACAGAGGTGTTTTTTGCAAAGTGCCTACAGGTAGATTGTGGCCTCTAGCTCAGCCGGCACCTAGGGAAACCTACCAAACCTGTGCATTTTTGAAAACTTGAGACCTAGGGGAATCCAAGATGGGGTAACTTGTGGGGCTCTGACCAGGTTGTTACCCAGAATCCTTTGCAAACCTCAAAATTTGGCTAAAAAAAACAGGTTTTCCCCACATTTCGGTGACAGAAAGTTCTGGAATCTGAGAGGAGCCACAAATTTCCTTCCACCCAGCGTTCCCCCAAGTGTCCCGATAAAAATGATACCTCACTTGTGTGGGTAGGCCTAGCGCCCGCGACAGGAAATGCCCCAAAACACAACGTGGACACATCCCATTTTTTGACAGAAAACAGAGGTGTTTTTTGCAAAGTGCCTACCTGTAGATTTTGGCCTCTAGCTCAGCCAGCACCTAGGGAAACCTACCAAACCTGTGCATTTTTGAAAACTTGAGACCTAGGGGAATCCAAGATGGGGTGACTTGTGGAGCTCTGACCAGGTTGTTAACCAGAATCCTTTGCAAACCTCAAAATTTGGCTAAAAAAAACAGGTTTTCCCCACATTTCGGTGACAGAATGTTCTGGAATCTGAGAGCAGCCACAAATTTCCTTCCACCCAGCGTTCCCCCAAGTCTCCCGATAAAAATGATACCTCACTTGTGTGGGTAGGCCTAGCGCCCGCGACAGCATATGCCCCAAAACAGAATGTGGACACATCCCATTTTTTGACAGAAAACAGAGGTGTTTTTTGCAAAGTGCCTACCTGTAGATTTTGGCCTCTAGCTCAGCCGGCACCTAGGGAAACCTACCAAACCTGTGCATTTTTGAAAACTTGAGACCTAGGGGAATCCAAGATGGGGTGACTTGTGGGGCTCTGACCAGGTTCTGTTACCCAGAATCCTTTGCAAACCTCAAAATTTGGCTAAAAAAACAGGTTTTCCTCACATTTCGGTGACAGAAAGTTCTGGAATCTGAGAGGAGCCACAAATTTCCATCCACCCAGCGTTCCCCCAAGTCTCCCGATAAAAATGGCACCTTACTTGTGTGGGTAGACCTTGCGCCCGTGGCAGGGAGGGCCCCAAAACTCAACATGGACACATCCCATTTTTTGACAGAAAACAGAGGTGTTTTTTGCAAAGTGCCTACCTGTAGATTTTGGCCTCTAGCTCAGCAGGCACCTAGGGAAACCTACCAAACCTGTGCATTTTTGAAAACTAGAGACCTAGGGGAATCCAAGATGGGGTGACTTGTGGAGCTCTGACCAGGTTCTGTTACCCAGAATCCTTTGCAAACCTCAAAATTTGGCTAAATAAACATGTTTTCTTCCCATTTCGGTGACAGAAGGTTCTGGAATCTGAGAGCAGCCACAAATTTCCTTCCACCCAGCGTTCCCCCAAGTCTCCCGATAAAAACGATACCTAACTGGTGTGGGAAGGCCTAGCGCCCGCAACAGGAAATGCCCCAAAACACAATGTGGACACATCCCATTTTTTGACAGAAAACAGAGGTGCTTTTTACAAAGTGCCTACCTGTAGATTTTGGCATCTAACTCAGCCGGCACCTAGGGAAACCTACCAAACCTGTGCATTTTTGAAAACTTGAGACCTATGGGAATCCAAGATGGGGTGACTTGTGGAGCTCTGACAAGGTTGTTACCCAGAATCCTTTGCAAACCTCAAAATTTGGCTAAAAAAAACAGGTTTTCCCCACATTTCGGTGACAGAAAGTTCTGGAATCTGAGAGCAGCCACAAATGTCCTTCCACCCAGCGTTCCCCCAAGTCTCCCGATAAAAATTGTACCTCACTTGTGTGGGTAGGCCTAGCGCCGGCGACAGCAAATGCCCCAAAACAGAATGTGGACACATCCCATTTTTTGACAGAAAACAGAGGTGTTTTTTGCAAAGTGCCTACCTGTAGATTGTGGCCTCTAGCTCAGCCTGCACCTAGGGAAACCTACCAAACCTGTGCATTTTTGAAAACTTGAGACCTAGCGGAATCCAAGATGGGGTGACTTGTGGGGCTCTGACCAGGTTGTTATCCAGAATCCTTTGCAAACCTCAAAATTTGGCTAAAAAAACAGGTTTTCCCCACATTTCGGTGACAGAAAGTTCTGGAATCTGAGAGGAGCCACAAATTTCCTTCCACCCAGCATTCCCCCAAGTCTCCGGATAAAAATGATACCTCACTTGTGTGGGTAGGCCTAGCGCCCGCGACAGGAAATGCCCCAAAACACAACGTCCACACATCCCATTTTTTTACAGAAAACAGAGATGTTTTTTGCAAAGTGCCTACCTGTAGATTTTGGCCTCTATCTCAGCCAGCACCTAGGAAAACCTGCTAAACCTGTGCATTTTTGAAAACTACAGGCCTGGGCAATCCAAGATGGGGTGACTTGTGGGGCTCTGACCAAGTTCTGTTACCCAGAAACCTTTGCGAACCTCAAGATTTGGCTAAAAAAAACAGGTTTTCCCCACATTTCGGTGACAGAAAGTTCTGGAATCTGAGAGCAGCCACAAATTTGCTTCCACCCAGTGTTCCCCCAAGTCTCCCGATAAAAATGATACCTCACTTGTGTGGGTAGGCCTAGCGCCCGCGACAGGAAATGCCCCAAAACACAATGTGGACACATCCCATTTTTTGACAGAAAACAGAGGTGTTTTTTACAAAGTGCCTACTTGTAGATTTTGGCCTCTAGCTCAGCCGGCACCTAGGGAAACCTCCCAAACCTGTGCATTTTTTAAAACTAGAGACCTGGAGAATCTATGATGGGGTGACTTGTGGGGCTCTGACCAGGTTCTGTTACCCAGAATCCTTTGCAAAACCTCAAAATTTGGCTAAAAAAACTAGTTTTCCTCATATTTCGGTGACAGAAAGTTCTGGAATCTGAGAGTAGCCACGAATTTCCTTCCATCCAGCGTTCCCCAAATTCTCCTGATAAAAATGACACCTCACTTGTGTGGGTAGGCCTAGCGCCCACGACAGGAAATGCCCCAAAATACAACGTGGACACATCCCATTATTTTACAGAAAACAGAGGTGTTTTTTTGCAAAGTGCCTACCTGTAGATTTTGGCGTCTAGCTCAGCCAGCACCTGGGGAAACCTACCGAACCTGTGCATTTTTGAAAACTACAGACCTAGGAGAACCCAGGATGGGGTGACTTGTGGGGCTTCCTTCCACCCAGCGTTCCCCCAAGTCTCCCGATAAAAATGATACCTCACTTGTGTGGGTAGGCCTAGCGCCCGCGACAGGAAGTGCCCCAAAACGCAACGTGGACACATCCCATTTTTTGACAGAAAACAGAGGTGTTTTTTGCAAAGTGCCTACCTGTAGATTTTGGCCTCTAGCTGAGCCAGCACTTAGGGAAAAGTACCAAACCTGTGCATTTTTTAAAACTAGATACCTAGGGGAATCCAAGATGGGGTGACTTGTGGGGCGCTGACCAGGTTCTGTTACCCAGAATCCTTTGCAAACCTCAAAATTTGGCTAAATAAAACAGGTTTTCCCCACATTTCGGTGACAGAAAGTTCTGGAATCTGAGAGGAGCCACAAATTTCCTTCCACCCAGCGTTCCCCCAAGTCTCCCGATAAAAATTATACCTCACTTGTGTGGGTAGGCCTAGCGCCCACGGCAGGAAGTGCCCCAAAACGCAACGTGGACACATCCCATTTTTTGACAGAAAACAGAGGTGCTTTTTACAAAGTGCCTACCTGTAGATTTTGGCATCTAACTCAGCCGGCACCTAGGGAAACCTACCAAACCTGTGCATTTTTGAAAACTTGAGACCTATGGGAATCCAAGATGGGGTGACTTGTGGAGCTCTGACAAGGTTGTTACCCAGAATCCTTTGCAAACCTCAAAATTTGGCTAAAAAAAACAGGTTTTCCCCACATTTCGGTGACAGAAAGTTCTGGAATCTGAGAGCAGCCACAAATGTCCTTCCACCCAGCGTTCCCCCAAGTCTCCTGATAAAAATTGTACCTCACTTGTGTGGGTAGGCCTAGCGCCGGCGACAGCAAATGGCCCAAAACAGAATGTGGACACATCCCATTTTTTGATAGAAAACAGAGGTGTTTTTTGCAAAGTGCCTACCTGTAGATTGTGGCCTTTAGCTCAGCCTGCACCTAGGGAAACCTACCAAACCTGTGCATTTTTGAAAACTTGAGACCTAGGGGAATCCAAGATGGGGTGACTTGTGGGGCTCTCACCAGGTTGTTACCCAGAATCCTTTGCAAACCTCAAAATTTGGCTAAAAAAACAGGTTTTCCCCACATTTCGGTGACAGAAAGTTCTGGAATCTGAGAGGAGCCACAAATTTCCTTCCACCCAGCATTCCCCCAAGTCTCCGGAAAAAAATGATACCTCACTTGTGTGGGTAGGCCTAGCGCCCGCGACAGGAAATGCCCCAAAACACAACGTCCACACATCCCATTTTTTGACAGAAAACAGAGATGTTTTTTGAAAAGTGCCTACCTGTAGATTTTGGCCTCTAGCTCAGCCAGCACCTAGGAAAACCTGCTAAACCTGTGCATTTTTGAAAACTACAGACCTGGGCAATCCAAGATGGGGTGACTTGTGGGGCTCTGACCAAGTTCTGTTACCCAGAAACCTTTGCGAACCTCAAGATTTGGCTAAAAAAAACAGGTTTTCCCCACATTTCGGTGACAGAAAGTTCTGGAATCTGAGAGGAGCCACAAATTTGCTTCCACCCAGTGTTCCCCCAAGTCTCCCGATAAAAATGATACCTCACTTGTGTGGGTAGGCCTAGCCCCCGCGACAGGAAATGCCCCAAAACACAATGTGGACACATCCCATTTTTTGACAGAAAACAGAGGTGTTTTTTACAAAGTGCCTACTTGTAGATTTTGGCCTCTAGCTCAGCCGGCACCTAGGGAAACCTCCCAAACCTGTGCATTTTTGAAAACTAGAGACCTGGGGAATCTATGATGGGGTGACTTGTGGGGCTCTGACCAGGTTCTGTTACCCAGAATCCTTTGCAAAACCTCAAAATTTGGCTAAAAAAACTAGTTTTCCTCATATTTCGGTGACAGAAAGTTCTGGAATCTGAGAGTAGCCACGAATTTCCTTCCATCCAGCGTTCCCCAAATTCTCCTGATAAAAATGACACCTCACTTGTGTGGGTAGGCCTAGCGCCCGCGACAGGAAATGCCCCAAAACACAACGTGGACACATCCCTTTATTTTACAGAAAACAGAGGTGTTTTTTTGCAAAGTGCCTACCTGTAGATTTTGGCGTCTAGCTCAGCCAGCACCTGGGGAAACCTACCGAACCTGTGCATTTTTGAAAACTACAGACCTAGGAGAACCCAGGATGGGGTGACTTGTGGGGCTCTGACCAGGTTTTGTTACCCAGAATCCTTTGCAAACCTCAAAATTTGGCTAAAAAAAACAGGTTTTCCCCACATTTCGGTGACAGAAAGTTCTGGAATCTGAGAGCAGCCACAAATTTCCATCCACCCATCGTTCCCCCAAGTCTCCCGATAAAAATGATACCTCACTTGTGTGGGTAGGCCTAGCGCCCACAACAGGAAATGCCCCAAAACACAACGTGGACACATCCCATTTTTTGACAGAAAACAGAGGTGTTTTTTGCAAAGTGCCTACCTGTAGATTTTGGCCTCTAGCTCAGCCGGCACCTAGGGAAACCTACCAAACGTGTGAATTTTTTAAAACTAGAGTCCTAGGGGAATACAAGATGGGGAGACTTGTGGGGCTCTGACCAGGTTCTGTTACCCAGAATCCTTTGCAAACCTCAAAATTTGGCTAAAAAAACTGGTTTTCCTCACATTTCGGTGACAGAAAGTTCTGGAATCTGAGAGGAGCCACAAATTTTCTTCCACCCAGCGTTCCCCAAAGTCTCCCGATAAAAATGACACCTCACTTGTGTAGGTAGGCCTAGCGCCCGCGACAGGAAATGCCCCAAAACACAACGTGGACACATCCCATTTTTTGACAGAAAACAGAGGTGTTTTTTGCAAAGTGCCTACCTGTAGATTCTGGCCTCTAGTTCAGCCGGCACCTAGGGAAACCTCCCAAACCTGTGCGTTTTTGAAAACTAGAGACCTGGGGCATCCAAGATGGGGTGACTTGTGGGGCTCTGACCAGGTTCTGTTACACAGAATCCTTTGCAAACCTCAAAATTTGGCTAAAAAAACTGGTTTTCCTCACATTTCGGTGACAGAAAGTTCTGGGATCTGAGAGGAGCCACAAATTTCCTTCCACCCAGCGTTCCCCAAAGTCTCCCGATAAAAATGACACCTCACTTGTGTAGGTAGGCCTAGCGCCCGCGACAGGAAATGCCCCAAAACACAACGTGGACACATCCCATTTTTTGACAGAAAACAGAGGTGTTTTTTGCAAAGTGCCTACCTGTAGATTTTGGCCTCTAGCTCAGCCAGCACCTAGGGAAACCTACCAAACCTGTGCATTTTTGAAAACTTGAGACCTAGGGGAATCCAAGATGGGGTGACTTGTGGAGCTCTGACCAGGTTGTTACCCAGAATCCTTTGCAAACCTCAAAATTTGGCTAACAAAAACAGGTTTTCCCCACATTTCGGTGACTGAACGTTCTGGAATCTGAGAGCAGCCACAAATTTCCTTCCACCCAGCGTTCCCCCAAGTCTCCCGATAAAAATGATACCTCACTTGTGTGGGTAGGCCTAGCGCTGGCGACAGTAAATGCCCCAAAACAGAATGTGGACACATCCCGTTTTTTGACAGAAAACAGAGGTGTTTTTTGCAAAGTGCCTACCAGTAGATTGTGGCCTCTAGCTCAGCCGGCAGCTAGGGAAACCTACCAAACCTGTGCATTTTTGAAGACTTGAGACCTAGGGGAATCCAAGATGGGGTGACTTGTGAGGCTCTGACCAGGTTGTTACCCAGAATCCTTTGCAAACCTCAAAATTTGGCAAAACAAAAAGGTTTTCCTCACATTTCGGTGACAGAAAGTTCTGGAATCTGAGAGCAGCCACAAATCTCCTTCCACCCAGCGTTCCCCCGAGTCTCCCGATAAAAATGATACCTCACTTGTGTGGGTAGGCGTAGCGCCCGCGAAAGGAAATGCCCCAAAACACAACGTGGACACATCCCATTTTTTGACAGAAAACAGAGGTGTTTTTTGCAAAGTGTCTACCTGTAGATTCTGGCCTCTAGTTCAGCCGGCACCTAGGGAAACCTCCCAAACCTGTTCATTTTTGAAAACTAGAAACATGGGGAATCCAAGATGGGGTGACTTGTGGGGCTCTGACCATGTTCTGTTACCCAGAATCCTTTGTAAACCTCAAAATGTGGCTAAAAAAAACTGGTTTTCCTCACATTTCGGTGACAGAAAGTTCTGGGATCTGAGAGGAGCCACAAATTTCCTTCCACCCAGCGTTCCCCAAAGTCTCCCGATAAAAATGACACCTCACTTGTGTAGGTAGGCCAAGCGCCCGTGACAGGAAATGCCCCAAAACACAACGTGGACACATCCCATTTTTTGACAGAAAACAGAGGTGTTTTTTGCAAAGTGCCTACCTGTAGATTCTGGCCTCTAGTTCAGCCGGCACCTAGGGAAACCTCCCAAACCTGTGCGTTTTTTAAAACTAGAGACCTGGGGCATCCAAGATGGGGTGACTTGTGGGGCTCTGACCATGTTCTGTTACCCAGAATCCTTTGCAAACCTCAAAATTTGGCTGAAAAAACTGGTTTTCCTCACAGTTCGGTGACAGAAAGTTCTGGGATCTGAGAGGAGCCACAAATTTCCTTCCACCCAGCGTTCCCCAAAGTCTCCCGATAAAAATGACACCTCACTTGTGTAGGTAGACCTAGCGCCCGCGACAGGAAATGCCCCAAAACACAACGTGGACACATCCCATTTTTTGACAGAAAACAGAGGTGTTTTTTGCAAAGTGCATACCTGTAGATTTTGGCCTCTAGCTCAGCCGGCACCTAGGGAAACCTACCAAACCTGTGCATTTTTGAAAACTTGAGACCTAGGGGAGTCAAAGATGGGGTGACTTGTGGAGCTCTGACCAGGTTGTTACCCAGAATCCTTTGTAAACCTCAAAATTTGGCTAACAAAAAGAGGTTTTCCCCACATTTCAGTGACAGAAAGTTCTGGAATCTGAGAGCAGCCACAAATTTCCTTCCACCCAGCGTTCCCCCAAGTCTCCCGATAAAAATGATACCTCACTTGTGTGGGTAGGCCTAGCGCCAGCGACAGTAAATGCCCCAAAACAGAATGTGGACACATCCCATTTTTTGACAGAAAACAGAGGTGTTTTTTGCAAAGTGCCTACCAGTAGATTGTGGCCTCTAGCTCAGCCGGCAGCTAGGGAAACCTACCAAACCTGTGCATTTTTGAAAACTTGAGACCTAGGGGAATCCAAGATGGGGTGACTCATGGGGCTCTGACCAGGTTGTTACCCAGAATCCTTTGCAAACCTCAAAATTTGGCACAAAAAAAAGGTTTTCCTCATATTTCGGTAACAGAAAGTTCTCGAATCTGAGAGCAGCCACAAATTTCCTTCCACCCAGCGTTCCCCCAAGTCTCCCGATAAAAATGATACCTCACTTGTGTGGGTAGGTGTAGCGCCCGCGACAGGAAATGCCCCAAAACACAACGTGGACACATCCCATTTTTTGACAGAAAACAGAGGTGTTTTTTGCAAAGTGCCTACCTGTAGATTCTGGCCTCTAGTTCAGCCGGCACCTAGGGAAACCTCCCAAACCTGTGCATTTTTGAAAACTTGAGACCTAGGGGAATCCAAGATGGGGTGACTTGTGGGGCTCTGACCAGGTTGTTACCCAGAATCCTTTGCAAACCTCAAAATTTGGCAAAAAAAAAAAGGTTTTCCTCACATTTCGGTGACAGAAAGTTCTGGAATCTGAGAGCAGCCACAAATTTCCTTCCACCCAGCGTTCCCCCAAGTCTCCCGTTAAAAATGATACCTCACTTGTGTGGGTAGGCGTAGCGCCCGCGACAGGAAATGCCCCAAAACACAACGTGGACACATCCCATTTTTTGACAGAAAACAGAGGTGTTTTTTGCAAAGTACCTACCTGTAGATTTTGGCCTCTAGCTCAGCCGGCACCTAGGAAAACCTACTAAACCTGTGCATTTTTTAAAACTACAGGCCTGGGCAATCCAAGATGGGGTGACTTGTGGGGCTCTGACCAGGTTCTGTTACCCAGAATCCTTTGCAAACCTCAAAATTTGGATACAAAAACTGGTTTTCCTCACATTTCGGTGACAGAAAGTTCTGGAATCTGAGAGGAGCCACAAATTTCCTTCCACCCTGCGTTCCCCAAAGTCTCCCGATAAAAATGACACCTCACTTGTGTAGGTAGGCCAAGCGCCCGTGACAGGAAATGCCCCAAAACACAACGTGGACACATCCCATTTTTTGACCGAAAACAGAGGTGTTTTTTGCAAAGTGCCTACCTGTAGATTCTGGCCTCTAGTTCAGCCGGCACCTAGGGAAATCTCCCAAACCTGTGCGTTTTTGAAAACTAGAGACCTGGGGCATCCAAGATGGGGTGACTTGTGGGGCTCTGACCAGGTTCTGTTACCCAGAATCCTTTGCAAACCTCAAAATTTGGCTAAAAAAACTGGTTTTCCCCACATTTCGGTGACAGAAAGTTCTGGAATCTGAGAGGAGCCACAAATTTCCTTCCACCCAGCGTTCCCCCAAGTCTCCCGATAAAAATGATACCTCACTTGTGTGGGTAGGCCTAGCGCCCGCGACAGGAAATGCCCCAAAACACAACGTGGACACATCCCATTTTTTGACAGAAAACAGAGGTGTTTTTTGCAAAGTGCCTACCTGTAGATTTTGGCCTCTAGCTCAGCCGGCACCTAGGGAAACCTACCAAACCTGTGCATTTTTGAAAACTTGAGACCTAGGGGAGTCCAAGATGGGGTGACTTGTGGAGCTCTGACCAGGTTGTTACCCAGAATCCTTTGCAAACCTCAAAATTTGGCTAACAAAAACAGGTTTTCCCCACATTTCGGTGACAGAAAGTTCTGGAATCTGAGAGCAGCCACAAATTTCCTTCCACCCAGCGTTCCCCCAAGTCTCCCGATAAAAATGATACCTCACTTGTGTGGGTAGGCCTAGCGCCCACAACAGGAAATGCCCCAAAACACAACGTGGACACATCACATTTTTTGACAGAAAACAGAGGTGTTTTTTGCAAAGTGCCTACCTGTAGATTTTGGCCTCTAGCTCAGCCGGCACCTAGGGAAACCTACCAAACCTGTGAATTTTTGAAAACTAGAGACCTAGGGGAATCCAAGATGGGGAGACTTGTGGGGCTCTGACCAGGTTCTGTTACCCAGAATCCTTTGCAAACCTCAAAATTTGGCAAAAAAAAAAGGTTTTCCTCACATTTCGGTGACAGAAAGTTCTGGAATCTGAGAGCAGCCACAAATTTCCTTCCACCCAGCGTTCCCCCAAGTCTCCCGATAAAAATGATACCTCACTTGTGTGGGTAGGCGTAGCGCCCGCAACAGGAAATGCCCCAAAACACAACGTGGACACATCCCATTTTTTGACAGAAAACAGAGGTGTTTTTTGCAAAGTACCTACCTGTAGATTTTGGCCTCTAGCTCAGCCGGCACCTAGGAAAACCTACTAAACCTGTGTATTTTTTAAAACTACAGACCTGGGCAATCCAAGATGGGGTGACTTGTGGGGCTCTGAGCAGGTTCTGTTACCCTGAAACCTCTGCAAACCTCAAAATGTAGCTAAAAAAAACAGGTTTTCCCCACATTTCGGTGACAGAAAGTTCTGGAATCTGAGAGCAGCCACAAATTTCCTTCCACCCAGCATTCCCCCAAGTTTCCCAATAAAAATGATACCTCACTTGTGTGGGTAGGCCTAGCGCCCGCGACAGGAAATGCCCCAAAACACAATGTGGACACATCCCATTTTTTGACAGAAAACAGAGGTGTTTTTTACAAAGTGCCCACTTGTAGATTTTGGCCTCTAGCTCAGCCGGCACCTAGGGAACCCTCCCAAACCTGTGCATTTTTGAAAAGTAGAGACCTGGGGAATCCAAGATGGGGTGACTTGTGGGGCTCTGACCAGGTTCTGTTACCCAGAATCCTTTGCAAACCTCAAAATTTGGCAAAAAAAAAGGTTTTCCTCACATTTCGGTGACAGAAAGTTCTGGAATCTGAGAGCAGCCACAAATTTCCTTCCACCCAGCGTTCCCCCAAGTCTCCCGATAAAAATGATACCTCACTTGTGTGGGTAGGCGTAGCGCCCGCGACAGGAAATGCCCCAAAACACAACGTGGACACATCACATTTTTTGACAGAAAACAGAGGTGTTTTATGCAAAGTGCCTACCTATAAATTCTGGCCTCTAGTTCAGCTGGCACCTAGGGAAACCTCCCAAACCTGTTCATTTTTGAAAACTAGAGACCTGGGGAATCCAAGATGGGGTGACTTGTGGGGCTCTGACCAGGTTCTGTTACCCAGAATCCTTTGCAAACCTCAAAATTTGGCTAAAAAAACTGGTTTTCCTCACATTTCGGTGACAGAAAGTTCTGGGATCTGAGAGGAGCCACAAATTTCCTTCCACCCAGCGTTCCCCAAAGTCTCCCGATAAAAATGACACCTCACTTGTGTAGGTAGGCCAAGCGCCCATGACAGGAAATGCCCCAAAACACAACGTGGACACATCCCATTTTTTGACAGAAAACAGAGGTGTTTTTTGCAAAGTGCCTACCTGTAGATTCTGGCCTCTAGTTCAGCCGGCACCTAGGGAAACCTCCCAAACCTGTGCGTTTTTGAAAACTAGAGACCTGGGGCATCCAAGATGGGGTGACTTGTGGGGCTCTGACCAGGTTCTGTTACCCAGAATCCTTTGCAAACCTCAAAATTTGGCTATAAAAACTGGTTTTCCTCACATTTCGGTGACAGAAAGTTCTGGGATCTGAGAGGAGCCACAAATTTCCTTCCACCCAGCGTTCCCCAAAGTCTCCCGATAAAAATGACACCTCACTTGTGTAGGTAGGCCAAGCGCCCGTGACAGGAAATGCCCCAAAACACAACGTGGACACATCCCATTTTTTGACAGAAAACAGAGGTGTTTTTTGCAAAGTGCCTACCTGTAGATTCTGGCCTCTAGTTCAGCCGGCACCTAGGGAAACCTCCCAAACCTGTGCGTTTTTTAAAACTAGAGACCTGGGGCATCCAAGATGGGGTGACTTGTGGGGCTCTGACCATGTTCTGTTACCCAGAATCCTTTGCAAACCTCAAAATTTGGCTGAAAAAACTGGTTTTCCTCACAGTTCGGTGACAGAAAGTTCTGGGATCTGAGAGGAGCCACAAATTTCCTTCCACCCAGCGTTCCCCAAAGTCTCCCGATAAAAATGACACCTCACTTGTGTAGGTAGACCTAGCGCCCGCGACAGGAAATGCCCCAAAACACAACGTGGACACATCCCATTTTTTGACAGAAAACAGAGGTGTTTTTTGCAAAGTGCATACCTGTAGATTTTGGCCTCTAGCTCAGCCGGCACCTAGGGAAACCTACCAAACCTGTGCATTTTTGAAAACTTGAGACCTAGGGGAGTCCAAGATGGGGTGACTTGTGGAGCTCTGACCAGGTTGTTACCCAGAATCCTTTGTAAACCTCAAAATTTGGCTAACAAAAAGAGGTTTTCCCCACATTTCAGTGACAGAAAGTTCTGGAATCTGAGAGCAGCCACAAATTTCCTTCCACCCAGCGTTCCCCCAAGTCTCCCGATAAAAATGATACCTCACTTGTGTGGGTAGGCCTAGCGCCGGCGACAGAAAATGCCCCAAAACAGAATGTGGACACATCCCATTTTTTGACAGAAAACAGAGGTGTTTTTTGCAAAGTGCCTACCAGTAGATTGTGGCCTCTAGCTCAGCCGGCAGCTAGGGAAACCTACCAAACCTGTGCATTTTTGAAAACTTGAGACCTAGGGGAATCCAAGATGGGGTGACTCATGGGGCTCTGACCAGGTTGTTACCCAGAATCCTTTGCAAACCTCAAAATTTGGCACACAAAAAAGGTTTTCCTCATATTTCGGTGACAGAAAGTTCTCGAATCTGAGAGCAGCCACAAATTTCCATCCACCCAGCGTTCCCCAAAGTCTCCCGATAAAAATGATACCTCACTTGTGTGGGTAGGTGTAGCGCCCGCGACAGGAAATGCCCCAAAACACAACGTGGACACATCCCATTTTTTGACAGAAAACAGAGGTGTTTTTTGCAAAGTGCCTACCTGTAGATTCTGGCCTCTAGTTCAGCCGGCACCTAGGGAAACCTCCCAAACCTGTGCATTTTTGAAAACTTGAGACCTAGGGGAATCCAAGATGGGGTGACTTGTGGGGCTCTGACCAGGTTGTTACCCAGAATCCTTTGCAAACCTCAAAATTTGGCAAAAAAAAAAAGGTTTTCCTCACATTTCGGTGACAGAAAGTTCTGGAATCTGAGAGCAGCCACAAATTTCCTTCCACCCAGCGTTCCCCCAAGTCTCCCTTTAAAAATGATACCTCACTTGTGTGGGTAGGCGTAGCGCCCGCGACAGGAAATGCCCCAAAACACAACGTGGACACATCCCATTTTTTGACAGAAAACAGAGGTGTTTTTTGCAAAGTACCTACCTGTAGATTTTGGCCTCTAGCTCAGCCGGCACCTAGGAAAACCTACTAAACCTGTGCATTTTTTAAAACTACAGGCCTGGGCAATCCAAGATGGGGTGACCTGTGGGGCTCTGACCAGGTTCTGTTACCCAGAATCCTTTGCAAACCTCAAAATTTGGATACAAAAACTGGTTTTCCTCACATTTCGGTGACAGAAAGTTCTGGAATCTGAGAGGAGCCACAAATTTCCTTCCACCCTGCGTTCCCCAAAGTCTCCCGATAAAAATGACACCTCACTTGTGTAGGTAGGCCAAGCGCCCGTGACAGGAAATGCCCCAAAACACAACGTGGACACATCCCATTTTTTGACCGAAAACAGAGGTGTTTTTTGCAAAGTGCCTACCTGTAGATTCTGGCCTCTAGTTCAGCCGGCACCTAGGGAAATCTCCCAAACCTGTGCGTTTTTGAAAACTAGAGACCTGGGGCATCCAAGATGGGGTGACTTGTGGGGCTCTGACCAGGTTCTGTTACCCAGAATCCTTTGCAAACCTCAAAATTTGGCTAAAAAAACTGGTTTTCCCCACATTTCGGTGACAGAAAGTTCTGGAATCTGAGAGGAGCCACAAATTTCCTTCCACCCAGCGTTCCCCCAAGTCTCCCGATAAAAATGATACCTCACTTGTGTGGGTAGGCCTAGCGCCCGCGACAGGAAATGCCCCAAAACACAACGTGGACACATCCCATTTTTTGACAGAAAACAGAGGTGTTTTTTGCAAAGTGCCTACCTGTAGATTTTGGCCTCTAGCTCAGCCGGCACCTAGGGAAACCTACCAAACCTGTGCATTTTTGAAAACTTGAGACCTAGGGGAGTCCAAGATGGGGTGACTTGTGGAGCTCTGACCAGGTTGTTACCCAGAATCCTTTGCAAACCTCAAAATTTGGCTAACAAAAACAGGTTTTCCCCACATTTCGGTGACAGAAAGTTCTGGAATCTGAGAGCAGCCACAAATTTCCTTCCACCCAGCGTTCCCCCAAGTCTCCCGATAAAAATGATACCTCACTTGTGTGGGTAGGCCTAGCGCCCACAACAGGAAATGCCCCAAAACACAACGTGGACACATCACATTTTTTGACAGAAAACAGAGGTGTTTTTTGCAAAGTGCCTACCTGTAGATTTTGGCCTCTAGCTCAGCCGGCACCTAGGGAAACCTACCAAACCTGTGAATTTTTGAAAACTAGAGACCTAGGGGAATCCAAGATGGGGAGACTTGTGGGGCTCTGACCAGGTTCTGTTACCCAGAATCCTTTGCAAACCTCAAAATTTGGCACAAAAAAAAGGTTTTCCTCACATTTCGGTGACAGAAAGTTCTGGAATCTGAGAGCAGCCACAAATTTCCTTCCACCCAGCGTTCCCCCAAGTCTCCCGATAAAAATGATACCTCACTTGTGTGGGTAGGCGTAGCGCCCGCAACAGGAAATGCCCCAAAACACAACGTGGACACATCCCATTTTTTGACAGAAAACAGAGGTGTTTTTTGCAAAGTACCTACCTGTAGATTTTGGCCTCTAGCTCAGCCGGCACCTAGGAAAACCTACTAAACCTGTGCATTTTTTAAAACTACAGACCTGGGCAATCCAAGATGGGGTGACTTGTGGGGCTCTGAGCAGGTTCTGTTACCCTGAAACCTCTGCACACCTCAAAATGTAGCTAAAAAAAACAGGTTTTCCCCACATTTCGGTGACAGAAAGTTCTGGAATCTGAGAGCAGCCACAAATTTCCTTCCACCCAGCATTCCCCCAAGTTTCCCAATAAAAATGATACCTCACTTGTGTGGGTAGGCCTAGCGCCCGCGACAGGAAATGCCCCAAAACACAATGTGGACACATCCCATTTTTTGACAGAAAACAGAGGTGTTTTTTACAAAGTGCCCACTTGCAGATTTTGGCCTCTAGCTCAGCCGGCACCTAGGGAACCCTCCCAAACCTGTGCATTTTTGAAAAGTAGAGACCTGGGGAATCCAAGATGGGGTGACTTGTGGGGCTCTGACCAGGTTCTGTTACCCAGAATCCTTTGCAAACCTCAAAATTTGGCAAAAAAAAAAGGTTTTCCTCACATTTCGGTGACAGAAAGTTCTGGAATCTGAGAGCAGCCACAAATTTCCTTCCACCCAGCGTTCCCCCAAGTCTCCCGATAAAAATGATACCTCACTTGTGTGGGTAGGCGTAGCGCCCGCGACAGGAAATGCCCCAAAACACAACGTGGACACATCACATTTTTTGACAGAAAACAGAGGTGTTTTATGCAAAGTGCCTACCTATAAATTCTGGCCTCTAGTTCAGCTGGCACCTAGGGAAACCTCCCAAACCTGTTCATTTTTGAAAACTAGAGACCTGGGGAATCCAAGATGGGGTGACTTGTGGGGCTCTGACCAGGTTCTGTTACCCAGAATCCTTTGCAAACCTCAAAATTTGGCTAAAAAAACTGGTTTTCCTCACATTTCGGTGACAGAAAGTTCTGGGATCTGAGAGGAGCCACAAATTTCCTTCCACCCAGCGTTCCCCAAAGTCTCCCGATAAAAATGACACCTCACTTGTGTAGGTAGGCCAAGCGCCCATGACAGGAAATGCCCCAAAACACAACGTGGACACATCCCATTTTTTGACAGAAAACAGAGGTGTTTTTTGCAAAGTGCCTACCTGTAGATTCTGGCCTCTAGTTCAGCCGGCACCTAGGGAAACCTCCCAAACCTGTGCGTTTTTGAAAACTAGAGACCTGGGGCATCCAAGATGGGGTGACTTGTGGGGCTCTGACCAGGTTCTGTTACCCAGAATCCTTTGCAAACCTCAAAATTTGGCTATAAAAACTGGTTTTCCTCACATTTCGGTGACAGAAAGTTCTGGGATCTGAGAGGAGCCACAAATTTCCTTCCACCCAGCGTTCCCCAAAGTCTCCCGATAAAAATGACACCTCACTTGTGTAGGTAGGCCAAGCGCCCGTGACAGGAAATGCCCCAAAACACAACGTGGACACATCCCATTTTTTGACAGAAAACAGAGGTGTTTTTTGCAAAGTGCCTACCTGTAGATTCTGGCCTCTAGTTCAGCCGGCACCTAGGGAAACCTCCCAAACCTGTGCGTTTTTTAAAACTAGAGACCTGGGGCATCCAAGATGGGGTGACTTGTGGGGCTCTGACCATGTTCTGTTACCCAGAATCCTTTGCAAACCTCAAAATTTGGCTGAAAAAACTGGTTTTCCTCACAGTTCGGTGACAGAAAGTTCTGGGATCTGAGAGGAGCCACAAATTTCCTTCCACCCAGCGTTCCCCAAAGTCTCCCGATAAAAATGACACCTCACTTGTGTAGGTAGACCTAGCGCCCGCGACAGGAAATGCCCCAAAACACAACGTGGACACATCCCATTTTTTGACAGAAAACAGAGGTGTTTTTTGCAAAGTGCATACCTGTAGATTTTGGCCTCTAGCTCAGCCGGCACCTAGGGAAACCTACCAAACCTGTGCATTTTTGAAAACTTGAGACCTAGGGGAGTCCAAGATGGGGTGACTTGTGGAGCTCTGACCAGGTTGTTACCCAGAATCCTTTGTAAACCTCAAAATTTGGCTAACAAAAAGAGGTTTTCCCCACATTTCAGTGACAGAAAGTTCTGGAATCTGAGAGCAGCCACAAATTTCCTTCCACCCAGCGTTCCCCCAAGTCTCCCGATAAAAATGATACCTCACTTGTGTGGGTAGGCCTAGCGCCGGCGACAGTAAATGCCCCAAAACAGAATGTGGACACATCCCATTTTTTGACAGAAAACAGAGGTGTTTTTTGCAAAGTGCCTACCAGTAGATTGTGGCCTCTAGCTCAGCCGGCAGCTAGGGAAACCTACCAAACCTGTGCATTTTTGAAAACTTGAGACCTAGGGGAATCCAAGATGGGGTGACTCATGGGGCTCTGACCAGGTTGTTACCCAGAATCCTTTGCAAACCTCAAAATTTGGCACACAAAAAAGGTTTTCCTCATATTTCGGTGACAGAAAGTTCTCGAATCTGAGAGCAGCCACAAATTTCCTTCCACCCAGCGTTCCCCAAAGTCTCCCGATAAAAATGATACCTCACTTGTGTGGGTAGGTGTAGCGCCCGCGACAGGAAATGCCCCAAAACACAACGTGGACACATCCCATTTTTTGACAGAAAACAGAGGTGTTTTTTGCAAAGTGCCTACCTGTAGATTCTGGCCTCTAGTTCAGCCGGCACCTAGGGAAACCTCCCAAACCTGTGCATTTTTGAAAACTTGAGACCTAGGGGAATCCAAGATGGGGTGACTTGTGGGGCTCTGACCAGGTTGTTACCCAGAATCCTTTGCAAACCTCAAAATTTGGCAAAAAAAAAAAGGTTTTCCTCACATTTCGGTGACAGAAAGTTCTGGAATCTGAGAGCAGCCACAAATTTCCTTCCACCCAGCGTTCCCCCAAGTCTCCCGTTAAAAATGATACCTCACTTGTGTGGGTAGGCGTAGCGCCCGCGACAGGAAATGCCCCAAAACACAACGTGGACACATCCCATTTTTTGACAGAAAACAGAGGTGTTTTTTGCAAAGTACCTACCTGTAGATTTTGGCCTCTAGCTCAGCCGGCACCTAGGAAAACCTACTAAACCTGTGCATTTTTTAAAACTACAGGCCTGGGCAATCCAAGATGGGGTGACTTGTGGGGCTCTGACCAGGTTCTGTTACCCAGAATCCTTTGCAAACCTCAAAATTTGGATACAAAAACTGGTTTTCCTCACATTTCGGTGACAGAAAGTTCTGGAATCTGAGAGGAGCCACAAATTTCCTTCCACCCTGCGTTCCCCAAAGTCTCCCGATAAAAATGACACCTCACTTGTGTAGGTAGGCCAAGCGCCCGTGACAGGAAATGCCCCAAAACACAACGTGGACACATCCCATTTTTTGACCGAAAACAGAGGTGTTTTTTGCAAAGTGCCTACCTGTAGATTCTGGCCTCTAGTTCAGCCGGCACCTAGGGAAATCTCCCAAACCTGTGCGTTTTTGAAAACTAGAGACCTGGGGCATCCAAGATGGGGTGACTTGTGGGGCTCTGACCAGGTTCTGTTACCCAGAATCCTTTGCAAACCTCAAAATTTGGCTAAAAAAACTGGTTTTCCCCACATTTCGGTGACAGAAAGTTCTGGAATCTGAGAGGAGCCACAAATTTCCTTCCACCCAGCGTTCCCCCAAGTCTCCCGATAAAAATGATACCTCACTTGTGTGGGTAGGCCTAGGGCCCGCGACAGGAAATGCCCCAAAACACAACGTGGACACATCCCATTTTTTGACAGAAAACAGAGGTGTTTTTTGCAAAGTGCCTACCTGTAGATTTTGGCCTCTAGCTCAGCCGGCACCTAGGGAAACCTACCAAACCTGTGCATTTTTGAAAACTTGAGACCTAGGGGAGTCCAAGATGGGGTGACTTGTGGAGCTCTGACCAGGTTGTTACCCAGAATCCTTTGCAAACCTCAAAATTTGGCTAACAAAAACAGGTTTTCCCCACATTTCGGTGACAGAAAGTTCTGGAATCTGAGAGCAGCCACAAATTTCCTTCCACCCAGCGTTCCCCCAAGTCTCCCGATAAAAATGATACCTCACTTGTGTGGGTAGGCCTAGCGCCCACAACAGGAAATGCCCCAAAACACAACGTGGACACATCACATTTTTTGACAGAAAACAGAGGTGTTTTTTGCAAAGTGCCTACCTGTAGATTTTGGCCTCTAGCTCAGCCGGCACCTAGGGAAACCTACCAAACCTGTGAATTTTTGAAAACTAGAGACCTAGGGGAATCCAAGATGGGGAGACTTGTGGGGCTCTGACCAGGTTCTGTTACCCAGAATCCTTTGCAAACCTCAAAATTTGGCACAAAAAAAAGGTTTTCCTCACATTTCGGTGACAGAAAGTTCTGGAATCTGAGAGCAGCCACAAATTTCCTTCCACCCAGCGTTCCCCCAAGTCTCCCGATAAAAATGATACCTCACTTGTGTGGGTAGGCGTAGCGCCCGCAACAGGAAATGCCCCAAAACACAACGTGGACACATCCCATTTTTTGACAGAAAACAGAGGTGTTTTTTGCAAAGTACCTACCTGTAGATTTTGGCCTCTAGCTCAGCCGGCACCTAGGAAAACCTACTAAACCTGTGCATTTTTTAAAACTACAGACCTGGGCAATCCAAGATGGGGTGACTTGTGGGGCTCTGAGCAGGTTCTGTTACCCTGAAACCTCTGCACACCTCAAAATGTAGCTAAAAAAAACAGGTTTTCCCCACATTTCGGTGACAGAAAGTTCTGGAATCTGAGAGCAGCCACAAATTTCCTTCCACCCAGCATTCCCCCAAGTTTCCCAATAAAAATGATACCTCACTTGTGTGGGTAGGCCTAGCGCCCGCGACAGGAAATGCCCCAAAACACAATGTGGACACATCCCATTTTTTGACAGAAAACAGAGGTGTTTTTTACAAAGTGCCCACTTGCAGATTTTGGCCTCTAGCTCAGCCGGCACCTAGGGAACCCTCCCAAACCTGTGCATTTTTGAAAAGTAGAGACCTGGGGAATCCAAGATGGGGTGACTTGTGGGGCTCTGACCAGGTTCTGTTACCCAGAATCCTTTGCAAACCTCAAAATTTGGCAAAAAAAAAAGGTTTTCCTCACATTTCGGTGACAGAAAGTTCTGGAATCTGAGAGCAGCCACAAATTTCCTTCCACCCAGCGTTCCCCCAAGTCTCCCGATAAAAATGATACCTCACTTGTGTGGGTAGGCGTAGCGCCCGCGACAGGAAATGCCCCAAAACACAACGTGGACACATCACATTTTTTGACAGAAAACAGAGGTGTTTTATGCAAAGTGCCTACCTATAAATTCTGGCCTCTAGTTCAGCTGGCACCTAGGGAAACCTCCCAAACCTGTTCATTTTTGAAAACTAGAGACCTGGGGAATCCAAGATGGGGTGACTTGTGGGGCTCTGACCAGGTTCTGTTACCCAGAATCCTTTGCAAACCTCAAAATTTGGCTAAAAAAACTGGTTTTCCTCACATTTCGGTGACAGAAAGTTCTGGGATCTGAGAGGAGCCACAAATTTCCTTCCACCCAGCGTTCCCCAAAGTCTCCCGATAAAAATGACACCTCACTTGTGTAGGTAGGCCAAGCGCCCATGACAGGAAATGCCCCAAAACACAACGTGGACACATCCCATTTTTTGACAGAAAACAGAGGTGTTTTTTGCAAAGTGCCTACCTGTAGATTCTGGCCTCTAGTTCAGCCGGCACCTAGGGAAACCTCCCAAACCTGTGCGTTTTTGAAAACTAGAGACCTGGGGCATCCAAGATGGGGTGACTTGTGGGGCTCTGACCAGGTTCTGTTACCCAGAATCCTTTGCAAACCTCAAAATTTGGCTATAAAAACTGGTTTTCCTCACATTTCGGTGACAGAAAGTTCTGGGATCTGAGAGGAGCCACAAATTTCCTTCCACCCAGCGTTCCCCAAAGTCTCCCGATAAAAATGACACCTCACTTGTGTAGGTAGGCCAAGCGCCCGTGACAGGAAATGCCCCAAAACACAACGTGGACACATCCCATTTTTTGACAGAAAACAGAGGTGTTTTTTGCAAAGTGCCTACCTGTAGATTCTGGCCTCTAGTTCAGCCGGCACCTAGGGAAACCTCCCAAACCTGTGCGTTTTTTAAAACTAGAGACCTGGGGCATCCAAGATGGGGTGACTTGTGGGGCTCTGACCATGTTCTGTTACCCAGAATCCTTTGCAAACCTCAAAATTTGGCTGAAAAAACTGGTTTTCCTCACAGTTCGGTGACAGAAAGTTCTGGGATCTGAGAGGAGCCACAAATTTCCTTCCACCCAGCGTTCCCCAAAGTCTCCCGATAAAAATGACACCTCACTTGTGTAGGTAGACCTAGCGCCCGCGACAGGAAATGCCCCAAAACACAACGTGGACACATCCCATTTTTTGACAGAAAACAGAGGTGTTTTTTGCAAAGTGCATACCTGTAGATTTTGGCCTCTAGCTCAGCCGGCACCTAGGGAAACCTACCAAACCTGTGCATTTTTGAAAACTTGAGACCTAGGGGAGTCCAAGATGGGGTGACTTGTGGAGCTCTGACCAGGTTGTTACCCAGAATCCTTTGTAAACCTCAAAATTTGGCTAACAAAAAGAGGTTTTCCCCACATTTCAGTGACAGAAAGTTCTGGAATCTGAGAGCAGCCACAAATTTCCTTCCACCCAGCGTTCCCCCAAGTCTCCCGATAAAAATGATACCTCACTTGTGTGGGTAGGCCTAGCGCCGGCGACAGTAAATGCCCCAAAACAGAATGTGGACACATCCCATTTTTTGACAGAAAACAGAGGTGTTTTTTGCAAAGTGCCTACCAGTAGATTGTGGCCTCTAGCTCAGCCGGCAGCTAGGGAAACCTACCAAACCTGTGCATTTTTGAAAACTTGAGACCTAGGGGAATCCAAGATGGGGTGACTCATGGGGCTCTGACCAGGTTGTTACCCAGAATCCTTTGCAAACCTCAAAATTTGGCACAAAAAAAAGGTTTTCCTCATATTTCGGTGACAGAAAGTTCTCGAATCTGAGAGCAGCCACAAATTTCCTTCCACCCAGCGTTCCCCAAAGTCTCCCGATAAAAATGATACCTCACTTGTGTGGGTAGGTGTAGCGCCCGCGACAGGAAATGCCCCAAAACACAACGTGGACACATCCCATTTTTTGACAGAAAACAGAGGTGTTTTTTGCAAAGTGCCTACCTGTAGATTCTGGCCTCTAGTTCAGCCGGCACCTAGGGAAACCTCCCAAACCTGTGCATTTTTGAAAACTTGAGACCTAGTGGAATCCAAGATGGGGTGACTTGTGGGGCTCTGACCAGGTTGTTACCCAGAATCCTTTGCAAACCTCAAAATTTGGCAAAAAAAAAAAGGTTTTCCTCACATTTCGGTGACAGAAAGTTCTGGAATCTGAGAGCAGCCACAAATTTCCTTCCACCCAGCGTTCCCCCAAGTCTCCCGTTAAAAATGATACCTCACTTGTGTGGGTAGGCGTAGCGCCCGCGACAGGAAATGCCCCAAAACACAACGTGGACACATCCCATTTTTTGACAGAAAACAGAGGTGTTTTTTGCAAAGTACCTACCTGTAGATTTTGGCCTCTAGCTCAGCCGGCACCTAGGAAAACCTACTAAACCTGTGCATTTTTTAAAACTACAGGCCTGGGCAATCCAAGATGGGGTGACTTGTGGGGCTCTGACCAGGTTCTGTTACCCAGAATCCTTTGCAAACCTCAAAATTTGGATACAAAAACTGGTTTTCCTCACATTTCGGTGACAGAAAGTTCTGGAATCTGAGAGGAGCCACAAATTTCCTTCCACCCTGCGTTCCCCAAAGTCTCCCGATAAAAATGACACCTCACTTGTGTAGGTAGGCCAAGCGCCCGTGACAGGAAATGCCCCAAAACACAACGTGGACACATCCCATTTTTTGACCGAAAACAGAGGTGTTTTTTGCAAAGTGTCTACCTGTAGATTCTGGCCTCTAGTTCAGCCGGCACCTAGGGAAACCTCCCAAACCTGTGCGTTTTTGAAAACTAGAGACCTGGGGCATCCAAGATGGGGTGACTTGTGGGGCTCTGACCAGGTTCTGTTACCCAGAATCCTTTGCAAACCTCAAAATTTGGCTATAAAAACTGGTTTTCCTCACATTTCGGTGACAGAAAGTTCTGGGATCTGAGAGGAGCCACAAATTTCCTTCCACCCAGCGTTCCCCAAAGTCTCCCGATAAAAATGACACCTCACTTGTGTAGGTAGGCCTAGCGCCCGCGACAGGAAATGCCCCAAAACACAACGTGGACACATCCCATTTTTTGACAGAAAACAGAGGTGTTTTTTGCAAAGTGCCTACCTGTAGATTTTGGCCTCTAGCTCAGCCGGCACCTAGGGAAACCTACCAAACCTGTGCATTTTTTAAAACTTGAGACCTAGGGGAATCCAAGATGGGGTGACTTGTGGAGCTCTGACCAGGTTGTTATCCAGAATCCTTTGCAAACCTCAAAATTTGGCTAACAAAACCAGGTTTTCCCCACATTTCGGTGACAGAAAGTTCTGGAATCTGAGAGCGGCCACAAATTTCCTTCCACCCAGCGTTCCCCCAAGTCTCCCGATAAAAATGATACCTCACTTGTGTGGGTAGGCCTAGCGCCGGCGACCGCAAATGCCCCAAAACAGAATGTGGACACATCCCATTTTTTGACAGAAAACAGAGGTGTTTTTTGCAAAGTGCCTACCTGTAGATTTTGGCCTCTAGCTCAGCCGGCACCTAGGGAAACCTACCAAACCTGTGCATTTTTGAAAACTTGAGACCTAGGGGAGTCCAAAATGGGGTGACTTGTGGAGCTCTGACCAGGTTGTTACCCAGAATCCTTTGCAAACCTCAAAATTTGGCTAACAAAAACAGGTTTTCCCCACATTTCGGTGACAGAAAGTTCTGGGATCTGAGAGGAGCCACAAATTTCCTTCCACCCAGCGTTCCCCAAAGTCTCCCGATAAAAATGACACCTCACTTGTGTAGGTAGGCCTAGCGCCCGCGACAGGAAATGCCCCAAAACACAACGTGGACACATCCCATTTTTTGACAGAAAACAGAGGTGTTTTTTGCAAAGTGCCTACCTGTAGATTTTGGCCTCTAGCTCAGCCGGCAGCTAGGGAATCCTACCAAACCTGTGCATTTTTGAAAACTAGAGACCTAGGGGAATCCAAGATGGGGTGACTTGTGAGGCTCTGACCAGGTTGTTACCCAGAATCCTTTGCAAACCTCAAAATTTGGCTAAAAAAAACAGGTTTTCCCCACATTTCGGTGACAGAAAGTTCTGGAATCTAAGAGGAGCCACAAATTTCCTTCCACCCAGCGTTCCCCCAAGTCTCCCGATGAAAATGATACCTCACTTGTGTGGGTAGGCCTAGCGCCCGCGACAGGAAATGCCCCAAAACACAACGTGGACACATCCCATTTTTTGACAGAAAACAGAGGTGTTTTTTGCAAAGTGCCTACCTGTAGATTTTGGCCTCTAGCTCAGCCGGCACCTAGGGAAACCTACCAAACCTGTGCATTTTTGAAAACTTGAGACCTAGGGGAGTCCAAAATGGGGTGACTTGTGGAGCTCTGACCAGGTTGTTACCCAGAATCCTTTGCAAACCTCAAAATTTGGCTAACAAAAACAGGTTTTCCCCACATTTCGGTGACAGAAAGTTCTGGAATCTGAGAGGAGCCACACATTTCCTTCCACCCAGCGTTCCCCCAAGTCTCCCGATAAAAATTATACTTCACTTGTGTGGGTAGGCCTAGCGCCCGCGACAGGAAATGCCCCAAAGCACAACGTGGACACATCCCATTTTTTGACAGAAAACAGAGGTGTTTTTTGCAGAGTGCCTACCTGTAGATTTTGGCCTCTAGCTCAGCCGGCACCTAGGGAAACCTACCAAACCTGTGCATTTTTGAAAACTTGAGACCTAGGGGAATCCAAGATGGGGTGACTTGTGGAGTTCTGACCAGGTTTTTACCCAGAATCCTTTGCAAACCTCAAATTTGGCTAACAAAAACAGGTTTTCCCCACATTTCGGTGACAGAAAGTTCTGGAATCTGAGAGCAGCCACAAATTTCCTTCCACACAGCTTTCCCCCAAGTCTCCCGATAAAAATGATACCTCACTTGTGTGGGTAGGCCTAGCGCCGGCGACAGCAAATGCCCCAAAACAGAATGTGGACACATCCCATTTTTTGACAGAAAACAGAGGTGTTTTTTGCAAAGTGCCTAAAGGTAGATTGTGGCCTCTAGCTCAGCCGGCACCTAGGGAAACCTACCAAACCTGTGCATTTTTGAAAACTTGAGACCTAGGGGAATCCAAGATGGGGTGACTTGTGGGGCTCTGACCAGGTTGTTACCCAGAATCCTTTGCAAACCTCAAAATTTGGCTAAAAAAAACAGGTTTTCCCCACATTTCGGTGACAGAAAGTTCTGGAATCTGAGAGGAGCCACAAATTTCCTTCCACCCAGCGTTCCCCCAAGTCTCCCGATAAAAATGATACCTCACTTGTGTGGGTAGGCCTAGCGCCCGCGACAGCAAATGCCCCAAAACAGAATGTGGACACATCCCATTTTTTGACAGAAAACAGAGGTGTTTTTTGCAAAGTGCCTACCTGTAGATTTTGGCCTCTAGCTCAGCCGGCACCTAGGGAAACCTACCAAACCTGTGCATTTTTGAAAACTTGAGACCTAGGGGAATCCAAGATGGGGTGACTTGTGGAGCTCTGACCAGGTTGTTAACCAGAATCCTTTGCAAACCTCAAAATTTGGCTAAAAAAAACAGGTTTTCCCCACAATTCGGTGACAGAAAGTTCTGGAATCTGAGAGCAGCCACAAATTTCCTTCCACCCAGCGTTCCCCCAAGTCTCCCGATAAAAATGATACCTCACTTGTGTGGGTAGGCCTAGCGCCCGTGACAGCAAATGCCCCAAAACAGAATGTGGACACATCCCATTTTTTGACAGAAAACAGAGGTGTTTTTTGCAAAGTGCCTACCTGTAGATTTTGGCCTCTAGCTCAGCCGGCACCTAGGGAAACCTACCAAACCTGTGCATTTTTGAAAACTTGAGACCTAGGGAATTCCAAGATGGGGTGACTTGTGGAGCTCTGACCAGGTTCTGTTACCCAGAATCCTTTGCAAACCTCAAAAATTGGCTAAATAAACATGTTTTCTTCCCATTTCGGTGACAGAAGGTTCTGGAATCTGAGAGCAGCCACAAATTTCCTTCCACCCATTGTTCCCCCAAGTCTCCCGATAAAAATGGCACCTTACTTGTGTGGGTAGACCTTGCGCCCGTGGCAGGGAGGGCCCCAAAACTCAACATGGACACATCCCATTTTTTGACAGAAAACAGAGGTGTTTTTTGCAAAGTGCCTACCTGTAGATTTTGGCCTCTAGCTCAGCAGGCACCTAGGGAAACCTACCAAACCTGTGCATATTTGAAAACTAGAGACCTAGGGGAATCCAAGATGGGGTGACTTGTGGAGCTCTGACCAGGTTCTGTTACCCAGAATCCTTTGCAAACCTCAAAATTTTGCTAAATAAACATGTTTTCTTCCCATTTCGGTGACAGAAGGTTCTGGAATCTGAGAGCAGCCACAAATTTCCTTCCACCCATCGTTCCCCCAAGTCTCCCGATAAAAATGATACCTCACTTGTGTGGGTTGGCCTAGCGCCGGCGACAGCAAATGCCCCAAAACAGAATGTGGACACATCCCATTTTTTGACAGAAAACAGAGGTGTTTTTTGCAAAGTGCCTACCTGTAGATTTTGGAATCTAGCTCAGCCAGCTACTAGGGAAACCTACCAAACCTGTGCATTTTTTGAAAACTAGAGACCTAGGGGAATCCAAGATGGGGTGACTTGTGGGGCTCTGACCAGGTTGTTACCCATAATCCTTTGCAAACCTCAAAATTTGGCTAAAAAAAACAGGTTTTCCCCACATTTCGGTGACAGAAAGTTCTGGAATCTGAGAGGAGCCACATATTTCCTTCCACCCAGCGTTCCCCCAAGTCTCCCGATAAAAATGATATCTCACTTGTGTGGGTAGGCCTAGCGCCCGCGACAGGAAATGCCCCAAAACACAACGTGGACACATCTCATTTTTTGACAGAAAACAGAGGTGTTTTTTGCAAAGTGCCTACCTGTAGATTTTGGCCTCTAGCTCAGCCGGCACCTAGGGAAACCTACCAAACCTGTGCATTTTTGAAAACTTGAGACCTAGGAGAATCCAAGATGGGGTGACTTGTGGAGCTCTGACCAGGTTGTTACCCAGAATCCTTTGCAAACCTCAAAATTTGGCTAAAAAAACAGGTTTTCCCCACATTTCGGTGACAGAAAGTTCTGGAATCTGAGAGCAGCCACAAATTTCCTTCCACCCAGCGTTCCCCCAAGTCTCCCGATAAGAATGATACCTCACTTGTGTGGGTAGGCCTAGCGCCCACAACAGGAAATGCCCCAAAACACAACGTGGACACATCCCATTTTTTGACAGAAAACAGAGGTGTTTTTTGCAAAGTGCCTACCTGTAGATTTTGGCCTCTAGCTCAGCCGGCACCTAGGGAAACCTACCAAACCTGTGAATTTTTGAAAACTAGAGACCTAGGGGAATCCAAGATGGGGAGACTTGTGGGGCTCTGACCAGGTTCTGTTACCCAGAATCCTTTGCAAACCTCAAAATTTGGCAAAAAAAAAAAAGGTTTTCCTCACATTTCGGTGACAGAAAGTTCTGGAATCTGAGAGCAGCCACAAATTTCCTTCCACCCAGCGTTCCCCCAAGTCTCCCGATAAAAATGATACTTCACTTGTGTGGGTAGGCCTAGCGCCCGCGACAGGAAATGCCCCAAAGCACAACGTGGACACATCCCATTTTTTGACAGAAAACAGAGGTGTTTTTTGCAAAGTGCCTACCTGTAGATTTTGGCCTCTAGCTCAGCCGGCACCTAGGGAAACCTACCAAACCTGTGCATTTTTGAAAACTTGAGACCTAGGGGAATCCAAGATGGGGTGACTTGTGGAGTTCTGACCAGGTTTTTACCCAGAATCCTTTGCAAACCTCAAATTTGGCTAACAAAAACAGGTTTTCCCCACATTTCGGTGACAGAAAGTTCTGGAATCTGAGAGCAGCCACACATTTCCTTCCACACAGCTTTCCCCCAAGTCTCCCGATAAAAATGATACCTCACTTGTGTGGGTAGGCCTAGCGCCGGCGACAGCAAATGCCCCAAAACAGAATGTGGACACATCCCATTTTTTGACAGAAAACAGAGGTGTTTTTTGCAAAGTGCCTACAGGTAGATTGTGGCCTCTAGCTCAGCCGGCACCTAGGGAAACCTACCAAACCTGTGCATTTTTGAAAACTTGAGACCTAGGGGAATCCAAGATGGGGTGACTTGTGGGGCTCTGACCAGGTTGTTACCCAGAATCCTTTGCAAACCTCAAAATTTGGCTAAAAAAAACAGGTTTTCCCCACATTTCGGTGACAGAAAGTTCTGGAATCTGAGAGGAGCCACAAATTTCCTTCCACCCAGCGTTCCCCCAAGTCTCCCGATAAAAATGATACCTCACTTGTGTGGGTAGGCCTAGCGCCCGCGACAGGAAATGCCCCAAAACACAACGTGGACACATCCCATTTTTTGACAGAAAACAGAGGTGTTTTTTGCAAAGTGCCTTACTGTAGATTTTGGCCTCTAGCTCAGCCGGCACCTAGGGAAACCTACCAAACCTGTGCATTTTTGAAAACTTGAGACCTAGGGGAATCCAAGATGGGGTGACTTGTGGAGCTCTGACCAGGTTGTTAACCAGAATCCTTTGCAAACCTCAAAATTTGGCTAAAAAAAACAGGTTTTCCCCACATTTCGGTGACAGAAAGTTCTGGAATCTGAGAGCAGCCACAAATTTCCTTCCACCCAGCGTTCCCCCAAGTCTCCCGATAAAAATGATACTTCACTTGTGTGGGTAGGCCTAGCGCCCGCGACAGGAAATGCCCCAAAGCACAACGTGGACACATCCCATTTTTTGACAGAAAACAGAGGTGTTTTTTGCAAAGTGCCTACCTGTAGATTTTGGCCTCTAGCTCAGCCGGCACCTAGGGAAACCTACCAAACCTGTGCATTTTTGAAAACTTGAGACCTAGGGGAATCCAAGATGGGGTGACTTGTGGAGTTCTGACCAGGTTTTTACCCAGAATCCTTTGCAAACCTCAAATTTGGCTAACAAAAACAGGTTTTCCCCACATTTCGGTGACAGAAAGTTCTGGAATCTGAGAGCAGCCACAAATTTCCTTCCACACAGCTTTCCCCCAAGTCTCCCGATAAAAATGATACCTCACTTGTGTGGGTAGGCCTAGCGCCGGCGACAGCAAATGCCCCAAAACAGAATGTGGACACATCCCATTTTTTGACAGAAAACAGAGGTGTTTTTTGCAAAGTGCCTACAGGTAGATTGTGGCCTCTAGCTCAGCCGGCACCTAGGGAAACCTACCAAACCTGTGCATTTTTGAAAACTTGAGACCTAGGGGAATCCAAGATGGGGTGACTTGTGGGGCTCTGACCAGGTTGTTACCCAGAATCCTTTGCAAACCTCAAAATTTGGCTAAAAAAAACAGGTTTTCCCCACATTTCGGTGACAGAAAGTTCTGGAATCTGAGAGGAGCCACAAATTTCCTTCCACCCAGCGTTCCCCCAAGTCTCCCGATAAAAATGATACCTCACTTGTGTGGGTAGGCCTAGCGCCCGCGACAGGAAATGCCCCAAAACACAACGTGGACACATCCCATTTTTTGACAGAAAACAGAGGTGTTTTTTGCAAAGTGCCTACCTGTAGATTTTGGCCTCTAGCTCAGCCGGCACCTAGGGAAACCTACCAAACCTGTGCATTTTTGAAAACTTGAGACCTAGGGGAATCCAAGATGGGGTGACTTGTGGAGCTCTGACCAGGTTGTTAACCAGAATCCTTTGCAAACCTCAAAATTTGGCTAAAAAAAACAGGTTTTCCCCACAATTCGGTGACAGAAAGTTCTGGAATCTGAGAGCAGCCACAAATTTCCTTCCACCCAGCGTTCCCCCAAGTCTCCCGATAAAAATGATACCTCACTTGTGTGGGTAGGCCTAGCGCCCGTGACAGCAAATGCCCCAAAACAGAATGTGGACACATCCCATTTTTTGACAGAAAACAGAGGTGTTTTTTGCAAAGTGCCTACCTGTAGATTTTGGCCTCTAGCTCAGCCGGCACCTAGGGAAACCTACCAAACCTGTGCATTTTTGAAAACTTGAGACCTAGGGAATTCCAAGATGGGGTGACTTGTGGAGCTCTGACCAGGTTCTGTTACCCAGAATCCTTTGCAAACCTCAAAAATTGGCTAAATAAACATGTTTTCCCCACATTTCGGTGACAGAAAGTTCTGGAATCTGAGAGCAGCCACAAATTTCCTTCCACACAGCTTTCCCCCAAGTCTCCCGATAAAAATGATACCTCACTTGTGTGGGTAGGCCTAGCGCCGGCGACAGCAAATGCCCCAAAACAGAATGTGGACACATCCCATTTTTTGACAGAAAACAGAGGTGTTTTTTGCAAAGTGCCTACAGGTAGATTGTGGCCTCTAGCTCAGCCGGCACCTAGGGAAACCTACCAAACCTGTGCATTTTTGAAAACTTGAGACCTAGGGGAATCCAAGATGGGGTGACTTGTGGGGCTCTGACCAGGTTGTTACCCAGAATCCTTTGCAAACCTCAAAATTTGGCTAAAAAAAACAGGTTTTCCCCACATTTCGGTGACAGAAAGTTCTGGAATCTGAGAGGAGCCACAAATTTCCTTCCACCCAGCGTTCCCCCAAGTCTCCCGATAAAAATGATACCTCACTTGTGTGGGTAGGCCTAGCGCCCGCGACAGGAAATGCCCCAAAACACAACGTGGACACATCCCATTTTTTGACAGAAAACAGAGGTGTTTTTTGCAAAGTGCCTAACTGTAGATTTTGGCCTCTAGCTCAGCCGGCACCTAGGGAAACCTACCAAACCTGTGCATTTTTGAAAACTTGAGACCTAGGGGAATCCAAGATGGGGTGACTTGTGGAGCTCTGACCAGGTTGTTAACCAGAATCCTTTGCAAACCTCAAAATTTGGCTAAAAAAAACAGGTTTTCCCCACATTTCGGTGACAGAAAGTTCTGGAATCTGAGAGCAGCCACAAATTTCCTTCCACCCAGCGTTCCCCCAAGTCTCCCGATAAAAATGATACTTCACTTGTGTGGGTAGGCCTAGCGCCCGCGACAGGAAATGCCCCAAAGCACAACGTGGACACATCCCATTTTTTGACAGAAAACAGAGGTGTTTTTTGCAAAGTGCCTACCTGTAGATTTTGGCCTCTAGCTCAGCCGGCACCTAGGGAAACCTACCAAACCTGTGCATTTTTGAAAACTTGAGACCTAGGGGAATCCAAGATGGGGTGACTTGTGGAGTTCTGACCAGGTTTTTACCCAGAATCCTTTGCAAACCTCAAATTTGGCTAACAAAAACAGGTTTTCCCCACATTTCGGTGACAGAAAGTTCTGGAATCTGAGAGCAGCCACAAATTTCCTTCCACACAGCTTTCCCCCAAGTCTCCCGATAAAAATGATACCTCACTTGTATGGGTAGGCCTAGCGCCGGCGACAGCAAATGCCCCAAAACAGAATGTGGACACATCCCATTTTTTGACAGAAAACAGAGGTGTTTTTTGCAAAGTGCCTACAGGTAGATTGTGGCCTCTAGCTCAGCCGGCACCTAGGGAAACCTACCAAACCTGTGCATTTTTGAAAACTTGAGACCTAGGGGAATCCAAGATGGGGTGACTTGTGGGGCTCTGACCAGGTTGTTACCCAGAATCCTTTGCAAACCTCAAAATTTGGCTAAAAAAAACAGGTTTTCCCCACATTTCGGTGACAGAAAGTTCTGGAATCTGAGAGGAGCCACAAATTTCCTTCCACCCAGCGTTCCCCCAAGTCTCCCGATAAAAATGATACCTCACTTGTGTGGGTAGGCCTAGCGCCCGCGACAGGAAATGCCCCAAAACACAACGTGGACACATCCCATTTTTTGACAGAAAACAGAGGTGTTTTTTGCAAAGTGCCTACCTGTAGATTTTGGCCTCTAGCTCAGCCGGCACCTAGGGAAACCTACCAAACCTGTGCATTTTTGAAAACTTGAGACCTAGGGGAATCCAAGATGGGGTGACTTGTGGAGCTCTGACCAGGTTGTTAACCAGAATCCTTTGCAAACCTCAAAATTTGGCTAAAAAAAACAGGTTTTCCCCACAATTCGGTGACAGAAAGTTCTGGAATCTGAGAGCAGCCACAAATTTCCTTCCACCCAGCGTTCCCCCAAGTCTCCCGATAAAAATGATACCTCACTTGTGTGGGTAGGCCTAGCGCCCGTGACAGCAAATGCCCCAAAACAGAATGTGGACACATCCCATTTTTTGACAGAAAACAGAGGTGTTTTTTGCAAAGTGCCTACCTGTAGATTTTGGCCTCTAGCTCAGCCGGCACCTAGGGAAACCTACCAAACCTGTGCATTTTTGAAAACTTGAGACCTAGGGAATTCCAAGATGGGGTGACTTGTGGAGCTCTGACCAGGTTCTGTTACCCAGAATCCTTTGCAAACCTCAAAAATTGGCTAAATAAACATGTTTTCTTCCCATTTCGGTGACAGAAGGTTCTGGAATCTGAGAGCAGCCACAAATTTCCTTCCACCCATTGTTCCCCCAAGTCTCCCGATAAAAATGGCACCTTACTTGTGTGGGTAGACCTTGCGCCCGTGGCAGGGAGGGCCCCAAAACTCAACATGGACACATCCCATTTTTTGACAGAAAACAGAGGTGTTTTTTGCAAAGTGCCTACCTGTAGATTTTGGCCTCTAGCTCAGCAGGCACCTAGGGAAACCTACCAAACCTGTGCATATTTGAAAACTAGAGACCTAGGGGAATCCAAGATGGGGTGACTTGTGGAGCTCTGACCAGGTTCTGTTACCCAGAATCCTTTGCAAACCTCAAAATTTGGCTAAATAAACATGTTTTCTTCCCATTTCGGTGACAGAAGGTTCTGGAATCTGAGAGCAGCCACAAATTTCCTTCCACCCATCGTTCCCCCAAGTCTCCCGATAAAAATGATACCTCACTTGTGTGGGTAGGCCTAGCGTCCGCGACAGGAAATGCCCCAAAACACAACGTGGACACATCTCATTTTTTGACAGAAAACAGAGGTGTTTTTTGCAAAGTGCCTACCTGTAGATTTTGGCCTCTAGCTCAGCCGGCACCTAGGGAAACCTACCAAACCTGTGCATTTTTGAAAACTTGAGACCTAGGGGAATCCAAGATGGGGTGACTTGTGGAGCTCTGACCAGGTTGTTACCCAGAATCCTTTGCAAACCTCAAAATTTGGCTAAAAAAACAGGTTTTCCCCACATTTCGGTGACAGAAAGTTCTGGAATCTGAGAGCAGCCACAAATTTCCTTCCACCCAGCGTTCCCCCAAGTCTCCCGATAAGAATGATACCTCACTTGTGTGGGTAGGCCTAGCGCCCACAACAGGAAATGCCCCAAAACACAACGTGGACACATCCCATTTTTTGACAGAAAACAGAGGTGTTTTTTGCAAAGTGCCTACCTGTAGATTTTGGCCTCTAGCTCAGCCGGCACCTAGGGAAACCTACCAAACCTGTGAATTTTTGAAAACTAGAGACCTAGGGGAATCCAAGATGGGGAGACTTGTGGGGCTCTGACCAGGTTCTGTTACCCAGAATCCTTTGCAAACCTCAAAATTTGGCAAAAAAAAAAAGGTTTTCCTCACATTTCGGTGACAGAAAGTTCTGGAATCTGAGAGCAGCCACAAATTTCCTTCCACCCAGCGTTCCCCCAAGTCTCCCGATAAAAATGATACCTCACTTGTGTGGGTAGGCGTAGCGCCCGCAACAGGAAATGCCCCAAAACACAACGTGGACACATCCCATTTTTTGACAGAAAACAGAGGTGTTTTTTGCAAAGTACCTAACTGTAGATTTTGGCCTCTAGCTCAGCCGGCACCTAGGAAAACCTACTAAACCTGTGCATTTTTTAAAACTACAGACCTGGGCAATCCAAGATGGGGTGACTTGTGGGGCTCTGAGCAGGTTCTGTTACCCTGAAACCTCTGCAAACCTCAAAATGTAGCTAAAAAAAACAGGTTTTCCCCACATTTCGGTGACAGAAAGTTCTGGAATCTGAGAGCAGCCACAAATTTCCTTCCACCCAGCATTCCCCCAAGTTTCCCAATAAAAATGATACCTCACTTGTGTGGGTAGGCCTAGCGCCCGCGACAGGAAATGCCCCAAAACACAATGTGGACACATCCCATTTTTTGACAGAAAACAGAGGTGTTTTTTACAAAGTGCTCACTTGTAGATTTTGGCCTCTAGCTCAGCCGGCACCTAGGGAACCCTCCCAAACCTGTGCATTTTTGAAAAGTAGAGACCTGGGGAATCCAAGATGGGGTGACTTGTGGGGCTCTGACCAGGTTCTGTTACCCAGAATCCTTTGCAAACCTCAAAATTTGGCAAAAAAAAAAGGTTTTCCTCACATTTCGGTGACAGAAAGTTCTGGAATCTGAGAGGAGCCACACATTTCCTTCCACCCAGCGTTCCCCCAAGTCTCCCGATAAAAATGATACTTCACTTGTGTGGGTAGGCCTAGCGCCCGCGACAGGAAATGCCCCAAAGCACAACGTGGACACATCCCATTTTTTGACAGAAAACAGAGGTGTTTTTTGCAAAGTGCCTACCTGTAGATTTTGGCCTCTAGCTCAGCCGGCACCTAGGGAAACCTACCAAACCTGTGCATTTTTGAAAACTTGAGACCTAGGGGAATCCAAGATGGGGTGACTTGTGGAGTTCTGACCAGGTTTTTACCCAGAATCCTTTGCAAACCTCAAATTTGGCTAACAAAAACAGGTTTTCACCACATTTCGGTGACAGAAAGTTCTGGAATCTGAGAGCAGCCACAAATTTCCTTCCACACAGCTTTCCCCCAAGTCTCCCGATAAAAATGATACCTCACTTGTGTGGGTAGGCCTAGCGCCGGCGACAGCAAATGCCCCAAAACAGAATGTGGACACATCCCATTTTTTGACAGAAAACAGAGGTGTTTTTTGCAAAGTGCCTACAGGTAGATTGTGGCCTCTAGCTCAGCCGGCACCTAGGGAAACCTACCAAACCTGTGCATTTTTGAAAACTTGAGACCTAGGGGAATCCAAGATGGGGTGACTTGTGGGGCTCTGACCAGGTTGTTACCCAGAATCCTTTGGAAACCTCAAAATTTGGCTAAAAAAAACAGGTTTTCCCCACATTGCGGTGACAGAAAGTTCTGGAATCTGAGAGGAGCCACAAATTTCCTTCCACCCAGCGTTCCCCCAAGTCTCCCGATAAAAATGATACCTCACTTGTGTGGGTAGGCCTAGCGCCCGCGACAGGAAATGCCCCAAAACACAACGTGGACACATCCCATTTTTTGACAGAAAACAGAGGTGTTTTTTGCAAAGTGCCTAACTGTAGATTTTGGCCTCTAGCTCAGCCGACACCTAGGGAAACCTACCAAACCTGTGCATTTTTGAAAACTTGAGACCTAGGGGAATCCAAGATGGGGTGACTTGTGGAGCTCTGACCAGGTTGTTAACCAGAATCCTTTGCAAACCTCAAAATTTGGCTAAAAAAAACAGGTTTTCCCCACATTTCGGTGACAGAAAGTTCTGGAATCTGAGAGCAGCCACAAATTTCCTTCCACCCAGCGTTCCCCCAAGTCTCCCGATAAAAATGATACCTCACTTGTGTGGGTAGGCCTAGCGCCCGCGACAGCAAATGCCCCAAAACAGAATGTGGACACATCCCATTTTTTGACAGAAAACAGAGGTGTTTTTTGCAAAGTGCCTACCTGTAGATTTTGGCCTCTAGCTCAGCCGGCACCTAGGGAAACCTACCAAACCTGTGAATTTTTGAAAACTAGAGACCTAGGGGAATCCAAGATGGGGAGACTTGTGGGGCTCTGACCAGGTTCTGTTACCCAGAATCCTTTGCAAACCTCAAAATTTGGCTAACAAAAACAGGTTTTCCCCACATTTCGGTGACAGAAAGTTCTGGAATCTGATAGCAGCCACAAATTTCCTTCCACACAGCTTTCCCCCAAGTCTCCCGATAAAAATGATACCTCACTTGTGTGGGTAGGCCTAGCGCCGGCGACAGCAAATGCCCCAAAACAGAATGTGGACACATCCCATTTTTTGACAGAAAACAGAGGTGTTTTTTGCAAAGTGCCTACAGGTAGATTGTGGCCTCTAGCTCAGCCGGCACCTAGGGAAACCTACCAAACCTGTGCATTTTTGAAAACTTGAGACCTAGGGGAATCCAAGATGGGGTGACTTGTGGGGCTCTGACCAGGTTGTTACCCAGAATCCTTTGCAAACCTCAAAATTTGGCTAAAAAAAACAGGTTTTCCCCACATTTCGGTGACAGAAAGTTCTGGAATCTGAGAGGAGCCACAAATTTCCTTCCACCCAGCGTTCCCCCAAGTCTCCCGATAAAAATGATACCTCACTTGTGTGGGTAGGCCTAGCGCCCGCGACAGGAAATGCCCCAAAACACAACGTGGACACATCCCATTTTTTGACAGAAAACAGAGGTGTTTTTTGCAAAGTGCCTACCTGTAGATTTTGGCCTCTAGCTCAGCCGGCACCTAGGGAAACCTACCAAACCTGTGCATTTTTGAAAACTTGAGACCTAGGGGAATCCAAGATGGGGTGACTTGTGGAGCTCTGACCAGGTTGTTAACCAGAATCCTTTGCAAACCTCAAAATTTGGCTAAAAAAAACAGGTTTTCCCCACAATTCGGTGACAGAAAGTTCTGGAATCTGAGAGCAGCCACAAATTTCCTTCCACCCAGCGTTCCCCCAAGTCTCCCGATAAAAATGATACCTCACTTGTGTGGGTAGGCCTAGCGCCTGTGACAGCAAATGCCCCAAAACAGAATGTGGACACATCCCATTTTTTGACAGAAAACAGAGGTGTTTTTTGCAAAGTGCCTACCTGTAGATTTTGGCCTCTAGCTCAGCCGGCACCTAGGGAAACCTACCAAACCTGTGCATTTTTGAAAACTTGAGACCTAGGGAATTCCAAGATGGGGTGACTTGTGGAGCTCTGACCAGGTTCTGTTACCCAGAATCCTTTGCAAACCTCAAAATTTGGCTAAATAAACATGTTTTCTTCCCATTTCGGTGACAGAAGGTTCTGGAATCTGAGAGCAGCCACAAATTTCCTTCCACCCATTGTTCCCCCAAGTCTCCCGATAAAAATGGCACCTTACTTGTGTGGGTAGACCTTGCGCCCGTGGCAGGGAGGGCCCCAAAACTCAACATGGACACATCCCATTTTTTGACAGAAAACAGAGGTGTTTTTTGCAAAGTGCCTACCTGTAGATTTTGGCCTCTAGCTCAGCAGGCACCTAGGGAAACCTACCAAACCTGTGCATTTTTTAAAACTAGAGACCTAGGGGAATCCAAGATGGGGTGACTTGTGGAGCTCTGACCAGGTTCTGTTACCCAGAATCCTTTGCAAACCTCAAAATTTGGCTAAATAAACATGTTTTCTTCCCATTTCGGTGACAGAAGGTTCTGGAATCTGAGAGCAGCCACAAATTTCCTTCCACCCATCGTTCCCCCAAGTCTCCCGATAAAAATGATACCTCACTTGTGTGGGTTGGCCTAGCGCCGGCGACAGCAAATGCCCCAAAACAGAATGTGGACACATCCCATTTTTTGACAGAAAACAGAGGTGTTTTTTGCAAAGTGCCTACCTGTAGATTTTGGAATCTAGCTCAGCCGGCTACTAGGGAAACCTACCAAACCTGTGCATTTTTTGAAAACTAGAGACCTAGGGGAATCCAAGATGGGGTGACTTGTGGGGCTCTGACCAGGTTGTTACCCATAATCCTTTGCAAACCTCAAAATTTGGCTAAAAAAAACAGGTTTTCCCCACATTTCGGTGACAGAAAGTTCTGGAATCTGAGAGGAGCCACACATTTCCTTCCACCCAGCGTTCCCCCAAGTCTCCCGATAAAAATGATACCTCACTTGTGTGGGTAGGCCTAGCGCCCGCGACAGGAAATGCCCCAAAACACAACGTGGACACATCTCATTTTTTGACAGAAAACAGAGGTGTTTTTTGCAAAGTGCCTACCTGTAGGTTTTGGCCTCTAGCTCAGCCGGCACCTAGGGAAACCTACCAAACCTGTGCATTTTTGAAAACTTGAGACCTAGGGGAATCCAAGATGGGGTGACTTGTGGAGCTCTGACCAGGTTGTTACCCAGAATCCTTTGCAAACCTCAAAATTTGGCTAAAAAAAACAGGGTTTCCCCACATTTCGGTGACAGAAAGTTCTGGAATCTGAGACCAGCCACAAATTTCCTTCCACCCAGCGTTCCCCCAAGTCTCCCGATAAGAATGATACCTCACTTGTGTGGGTAGGCCTAGCGCCCACAACAGGAAATGCCCCAAAACACAACGTGGACACATCCCATTTTTTGACAGAAAACAGAGGTGTTTTTTGCAAAGTGCCTACCTGTAGATTTTGGCCTCTAGCTCAGCCGGCACCTAGGGAAACCTACCAAACCTGTGAATTTTTGAAAACTAGAGACCTAGGGGAATCCAAGATGGGGAGACTTGTGGGGCTCTGACCAGGTTCTGTTACCCAGAATCCTTTGCAAACCTCAAAATTTGGCAAAAAAAAAAAGGTTTTCCTCACATTTCGGTGACAGAAAGTTCTGGAATCTGAGAGCAGCCACAAATTTCCTTCCACCCAGCGTTCCCCCAAGTCTCCCGATAAAAATGATACCTCACTTGTGTGGGTAGGCGTAGCGCCCGCTACAGGAAATGCCCCAAAACACAACGTGGACACATCCCATTTTTTGACAGAAAACAGAGGTGTTTTTTGCAAAGTACCTAACTGTAGATTTTGGCCTCTAGCTCAGCCGGCACCTAGGAAAACCTACTAAACCTGTGCATTTTTTAAAAATACAGACCTGGGCAATCCAAGATGGGGTGACTTGTGGGGCTCTGAGCAGGTTCTGTTACCCTGAAACCTCTGCAAACCTCAAAATGTAACTAAAAAAAACAGGTTTTCCCCACATTTCGGTGACAGAAAGTTCTGGAATCTGAGAGCAGCCACAAATTTCCTTCCACCCAGCATTCCCCCAAGTTTCCCAATAAAAATGATACCTCACTTGTGTGGGTAGGCCTAGCGCCCGCGACAGGAAATGCCCCAAAACACAATGTGGACACATCCCATTTTTTGACAGAAAACAGAGGTGTTTTTTACAAAGTGCCCACTTGTAGATTTTGGCCTCTAGCTCAGCCGGCACCTAGGGAACCCTCCCAAACCTGTGCATTTTTGAAAAGTAGAGACCTGGGGAATCCAAGATGGGGTGACTTGTGGGGCTCTGACCAGGTTCTGTTACCCAGAATCCTTTGCAAACCTCAAAATTTGGCAAAAAAAAAAGGTTTTCCTCACATTTCGGTGACAGAAAGTTCTGGAATCGGAGAGGAGCCACACATTTCCTTCCACCCAGCGTTCCCCCAAGTCTCCCGATAAAAATGATACTTCACTTGTGTGGGTAGGCCTAGCGCCCGCGACAGGAAATGCCCCAAAGCACAACGTGGACACATCCCATTTTTTGACAGAAAACAGAGGTGTTTTTTGCAAAGTGCCTACCTGTAGATTTTGGCCTCTAGCTCAGCCGGCACCTAGGGAAACCTACCAAACCTGTGCATTTTTGAAAACTTGAGACCTAGGGGAATCCAAGAAGGGGTGACTTGTGGAGTTCTGACCAGGTTTTTACCCAGAATCCTTTGCAAACCTCAAATTTGGCTAACAAAAACAGGTTTTCCCCACATTTCGGTGACAGAAAGTTCTGGAATCTGAGAGCAGCTACAAATTTCCTTCCACACAGCTTTCCCCCAAGTCTCCCGATAAAAATGATACCTCACTTGTGTGGGTAGGCCTAGCGCCGGCGACAGCAAATGCCCCAAAACAGAATGTGGACACATCCCATTTTTTGACAGAAAACAGAGGTGTTTTTTGCAAAGTGCCTACAGGTAGATTGTGGCCTCTAGCTCAGCCGGCACCTAGGGAAACCTACCAAACCTGTGCATTTTTGAAAACTTGAGACCTAGGGGAATCCAAGATGGGGTGACTTGTGGGGCTCTGACCAGGTTGTTACCCAGAATCCTTTGCAAACCTCAAAATTTGGCTAAAAAAAACAGGTTTTCCCCACATTTCGGTGACAGAAAGTTCTGCAATTTGAGAGGAGCCACAAATTTCCTTCCACCCAGCGTTCCCCCAAGTCTCCCGATAAAAATGATACCTCACTTGTGTGGGTAGGCCTAGCGCCCGCGACAGGAAATGCCCCAAAACACAACGTGGACACATCCCATTTTTTGACAGAAAACAGAGGTGTTTTTTGCAAAGTCCCTAACTGTAGATTTTGGCCTCTAGCTCAGCCGGCACCTAGGGAAACCTACCAAACCTGTGCATTTTTGAAAACTTGAGACCTAGGGGAATCCAAGATGGGGTGACTTGTGGAGCTCTGACCAGGTTGTTAACCAGAATCCTTTGCAAACCTCAAAATTTGGCTAAAAAAAACAGGTTTTCCCCACATTTCGGTGACAGAAAGTTCTGGAATCTGAGAGCAGCCACAAATTTCCTACCACCCAGCGTTCCCCCAAGTCTCCCGATAAAAATGATACCTCACTTGTGTGGGTAGGCCTAGCGCCCGCGACAGCAAACGCCCCAAAACAGAATGTGGACACATCCCATTTTTTGACAGAAAACAGAGGTGTTTTTTGCAAAGTGCCTACCTGTAGATTTTGGCCTCTAGCTCAGCCGGCACCTAGGGAAACCTACCAAACCTGTGAATTTTTGAAAACTAGAGACCTAGGGGAATCCAAGATAGGGAGACTTGTGGGGCTCTGACCAGGTTCTGTTACCCAGAATCCTTTGCAAACCTCAAAATTTGGCAAAAAAAAAAAGGTTTTCCTCACATTTCGGTGACAGAAAGTTCTGGAATCTGAGAGCAGCCACAAATTTCCTTCCACCCAGCGTTCCCCCAAGTCTCCCGATAAAAATTATACCTCACTTGTGTGGGTAGGCCTAGCGCCCGCGACAGGAAATGCCCCAAAACACAACGTGGACACATCCCATTTTTTGACAGAAAACAGAGGTGTTTTTTGCAAAGTGCCTACCTGTAGATTTTGGCCTCTCGCTCAGCCGGCACCTAGGGAAACCTACCAAACCTGTGCATTTTTGAAAACTTGAGACCTAGGGGAATCCAAGATGGGGTGACTTGTGGAGCTCTGACCAGGTTGTTAACCAGAATCCTTTGCAAACCTCAAAATTTGGCTAAAAAAAACAGGTTTTCCCCACATTTCGGTGACAGAAAGTTCTGGAATCTGAGAGCAGCTACAAATTTCCTTCCACCCAGCGTTCCCCCAAGTCTCCCGATAAAAATGATACCTCACTTGTGTGGGTAGGCCTAGCGCCCGCGACAGCAAATGCCCCAAAACAGAATGTGGACACATCCCATTTTTTGACAGAAAACAGAGGTGTTTTTTGCAAAGTGCCTACCTGTAGATTTTGGCCTCTAGCTCAGCCGGCACCTAGGGAAACCTACCAAACCTGTGCATTTTTGAAAACTTGAGACCTAGGGAATTCCAAGATGGGGTGACTTGTGGAGCTCTGACCAGGTTGTTACCCAGAATCCTTTGCAAACCTCAAAATTTGGCTAAATAAAACAGGTTTTCCCCACATTTCGGTGACAGAAAGTTCTGGAATCTGAGAGGAGCCACAAATTTCCTTCCACCCAGCGTTCCCCCAAGTCTCCCGATAAAAATTATACCTCACTTGTGGCGGTAGGCCTAGCGCCCACGGCAGGAAGTGCCCCAAAACGCAACGTGGACACATCCCATTTTTTGACAGAAAACAGAGGTGTTTTTTGCAAAGTGCCTACCTGTAGATTTTGGCCTCTAGCTGAGCCAGCACTTAGGGAAAAGTACCAAACCTGTGCATTTTTTAAAACTAGATACCTAGGGGAATCCAAGATGGGGTGACTTGTGGGGCTCTGACCAGGTTCTGTTACCCAGAATCCTTTGCAAACCTCAAAATTTGGCTAAAAAAACAGGTTTTCCTCACATTTCGGTGACAGAAAGTTCTGGAATCTGAGAGGAGCCACAAATTTCCTTCCACCCAGCGTTCCCCCAAGTCTCCCGATAAAAATGGCACCTTACTTGTGTGGGTAGACCTTGCGCCCGTGGCAGGGAGGGCCCCAAAACTCAACATGGACACATCCCATTTTTTGACAGAAAACAGAGGTGTTTTTTGCAAAGTGCCTACCTGTAGATTTTGGCCTCTAGCTCAGCAGGCACCTAGGGAAACCTACCAAACCTGTGCATTTTTGAAAACTAGAGACCTAGGGGAATCCAAGATGGGGTGACTTGTGGAGCTCTGACCAGGTTCTGTTACCCAGAATCCTTTGCAAACCTCAAAATTTGGCTAAATAAACATGTTTTCTTCCCATTTCGGTGACAGAAGGTTCTGGAATCTGAGAGCAGCCACAAATTTCCTTCCACCCAGCGTTCCCCCAAGTCTCCCGATAAAAACGATACCTAACTGGTGTGGGAAGGCCTAGCGCCCGCAACAGGAAATGCCCCAAAACACAATGTGGACACATCCCATTTTTTGACAGAAAACAGAGGTGCTTTTTACAAAGTGCCTACCTGTAGATTTTGGCATCTAACTCAGCCGGCACCTAGGGAAACCTACCAAACCTGTGCATTTTTGAAAACTTGAGACCTATGGGAATCCAAGATGGGGTGACTTGTGGAGCTCTGACAAGGTTGTTACCCAGAATCCTTTGCAAACCTCAAAATTTGGCTAAAAAAAACAGGTTTTCCCCACATTTCGGTGACAGAAAGTTCTGGAATCTGAGAGCAGCCACAAATGTCCTTCCACCCAGCGTTCCCCCAAGTCTCCCGATAAAAATTGTACCTCACTTGTGTGGGTAGGCCTAGCGCCGGCGACAGCAAATGCCCCAAAACAGAATGTGGACACATCCCATTTTTTGACAGAAAACAGAGGTGTTTTTTGCAAAGTGCCTACCTGTAGATTGTGGCCTCTAGCTCAGCCTGCACCTAGGGAAACCTACCAAACCTGTGCATTTTTGAAAACTTGAGACCTAGGGGAATCCAAGATGGGGTGACTTGTGGGGCTCTGACCAGGTTGTTACCCAGAATCCTTTGCAAACCTCAAAATTTGGCTAAAAAAACAGGTTTTCCCCACATTTCGGTGACAGAAAGTTCTGGAATCTGAGAGGAGCCACAAATTTCCTTCCACCCAGCATTCCCCCAAGTCTCCGGATAAAAATGATACCTCACTTGTGTGGGTAGGCCTAGCGCCCGCGACAGGAAATGCCCCAAAACACAACGTCCACACATCCCATTTTTTTACAGAAAACAGAGATGTTTTTTGCAAGGTGCCTACCTGTAGATTTTGGCCTCTAGCTCAGCCAGCACCTAGGAAAACCTGCTAAACCTGTGCATTTTTGAAAACTACAGACCTGGGCAATCCAAGATGGGGTGACTTGTGGGGCTCTGACCAAGTTCTGTTACCCAGAAACCTTTGCGAACCTCAAGATTTGGCTAAAAAAACAGGTTTTCCCCACATTTCGGTGACAGAAAGTTCTGGAATCTGAGAGCAGCCACAAATTTGCTTCCACCCAGTGTTCCCCCAAGTCTCCCGATAAAAATGATACCTCACTTGTGTGGGTAGGCCTAGCGCCCGCGACAGGAAATGCCCCAAAACACAATGTGGACACATCCCATTTTTTGACAGAAAACAGAGGTGTTTTTTACAAAGTGCCTACTTGTAGATTTTGGCCTCTAGCTCAGCCGGCACCTAGGGAAACCTCCCAAACCTGTGCATTTTTTAAAACTAGAGACCTGGAGAATCTATGATGGGGTGACTTGTGGGGCTCTGACCAGGTTCTGTTACCCAGAATCCTTTGCAAAACCTCAAAATTTGGCTAAAAAAACTAGTTTTCCTCATATTTCGGTGACAGAAAGTTCTGGAATCTGAGAGTAGCCACGAATTTCCTTCCATCCAGCGTTCCCCAAATTCTCCTGATAAAAATGACACCTCACTTGTGTGGGTAGGCCTAGCGCCCGCGACAGGAAATGCCCCAAAACACAACGTGGACACATCCCATTATTTTACAGAAAACAGAGGTGTTTTTTTGCAAAGTGCCTACCTGTAGATTTTGGCGTCTAGCTCAGCCAGCACCTGGGGAAACCTACCGAACCTGTGCATTTTTGAAAACTACAGACCTAGGAGAACCCAGGATGGGGTGACTTGTGGGGCTTCCTTCCACCCAGCGTTCCCCCAAGTCTCCCGATAAAAATGATACCTCACTTGTGTGGGTAGGCCTAGCGCCCGCGACAGGAAATGCCCCAAAACACAATGTGGACACATCCCATTTTTTGACAGAAAACAGAGGTGTTTTTTACAAAGTGCCTACTTGTAGATTTTGGCCTCTAGCTCAGCCGGCACCTAGGGAAACCTCCCAAACCTGTGCATTTTTGAAAACTTGAGACCTAGGGGATTCCAAGATGGGGTGACTTGTGGAGCTCTGACCAGGTTGTTACCCAGAATCCTTTGCAAACCTCAAAATTTGGCTAAATAAAACAGGTTTTCCCCACATTTCGGTGACAGAAAGTTCTGGAATCTGAGAGGAGCCACAAATTTCCTTCCACCCAGCGTTCCCCCAAGTCTCCCGATAAAAATTATACCTCACTTGTGTGGGTAGGCCTAGCGCCCACGGCAGGAAGTGCCCCAAAACGCAACGTGGACACATCCCATTTTTTGACAGAAAACAGAGGTGTTTTTTGCAAAGTGCCTACCTGTAGATTTTGGCCTCTAGCTGAGCCAGCACTTAGGGAAAAGTACCAAACCTGTGCATTTTTTAAAACTAGATACCTAGGGGAATCCAAGATGGGGTGACTTGTGGGGCTCTGACCAGGTTCTGTTACCCAGAATCCTTTGCAAACCTCAAAATGTGGCTAAAAAAACAGGTTTTCCTCACATTTCGGTGACAGAAAGTTCTGGAATCTGAGAGGAGCCACAAATTTCCTTCCACCCAGCGTTCCCCCAAGTCTCCCGATAAAAATGGCACCTTACTTGTGTGGGTAGACCTTGCGCCCGTGGCAGGGAGGGCCCCAAAACTCAACATGGACACATCCCATTTTTTGACAGAAAACAGAGGTGTTTTTTGCAAAGTGCCTACCTGTAGATTTTGGCCTCTAGCTCAGCAGGCACCTAGGGAAACCTACCAAACCTGTGCATTTTTGAAAACTAGAGACCTAGGGGAATCCAAGATGGGGTGACTTGTGGAGCTCTGACCAGGTTCTGTTACCCAGAATCCTTTGCAAACCTCAAAATTTGGCTAAAAAAACATGTTTTCTTCCCATTTCGGTGACAGAAGGTTCTGGAATCTGAGAGCAGCCACAAATTTCCTTCCACCCAGCGTTCCCCCAAGTCTCCCGATAAAAAAGATACCTAACTGGTGTGGGAAGGCCTAGCGCCCGCAACAGGAAATGCCCCAAAACACAATGTGGACACATCCCATTTTTTGACAGAAAACAGAGGTGCTTTTTACAAAGTGCCTACCTGTAGATTTTGGCATCTAACTCAGCCAGCACCTAGGGAAACCTACCAAACCTGTGCATTTTTGAAAACTTGAGACCTATGGGAATCCAAGATGGGGTGACTTGTGGAGCTCTGACAAGGTTGTTACCCAGAATCCTTTGCAAACCTCAAAATTTGGCTAAAAAAAACAGGTTTTCCCCACATTTCGGTGACAGAAAGTTCTGGAATCTGAGAGCAGCCACAAATGTCCTTCCACCCAGCGTTCCCCCAAGTCTCCTGATAAAAATTGTACCTCACTTGTGTGGGTAGGCCTAGCGCCGGCGACAGCAAATGGCCCAAAACAGAATGTGGACACATCCCATTTTTTGACAGAAAACAGAGGTGTTTTTTGCAAAGTGCCTACCTGTAGATTGTGGCCTCTAGCTCAGCCTGCACCTAGGGAAACCTACCAAACCTGTGCATTTTTGAAAACTTGAGACCTAGGGGAATCCAAGATGGGGTGACTTGTGGGGCTCTGACCAGGTTGTTACCCAGAATCCTTTGCAAACCTCAAAATTTGGCTAAAAAAACAGGTTTTCCCCACATTTCGGTGACAGAAAGTTCTGGAATCTGAGAGGAGCCACAAATTTCCTTCCACCCAGCATTCCCCCAAGTCTCCGGATAAAAATGATACCTCACTTGTGTGGGTAGGCCTAGCGCCCGCGACAGGAAATGCCCCAAAACACAACGTCCACACATCCCATTTTTTTACAGAAAACAGAGATGTTTTTTGCAAAGTGCCTACCTGTAGATTTTGGCCTCTAGCTCAGCCAGCACCTAGGAAAACATGCTAAACCTGTGCATTTTTGAAAACTACAGACCTGGGCAATCCAAGATGGGGTGACTTGTGGGGCTCTGACCAAGTTCTGTTACCCAGAAACCTTTGCGAACCTCAAGATTTGGCTAAAAAAAACAGGTTTTCCCCACATTTCGGTGACAGAAAGTTCTGGAATCTGAGAGCAGCCACAAATTTGCTTCCACCCAGTGTTCCCCCAAGTCTCCCGATAAAAATTGTACCTCACTTGTGTGGGTAGGCCTAGCGCCGGCGACAGCAAATGCCCCAAAACAGAATGTGGACACATCCCATTTTTTGACAGAAAACAGAGGTGTTTTTTGCAAAGTGCCTACCTGTAGATTGTGGCCTCTAGCTCAGCCTGCACCTAGGGAAACCTACCAAACCTGTGCATTTTTGAAAACTTGAGACCTAGGGGAATCCAAGATGGGGTGACTTGTGGGGCTCTGACCAGGTTCTGTTACCCAGAATCCTTTGCAAACCTCAAAATGTGGCTAAAAAAACAGGTTTTCCTCACATTTCGGTGACAGAAAGTTCTGGAATCTGAGAGGAGCCACAAATTTCCTTCCACCCAGCGTTCCCCCAAGTCTCCCGATAAAAATGGCACCTTACTTGTGTGGGTAGACCTTGCGCCCGTGGCAGGGAGGGCCCCAAAACTCAACATGGACACATCCCATTTTTTGACAGAAAACAGAGGTGTTTTTTGCAAAGTGCCTACCTGTAGATTTTGGCCTCTAGCTCAGCAGGCACCTAGGGAAACCTACCAAACCTGTGCATTTTTTAAAACTAGAGACCTAGGGGAATCCAAGATGGGGTGACTTGTGGAGCTCTGACCAGGTTCTGTTACCGAGAATCCTTTGCAAACCTCAAAATTTGGCTAAAAAAACATGTTTTCTTCCCATTTCGGTGACAGAAGGTTCTGGAATCTGAGAGCAGCCACAAATTTCCTTCCACCCAGCGTTCCCCCAAGTCTCCCGATAAAAAAGATACCTAACTGGTGTGGGAAGGCCTAGCGCCCGCAACAGGAAATGCCCCAAAACACAATGTGGACACATCCCATTTTTTGACAGAAAACAGAGGTGCTTTTTACAAAGTGCCTACCTGTAGATTTTGGCATCTAACTCAGCCAGCACCTAGGGAAACCTACCAAACCTGTGCATTTTTGAAAACTTGAGACCTATGGGAATCCAAGATGGGGTGACTTGTGGAGCTCTGACAAGGTTGTTACCCAGAATCCTTTGCAAACCTCAAAATTTGGCTAAAAAAAACAGGTTTTCCCCACATTTCGGTGACAGAAAGTTCTGGAATCTGAGAGCAGCCACAAATGTCCTTCCACCCAGCGTTCCCCCAAGTCTCCTGATAAAAATTGTACCTCACTTGTGTGGGTAGGCCTAGCGCCGGCGACAGCAAATGGCCCAAAACAGAATGTGGACACATCCCATTTTTTGACAGAAAACAGAGGTGTTTTTTGCAAAGTGCCTACCTGTAGATTGTGGCCTCTAGCTCAGCCTGCACCTAGGGAAACCTACCAAACCTGTGCATTTTTGAAAACTTGAGACCTAGGGGAATCCAAGATGGGGCGACTTGTGGGGCTCTGACCAGGTTGTTACCCAGAATCCTTTGCAAACCTCAAAATTTGGCTAAAAAACCAGGTTTTCCCCACATTTCGGTGACAGAAAGTTCTGGAATCTGAGAGGAGCCACAAATTTCCTTCCACCCAGCATTCCCCCAAGTCTCCGGATAAAAATGATACCTCACTTGTGTGGGTAGGCCTAGCGCCCGCGACAGGAAATGCCCCAAAACACAACGTCCACACATCCCATTTTTTTACAGAAAACAGAGATGTTTTTTGCAAAGTGCCTACCTGTAGATTTTGGCCTCTAGCTCAGCCAGCACCTAGGAAAACATGCTAAACCTGTGCATTTTTGAAAACTACAGACCTGGGCAATCCAAGATGGGGTGACTTGTGGGGCTCTGACCAAGTTCTGTTACCCAGAAACCTTTGCGAACCTCAAGATTTGGCTAAAAAAAACAGGTTTTCCCCACATTTCGGTGACAGAAAGTTCTGGAATCTGAGAGCAGCCACAAATTTGCTTCCACCCAGTGTTCCCCCAAGTCTCCCGATAAAAATGATACCTCACTTGTGTGGGTAGGCCTAGCGCCCGCGACAGGAAATGCCCCAAAACACAATGTGGACACATCCCATTTTTTGACAGAAAACAGAGGTGTTTTTTACAAAGTGCCTACTTGTAGATTTTGGCCTCTAGCTCAGCCGGCACCTAGGGAAACCTCCCAAACCTGTGCATTTTTTAAAACTAGAGACCTGGAGAATCTATGATGGGGTGACTTGTGGGGCTCTGACCAGGTTCTGTTACCCAGAATCCTTTGCAAAACCTCAAAATTTGGCTAAAAAAACTAGTTTTCCTCATATTTCGGTGACAGAAAGTTCTGGAATCTGAGAGTAGCCACGAATTTCCTTCCATCCAGCGTTCCCCAAATTCTCCTGATAAAAATGACACCTCACTTGTGTGGGTAGGCCTAGCGCCCGCGACAGGAAATGCCCCAAAACACAACGTGGACACATCCCATTATTTTACAGAAAACAGAGGTGTTTTTTTGCAAAGTGCCTACCTGTAGATTTTGGCGTCTTGCTCAGCCAGCACCTGGGGAAACCTACCGAACCTGTGCATTTTTGAAAACTACAGACCTAGGAGAACCCAGGATGGGGTGACTTGTGGGGCTTCCTTCCACCCAGCGTTCCCCCAAGTCTCCCGATAAAAATGATACCTCACTTGTGTGGGTAGGCCTAGCGCCCGCGACAGGAAATGCCCCAAAACACAATGTGGACACATCCCATTTTTTGACAGAAAACAGAGGTGTTTTTTACAAAGTGCCTACTTGTAGATTTTGGCCTCTAGCTCAGCCGGCACCTAGGGAAACCTCCCAAACCTGTGCATTTTTGAAAACTTGAGACCTAGGGGATTCCAAGATGGGGTGACTTGTGGAGCTCTGACCAGGTTGTTACCCAGAATCCTTTGCAAACCTCAAAATTTGGCTAAATAAAACAGGTTTTCCCCACATTTCGGTGACAGAAAGTTCTGGAATCTGAGAGGAGCCACAAATTTCCTTCCACCCAGCGTTCCCCCAAGTCTCCCGATAAAAATTATACCTCACTTGTGTGGGTAGGCCTAGCGCCCACGGCAGGAAGTGCCCCAAAACGCAACGTGGACACATCCCATTTTTTGACAGAAAACAGAGGTGTTTTTTGCAAAGTGCCTACCTGTAGATTTTGGCCTCTAGCTGAGCCAGCACTTAGGGAAAAGTACCAAACCTGTGCATTTTTTAAAACTAGATACCTAGGGGAATCCAAGATGGGGTGACTTGTGGGGCTCTGACCAGGTGCTGTTACCCAGAATCCTTTGCAAACCTCAAAATGTGGCTAAAAAAACAGGTTTTCCTCACATTTCGGTGACAGAAAGTTCTGGAATCTGAGAGGAGCCACAAATTTCCTTCCACCCAGCGTTCCCCCAAGTCTCCCGATAAAAATGGCACCTTACTTGTGTGGGTAGACCTTGCGCCCGTGGCAGGGAGGGCCCCAAAACTCAACATGGACACATCCCATTTTTTGACAGAAAACAGAGGTGTTTTTTGCAAAGTGCCTACCTGTAGATTTTGGCCTCTAGCTCAGCAGGCACCTAGGGAAACCTACCAAACCTGTGCATTTTTGAAAACTAGAGACCTAGGGGAATCCAAGATGGGGTGACTTGTGGGGCTCTGACCAGGTTGTTACCCATAATCCTTTGCAAACCTCAAAATTTGGCTAAAAAAAACAGGTTTTCCCCACATTTCGGTGACAGAAAGTTCTGGAATCTGAGAGGAGCCACAAATTTCCTTCCACCCAGCGTTCCCCCAAGTCTCCCGATAAAAATTATACCTCACTTGTGTGGGTAGGCCTAGCGCCCACGGCAGGAAGTGCCCCAAAACGCAACGTGGACACATCCCATTTTTTGACAGAAAACAGAGGTGTTTTTTGCAAAGTGCCTACCTGTAGATTTTGGCCTCTAGCTGAGCCAGCACTTAGGGAAAAGTACCAAACCTGTGCATTTTTTAAAACTAGATACCTAGGGGAATCCAAGATGGGGTGACTTGTGGGGCTCTGACCAGGTTCTGTTACCCAGAATCCTTTGCAAACCTCAAAATGTGGCTAAAAAAACAGGTTTTCCTCACATTTCGGTGACAGAAAGTTCTGGAATCTGAGAGGAGCCACAAATTTCCTTCCACCCAGCGTTCCCCCAAGTCTCCCGATAAAAATGGCACCTTACTTGTGTGGGTAGACCTTGCGCCCGTGGCAGGGAGGGCCCCAAAACTCAACATGGACACATCCCATTTTTTGACAGAAAACAGAGGTGTTTTTTGCAAAGTGCCTACCTGTAGATTTTGGCCTCTAGCTCAGCAGGCACCTAGGGAAACCTACCAAACCTGTGCATTTTTGAAAACTAGAGACCTAGGGGAATCCAAGATGGGGTGACTTGTGGGGCTCTGACCAGGTTGTTACCCATAATCCTTTGCAAACCTCAAAATTTGGCTAAAAAAAACAGGTTTTCCCCACATTTCGGTGACAGAAAGTTCTGGAATCTGAGAGGAGCCACACATTTCCTTCCACCCAGCGTTCCCCCAAGTCTCCCGATAAAAATGATACCTCACTTGTGTGGGTAGGCCTAGCGCCCGCGACAGGAAATGCCCCAAAACACAACGTGGACACATCTCATTTTTTGACAGAAAACAGAGGTGTTTTTTGCAAAGTGCCTACCTGTAGATTTTGGCCTCTAGCTCAGCCGGCACCTAGGGAAACCTACCAAACCTGTGCATTTTTGAAAACTTGAGACCTAGGGGAATCCAAGATGGGGTGACTTGTGGAGCTCTGACCAGGTTGTTACCCAGAATCCTTTGCAAACCTCAAAATTTGGCTAAAAAAAACAGGTTTTCCCCACATTTCGGTGACAGAAAGTTCTGGAATCTGAGACCAGCCACAAATTTCCTTCCACCCAGCGTTCCCCCAAGTCTCCCGATAAGAATGATACCTCACTTGTGTGGGTAGGCCTAGCGCCCACAACAGGAAATGCCCCAAAACACAACGTGGACACATCCCATTTTTTGACAGAAAACAGAGGTGTTTTTTGCAAAGTGCCTACCTGTAGATTTTGGCCTCTAGCTCAGCCGGCAGCTAGGGAAACCTACCAAACCTGTGAATTTTTGAAAACTAGAGACCTAGGGGAATCCAAGATGGGGAGACTTGTGGGGCTCTGACCAGGTTCTGTTACCCAGAATCCTTTGCAAACCTCAAAATTTGGCAAAAAAAAAAAGGTTTTCCTCACATTTCGGTGACAGAAAGTTCTGGAATCTGAGAGCAGCCACAAATTTCCTTCCACCCAGCGTTCCCCCAAGTCTCCCGATAAAAATGATACCTCACTTGTGTGGGTAGGCGTAGCGCCCGCAACAGGAAATGCCCCAAAACACAACGTGGACACATCCCATTTTTTGACAGAAAACAGAGGTGTTTTTTGCAAAGTACCTAACTGTAGATTTTGGCCTCTAGCTCAGCCGGCACCTAGGAAAACCTACTAAACCTGTGCATTTTTTAAAAATACAGACCTGGGCAATCCAAGATGGGGTGACTTGTGGGGCTCTGAGCAGGTTCTGTTACCCTGAAACCTCTGCAAACCTCAAAATGTAGCTAAAAAAACAGGTTTTCCCCACATTTCGGTGACAGAAAGTTCTGGAATCTGAGAGCAGCCACAAATTTCCTTCCACCCAGCATTCCCCCAAGTTTCCCAATAAAAATGATACCTCACTTGTGTGGGTAGGCCTAGCGCCCGCGACAGGAAATGCCCCAAAACACAATGTGGACACATCCCATTTTTTGACAGAAAACAGAGGTGTTTTTTACAAAGTGCCCACTTGTAGATTTTGGCCTCTAGCTCAGCCGGCACCTAGGGAACCCTCCCAAACCTGTGCATTTTTGAAAAGTAGAGACCTGGGGAATCCAAGATGGGGTGACTTGTGGGGCTCTGACCAGGTTCTGTTACCCAGAATCCTTTGCAAACCTCAAAATTTGGCAAAAAAAAAAGGTTTTCCTCACATTTCGGTGACAGAAAGTTCTGGAATCTGAGAGGAGCCACACATTTCCTTCCACCCAGCGTTCCCCCAAGTCTCCCGATAAAAATGATACTTCACTTGTGTGGGTAGGCCTAGCGCCCGCGACAGGAAATGCCCCAAAGCACAACGTGGACACATCCCATTTTTTGACAGAAAACAGAGGTGTTTTTTGCAAAGTGCCTACCTGTAGATTTTGGCCTCTAGCTCAGCCGGCACCTAGGGAAACCTACCAAACCTGTGCATTTTTGAAAACTTGAGACCTAGGGGAATCCAAAATGGGGTGACTTGTGGAGTTCTGACCAGGTTTTTACCCAGAATCCTTTGCAAACCTCAAATTTGGCTAACAAAAACAGGTTTTCCCCACATTTCGGTGACAGAAAGTTCTGGAATCTGAGAGCAGCCACAAATTTCCTTCCACACAGCTTTCCCCCAAGTCTCCCGATAAAAATGATACCTCACTTGTGTGGGTAGGCCTAGCGCCGGCGACAGCAAATGCCCCAAAACAGAATGTGGACACATCCCATTTTTTGACAGAAAACAGAGGTGTTTTTTGCAAAGTGCCTACAGGTAGATTGTGGCCTCTAGCTCAGCCGGCACCTAGGGAAACCTACCAAACCTGTGCATTTTTGAAAACTTGAGACCTAGGGGAATCCAAGATGGGGTGACTTGTGGGGCTCTGACCAGGTTGTTACCCAGAATCCTTTGCAAACCTCAAAATTTGGCTAAAAAAAACAGGTTTTCCCCACATTTCGGTGACAGAAAGTTCTGCAATTTGAGAGGAGCCACAAATTTCCTTCCACCCAGCGTTCCCCCAAGTCTCCCGATAAAAATGATACCTCACTTGTGTGGGTAGGCCTAGCGCCCGCGACAGGAAATGCCCCAAAACACAACGTGGACACATCCCATTTTTTGACAGAAAACAGAGGTGTTTTTTGCAAAGTCCCTAACTGTAGATTTTGGCCTCTAGCTCAGCCGGCACCTAGGGAAACCTACCAAACCTGTGCATTTTTGAAAACGTGAGACCTAGGGGAATCCAAGATGGGGTGACTTGTGGAGCTCTGACCAGGTTGTTAACCAGAATCCTTTGCAAACCTCAAAATTTGGCTAAAAAAAACAGGTTTTCCCCACATTTCGGTGACAGAAAGTTCTGGAATCTGAGAGCAGCCACAAATTTCCTTCCACCCAGCGTTCCCCCAAGTCTCCCGATAAAAATGATACCTCACTTGTGTGGGTAGGCCTAGCGCCCGCGACAGCAAATGCCCCAAAACAGAATGTGGACACATCCCATTTTTTGACAGAAAACAGAGGTGTTTTTTGCAAAGTGCCTACCTGTAGATTTTGGCCTCTAGCTCAGCCGGCACCTAGGGAAACCTACCAAACCTGTGAATTTTTGAAAACTAGAGACCTAGGGGAATCCAAGATGGGGAGACTTGTGGGGCTCTGACCAGGTTCTGTTACCCAGAATCCTTTGCAAACCTCAAAATTTGGCAAAAAAAAAAAGGTTTTCCTCACATTTCGGTGACAGAAAGTTCTGGAATCTGAGAGCAGCCACAAATTTCCTTCCACCCAGCGTTCCCCCAAGTCTCCCGATAAAAATTATACCTCACTTGTGTGGGTAGGCTAGCGCCCGCGACAGGAAATGCCCCAAAACACAACGTGGACACATCCCATTTTTTGACAGAAAACAGAGGTGTTTTTTGCAAAGTGCCTACCTGTAGATTTTGGCCTCTAGCTCAGCCGGCACCTAGGGAAACCTACCAAACCTGTGCATTTTTGAAAACTTGAGACCTAGGGGAATCCAAGATGGGGTGACTTGTGGAGCTCTGACCAGGTTGTTAACCAGAATCCTTTGCAAACCTCAAAATTTGGCTAAAAAAAACAGGTTTTCCCCACATTTCGGTGACAGAAAGTTCTGGAATCTGAGAGCAGCTACAAATTTCCTTCCACCCAGCGTTCCCCCAAGTCTCCCGATAAAAATGATACCTCACTTGTGTGGGTAGGCCTAGCGCCCGCGACAGCAAATGCCCCAAAACAGAATGTGGACACATCCCATTTTTTGACAGAAAACAGAGGTGTTTTTTGCAAAGTGCCTACCTGTAGATTTTGGCCTCTAGCTCAGCCGGCACCTAGGGAAACCTACCAAACCTGTGCATTTTTGAAAACTTGAGACCTAGGGAATTCCAAGATGGGGTGACTTGTGGAGCTCTGACCAGGTTGTTACCCAGAATCCTTTGCAAACCTCAAAATTTGGCTAAATAAAACAGGTTTTCCCCACATTTCGGTGACAGAAAGTTCTGGAATCTGAGAGGAGCCACAAATTTCCTTCCACCCAGCGTTCCCCCAAGTCTCCCGATAAAAATTATACCTCACTTGTGTGGGTAGGCCTAGCGCCCACGGCAGGAAGTGCCCCAAAACGCAACGTGGACACATCCCATTTTTTGACAGAAAACAGAGGTGTTTTTTGCAAAGTGCCTACCTGTAGATTTTGGCCTCTAGCTGAGCCAGCACTTAGGGAAAAGTACCAAACCTGTGCATTTTTTAAAACTAGATACCTAGGGGAATCCAAGATGGGGTGACTTGTGGGGCTCTGACCAGGTTCTGTTACCCAGAATCCTTTGCAAACCTCAAAATTTGGCTAAAAAAACAGGTTTTCCTCACATTTCGGTGACAGAAAGTTCTGGAATCTGAGAGGAGCCACAAATTTCCTTCCACCCAGCGTTCCCCCAAGTCTCCCGATAAAAATGGCACCTTACTTGTGTGGGTAGACCTTGCGCCCGTGGCAGGGAGGGCCCCAAAACTCAACATGGACACATCCCATTTTTTGACAGAAAACAGAGGTGTTTTTTGCAAAGTGCCTACCTGTAGATTTTGGCCTCTAGCTCAGCAGGCACCTAGGGAAACCTACCAAACCTGTGCATTTTTGAAAACTAGAGACCTAGGGGAATCCAAGATGGGGTGACTTGTGGAGCTCTGACCAGGTTCTGTTACCCAGAATCCTTTGCAAACCTCAAAATTTGGCTAAATAAACATGTTTTCTTCCCATTTCGGTGACAGAAGGTTCTGGAATCTGAGAGCAGCCACAAATTTCCTTCCACCCAGCGTTCCCCCAAGTCTCCCGATAAAAACGATACCTAACTGGTGTGGGAAGGCCTAGCGCCCGCAACAGGAAATGCCCCAAAACACAATGTGGACACATCCCATTTTTTGACAGAAAACAGAGGTGCTTTTTACAAAGTGCCTACCTGTAGATTTTGGCATCTAACTCAGCCGGCACCTAGGGAAACCTACCAAACCTGTGCATTTTTGAAAACTTGAGACCTATGGGAATCCAAGATGGGGTGACTTGTGGAGCTCTGACAAGGTTGTTACCCAGAATCCTTTGCAAACCTCAAAATTTGGCTAAAAAAAACAGGTTTTCCCCACATTTCGGTGACAGAAAGTTCTGGAATCTGAGAGCAGCCACAAATGTCCTTCCACCCAGCGTTCCCCCAAGTCTCCCGATAAAAATTGTACCTCACTTGTGTGGGTAGGCCTAGCGCCGGCGACAGCAAATGCCCCAAAACAGAATGTGGACACATCCCATTTTTTGACAGAAAACAGAGGTGTTTTTTGCAAAGTGCCTACCTGTAGATTGTGGCCTCTAGCTCAGCCTGCACCTAGGGAAACCTACCAAACCTGTGCATTTTTGAAAACTTGAGACCTAGGGGAATCCAAGATGGGGTGACTTGTGGGGCTCTGACCAGGTTGTTACCCAGAATCCTTTGCAAACCTCAAAATTTGGCTAAGAAAACAGGTTTTCCCCACATTTCGGTGACAGAAAGTTCTGGAATCTGAGAGGAGCCACAAATTTCCTTCCACCCAGCATTCCCCCAAGGCTCCGGATAAAAATGATACCTCACTTGTGTGGGTAGGCCTAGCGCCCGCGACAGGAAATGCCCCAAAACACAACGTCCACACATCCCATTTTTTTACAGAAAACAGAGATGTTTTTTGCAAGGTGCCTACCTGTAGATTTTGGCCTCTAGCTCAGCCAGCACCTAGGAAAACCTGCTAAACCTGTGCATTTTTGAAAACTACAGACCTGGGCAATCCAAGATGGGGTGACTTGTGGGGCTCTGACCAAGTTCTGTTACCCAGAAACCTTTGCGAACCTCAAGATTTGGCTAAAAAAAACAGGTTTTCCCCACATTTCGGTGACAGAAAGTTCTGGAATCTGAGAGCAGCCACAAATTTGCTTCCACCCAGTGTTCCCCCAAGTCTCCCGATAAAAATGATACCTCACTTGTGTGGGTAGGCCTAGCGCCCGCGACAGGAAATGCCCCAAAACACAATGTGGACACATCCCATTTTTTGACAGAAAACAGAGGTGTTTTTTACAAAGTGCCTACTTGTAGATTTTGGCCTCTAGCTCAGCCGGCACCTAGGGAAACCTCCCAAACCTGTGCATTTTTTAAAACTAGAGACCTGGAGAATCTATGATGGGGTGACTTGTGGGGCTCTGACCAGGTTCTGTTACCCAGAATCCTTTGCAAAACCTCAAAATTTGGCTAAAAAAACTAGTTTTCCTCATATTTCGGTGACAGAAAGTTCTGGAATCTGAGAGTAGCCACGAATTTCCTTCCATCCAGCGTTCCCCAAATTCTCCTGATAAAAATGACACCTCACTTGTGTGGGTAGGCCTAGCGCCCGCGACAGGAAATGCCCCAAAACACAACGTGGACACATCCCATTATTTTACAGAAAACAGAGGTGTTTTTTTGCAAAGTGCCTACCTGTAGATTTTGGCGTCTAGCTCAGCCAGCACCTGGGGAAACCTACCGAACCTGTGCATTTTTGAAAACTACAGACCTAGGAGAACCCAGGATGGGGTGACTTGTGGGGCTTCCTTCCACCCAGCGTTCCCCCAAGTCTACCGATAAAAATGATACCTCACTTGTGTGGGTAGGCCTAGCGCCCGCGACAGGAAATGCCCCAAAACACAATGTGGACACATCCCATTTTTTGACAGAAAACAGAGGTGTTTTTTACAAAGTGCCTACTTGTAGATTTTGGCCTCTAGCTCAGCCGGCACCTAGGGAAACCTCCCAAACCTGTGCATTTTTGAAAACTTGAGACCTAGGGGATTCCAAGATGGGGTGACTTGTGGAGCTCTGACCAGGTTGTTACCCAGAATCCTTTGCAAACCTCAAAATTTGGCTAAATAAAACAGGTTTTCCCCACATTTCGGTGACAGAAAGTTCTGGAATCTGAGAGGAGCCACAAATTTCCTTCCACCCAGCGTTCCCCCAAGTCTCCCGATAAAAATTATACCTCACTTGTGTGGGTAGGCCTAGCGCCCACGGCAGGAAGTGCCCCAAAACGCAACGTGGACACATCCCATTTTTTGACAGAAAACAGAGGTGTTTTTTGCAAAGTGCCTACCTGTAGATTTTGGCCTCTAGCTGAGCCAGCACTTAGGGAAAAGTACCAAACCTGTGCATTTTTTAAAACTAGATACCTAGGGGAATCCAAGATGGGGTGACTTGTGGGGCTCTGACCAGGTTCTGTTACCCAGAATCCTTTGCAAACCTCAAAATGTGGCTAAAAAAACAGGTTTTCCTCACATTTCGGTGACAGAAAGTTCTTGAATCTGAGAGGAGCCACAAATTTCCTTCCACCCAGCGTTCCCCCAAGTCTCCCGATAAAAATGGCACCTTACTTGAGTGGGTAGACCTTGCGCCCGTGGCAGGGAGGGCCCCAAAACTCAACATGGACACATCCCATTTTTTGACAGAAAACAGAGGTGTTTTTTGCAAAGTGCCTACCTGTAGATTTTGGCCTCTAGCTCAGCAGGCACCTAGGGAAACCTACCAAACCTGTGCATTTTTGAAAACTAGAGACCTAGGGGAATCCAAGATGGGGTGACTTGTGGAGCTCTGACCAGGTTCTGTTACCGAGAATCCTTTGCAAACCTCAAAATTTGGCTAAAAAAACATGTTTTCTTCCCATTTCGGTGACAGAAGGTTCTGGAATCTGAGAGCAGCCACAAATTTCCTTCCACCCAGCGTTCCCCCAAGTCTCCCGATAAAAAAGATACCTAACTGGTGTGGGAAGGCCTAGCGCCCGCAACAGGAAATGCCCCAAAACACAATGTGGACACATCCCATTTTTTGACAGAAAACAGAGGTGCTTTTTACAAAGTGCCTACCTGTAGATTTTGGCATCTAACTCAGCCAGCACCTAGGGAAACCTACCAAACCTGTGCATTTTTGAAAACTTGAGACCTATGGGAATCCAAGATGGGGTGACTTGTGGAGCTCTGACAAGGTTGTTACCCAGAATCCTTTGCAAACCTCAAAATTTGGCTAAAAAAAACAGGTTTTCCCCACATTTCGGTGACAGAAAGTTCTGGAATCTGAGAGCAGCCACAAATGTCCTTCCACCCAGCGTTCCCCCAAGTCTCCTGATAAAAATTGTACCTCACTTGTGTGGGTAGGCCTAGCGCCGGCGACAGCAAATGGCCCAAAACAGAATGTGGACACATCCCATTTTTTGACAGAAAACAGAGGTGTTTTTTGCAAAGTGCCTACCTGTAGATTGTGGCCTCTAGCTCAGCCTGCACCTAGGGAAACCTACCAAACCTGTGCATTTTTGAAACTTGAGACCTAGGGGAATCCAAGATGGGGTGACTTGTGGGGCTCTGACCAGGTTGTTACCCAGAATCCTTTGCAAACCTCAAAATTTGGCTAAAAAAACAGGTTTTCCCCACATTTCGGTGACAGAAAGTTCTGGAATCTGAGAGGAGCCACAAATTTCCTTCCACCCAGCATTCCCCCAAGTCTCCGGATAAAAATGATACCTCACTTGTGTGGGTAGGCCTAGCGCCCGCGACAGGAAATGCCCCAAAACACAACGTCCACACATCCCATTTTTTTACAGAAAACAGAGATGTTTTTTGCAAAGTGCCTACCTGTAGATTTTGGCCTCTAGCTCAGCCATCACCTAGGAAAACATGCTAAACCTGTGCATTTTTGAAAACTACAGATCTGGGCAATCCAAGATGGGGTGACTTGTGGGGCTCTGACCAAGTTCTGTTACCCAGAAACCTTTGCGAACCTCAAGATTTGGCTAAAAAAAACAGGTTTTCCCCACATTTCGGTGACAGAAAGTTCTGGAATCTGAGAGCAGCCACAAATTTGCTTCCACCCAGTGTTCCCCCAAGTCTCCCGATAAAAATGATACCTCACTTGTGTGGGTAGGCCTAGCGCCCGCGACAGGAAATGCCCCAAAACACAATGTGGACACATCCCATTTTTTGACAGAAAACAGAGGTGTTTTTTACAAAGTGCCTACTTGTAGATTTTGGCCTCTAGCTCAGCCGGCACCTAGGGAAACCTCCCAAACCTGTGCATTTTTTAAAACTAGAGACCTGGAGAATCTATGATGGGGTGACTTGTGGGGCTCTGACCAGGTTCTGTTACCCAGAATCCTTTGCAAACCTCAAAATTTGGCTAAAAAAACAGGTTTTCCTCACATTTCGGTGACAGAAAGTTCTGGAATCTGAGAGGAGCCACAAATTTCCTTCCACCCAGCGTTCCCCCAAGTCTCCCGATAAAAATGGCACCTTACTTGTGTGGGTAGACCTTGCGCCCGTGGCAGGGAGGGCCCCAAAACTCAACATGGACACATCCCATTTTTTGACAGAAAACAGAGGTGTTTTTTGCAAAGTGCCTACCTGTAGATTTTGGCCTCTAGCTCAGCAGGCACCTAGGGAAACCTACCAAACCTGTGCATTTTTGAAAACTAGAGACCTAGGGGAATCCAAGATGGGGTGACTTGTGGAGCTCTGACCAGGTTCTGTTACCCAGAATCCTTTGCAAACCTCAATATTTGGCTAAATAAACATGTTTTCTTCCCATTTCGGTGACAGAAGGTTCTGGAATCTGAGAGCAGCCACAAATTTCCTTCCACCCAGCGTTCCCCCAAGTCTCCCGATAAAAACGATACCTAACTGGTGTGGGAAGGCCTAGCGCCCGCAACAGGAAATGCCCCAAAACACAATGTGGACACATCCCATTTTTTGACAGAAAACAGAGGTGCTTTTTACAAAGTGCCTACCTGTAGATTTTGGCATCTAACTCAGCCGGCACCTAGGGAAACCTACCAAACCTGTGCATTTTTGAAAACTTGAGACCTATGGGAATCCAAGATGGGGTGACTTGTGGAGCTCTGACAAGGTTGTTACCCAGAATCCTTTGCAAACCTCAAAATTTGGCTAAAAAAAACAGGTTTTCCCCACATTTCGGTGACAGAAAGTTCTGGAATCTGAGAGCAGCCACAAATGTCCTTCCACCCAGCGTTCCCCCAAGTCTCCCGATAAAAATTGTACCTCACTTGTGTGGGTAGGCCTAGCGCCGGCGACAGCAAATGCCCCAAAACAGAATGTGGACACATCCCATTTTTTGACAGAAAACAGAGGTGTTTTTTGCAAAGTGCCTACCTGTAGATTGTGGCCTCTAGCTCAGCCTGCACCTAGGGAAACCTACCAAACCTGTGCATTTTTGAAAACTTGAGACCTAGGGGAATCCAAGATGGGGTGACTTGTGGGGCTCTGACCAGGTTGTTACCCAGAATCCTTTGCAAACCTCAAAATTTGGCTAAAAAAACAGGTTTTCCCCACATTTCGGTGACAGAAAGTTCTGGAATCTGAGAGGAGCCACAAATTTCCTTCCACCCAGCATTCCCCCAAGTCTCCGGATAAAAATGATACCTCACTTGTGTGGGTAGGCCTAGCGCCCGCGACAGGAAATGCCCCAAAACACAACGTCCACACATCCCATTTTTTTACAGAAAACAGAGATGTTTTTTGCAAAGTGCCTACCTGTAGATTTTGGCCTCTAGCTCAGCCAGCACCTAGGAAAACCTGCTAAACCTGTGCATTTTTGAAAACTACAGACCTGGGCAATCCAAGATGGGGTGACTTGTGGGGCTCTGACCAAGTTCTGTTACCCAGAAACCTTTGCGAACCTCAAGATTTGGCTAAAAAAAACAGGTTTTCCCCACATTTCGGTGACAGAAAGTTCTGGAATCTGAGAGCAGCCACAAATTTGCTTCCACCCAGTGTTCCCCCAAGTCTCCCGATAAAAATGATACCTCACTTGTGTGGGTAGGCCTAGCGCCCGCGACAGGAAATGCCCCAAAACACAATGTGGACACATCCCATTTTTTGACAGAAAACAGAGGTGTTTTTTACAAAGTGCCTACTTGTAGATTTTGGCCTCTAGCTCAGCCGGCACCTAGGGAAACCTCCCAAACCTGTGCATTTTTTAAAACTAGAGACCTGGAGAATCTATGATGGGGTGACTTGTGGGGCTCTGACCAGGTTCTGTTACCCAGAATCCTTTGCAAAACCTCAAAATTTGGCTAAAAAAACTAGTTTTCCTCATATTTCGGTGACAGAAAGTTCTGGAATCTGAGAGTAGCCACGAATTTCCTTCCATCCAGCGTTCCCCAAATTCTCCTGATAAAAATGACACCTCACTTGTGTGGGTAGGCCTAGCGCCCGCGACAGGAAATGCCCCAAAACACAACGTGGACACATCCCATTATTTTACAGAAAACAGAGGTGTTTTTTTGCAAAGTGCCTACCTGTAGATTTTGGCATCTAGCTCAGCCAGCACCTGGGGAAACCTACCGAACCTGTGCATTTTTGAAAACTACAGACCTAGGAGAACCCAGGATGGGGTGACTTGTGGGGCTTCCTTCCACCCAGCGTTCCCCCAAGTCTCCCGATAAAAATGATACCTCACTTGTGTGGGTAGGCCTAGCGCCCGCGACAGGAAATGCCCCAAAACACAATGTGGACACATCCCATTTTTTGACAGAAAACAGAGGTGTTTTTTACAAAGTGCCTACTTGTAGATTTTGGCCTCTAGCTCAGCCGGCACCTAGGGAAACCTCCCAAACCTGTGCATTTTTGAAAACTTGAGACCTAGGGGATTCCAAGATGGGGTGACTTGTGGAGCTCTGACCAGGTTGTTACCCAGAATCCTTTGCAAACCTCAAAATTTGGCTAAATAAAACAGGTTTTCCCCACATTTCGGTGACAGAAAGTTCTGGAATCTGAGAGGAGCCACAAATTTCCTTCCACCCAGCGTTCCCCCAAGTCTCCCGATAAAAATTATACCTCACTTGTGTGGGTAGGCCTAGCGCCCACGGCAGGAAGTGCCCCAAAACGCAACGTGGACACATCCCATTTTTTGACAGAAAACAGAGGTGTTTTTTGCAAAGTGCCTACCTGTAGATTTTGGCCTCTAGCTGAGCCAGCACTTAGGGAAAAGTACCAAACCTGTGCATTTTTTAAAACTAGATACCTAGGGGAATCCAAGATGGGGTGACTTGTGGGGCTCTGACCAGGTTCTGTTACCCAGAATCCTTTGCAAACCTCAAAATGTGGCTAAAAAAACAGGTTTTCCTCACATTTCGGTGACAGAAAGTTCTGGAATCTGAGAGGAGCCACAAATTTCCTTCCACCCAGCGTTCCCCCAAGTCTCCCGATAAAAATGGCACCTTACTTGTGTGGGTAGACCTTGCGCCCGTGGCAGGGAGGGCCCCAAAACTCAACATGGACACATCCCATTTTTTGACAGAAAACAGAGGTGTTTTTTGCAAAGTGCCTACCTGTAGATTTTGGCCTCTAGCTCAGCAGGCACCTAGGGAAACCTACCAAACCTGTGCATTTTTGAAAACTAGAGACCTAGGGGAATCCAAGATGGGGTGACTTGTGGAGCTCTGACCAGGTTCTGTTACCCAGAATCCTTTGCAAACCTCAAAATTTGGCTAAAAAAACATGTTTTCTTCCCATTTCGGTGACAGAAGGTTCTGGAATCTGAGAGCAGCCACAAATTTCCTTCCACCCAGCGTTCCCCCAAGTCTCCCGATAAAAAAGATACCTAACTGGTGTGGGAAGGCCTAGCGCCCGCAACAGGAAATGCCCCAAAACACAATGTGGACACATCCCATTTTTTGACAGAAAACAGAGGTGTTTTTTGCAAAGTGCCTACCTGTAGATTGTGGCCTCTAGCTCAGCCTGCACCTAGGGAAACCTACCAAACCTGTGCATTTTTGAAAACTTGAGACCTAGGGGAATCCAAGATGGGGCGACTTGTGGGGCTCTGACCAGGTTGTTACCCAGAATCCTTTGCAAACCTCAAAATTTGGCTAAAAAAACAGGTTTTCCCCACATTTCGGTGACAGAAAGTTCTGGAATCTGAGAGGAGCCACAAATTTCCTTCCACCCAGCATTCCCCCAAGTCTCCGGATAAAAATTATACCTCACTTGTGTGGGTAGGCCTAGCGCCCGCGACAGGAAATGCCCCAAAACACAACGTCCACACATCCCATTTTTTTACAGAAAACAGAGATGTTTTTTGCAAAGTGCCTACCTGTAGATTTTGGCCTCTAGCTCAGCCAGCACCTAGGAAAACATGCTAAACCTGTGCATTTTTGAAAACTACAGACCTGGGCAATCCAAGATGGGGTGACTTGTGGGGCTCTGACCAAGTTCTGTTACCCAGAAACCTTTGCGAACCTCAAGATTTGGCTAAAAAAAACAGGTTTTCCCCACATTTCGGTGACAGAAAGTTCTGGAATCTGAGAGCAGCCACAAATTTGCTTCCACCCAGTGTTCCCCCAAGTCTCCCGATAAAAATGATACCTCACTTGTGTGGGTAGGCCTAGCGCCCGCGACAGGAAATGCCCCAAAACACAATGTGGACACATCCCATTTTTTGACAGAAAACAGAGGTGTTTTTTACAAAGTGCCTACTTGTAGATTTTGGCCTCTAGCTCAGCCGGCACCTAGGGAAACCTCCCAAACCTGTGCATTTTTTAAAACTAGAGACCTGGAGAATCTATGATGGGGTGACTTGTGGGGCTCTGACCAGGTTCTGTTACCCAGAATCCTTTGCAAAACCTCAAAATTTGGCTAAAAAAACTAGTTTTCCTCATATTTCGGTGACAGAAAGTTCTGGAATCTGAGAGTAGCCACGAATTTCCTTCCATCCAGCGTTCCCCAAATTCTCCTGATAAAAATGACACCTCACTTGTGTGGGTAGGCCTAGCGCCCGCGACAGGAAATGCCCCAAAACACAACGTGGACACATCCCATTATTTTACAGAAAACAGAGGTGTTTTTTTGCAAAGTGCCTACCTGTAGATTTTGGCGTCTAGCTCAGCCAGCACCTGGGGAAACCTACCGAACCTGTGCATTTTTGAAAACTACAGACCTAGGAGAACCCAGGATGGGGTGACTTGTGGGGCTTCCTTCCACCCAGCGTTCCCCCAAGTCTCCCGATAAAAATGATACCTCACTTGTGTGGGTAGGCCTAGCGCCCGCGACAGGAAATGCCCCAAAACACAATGTGGACACATCCCATTTTTTGACAGAAAACAGAGGTGTTTTTTACAAAGTGCCTACTTGTAGATTTTGGCCTCTAGCTCAGCCGGCACCTAGGGAAACCTCCCAAACCTGTGCATTTTTGAAAACTTGAGACCTAGGGGATTCCAAGATGGGGTGACTTGTGGAGCTCTGACCAGGTTGTTACCCAGAATCCTTTGCAAACCTCAAAATTTGGCTAAATAAAACAGGTTTTCCCCACATTTCGGTGACAGAAAGTTCTGGAATCTGAGAGGAGCCACAAATTTCCTTCCACCCAGCATTCCCCCAAGTCTCCCGATAAAAATTATACCTCACTTGTGTGGGTAGGCCTAGCGCCCACGGCAGGAAGTGCCCCAAAACGCAACGTGGACACATCCCATTTTTTGACAGAAAACAGAGGTGTTTTTTGCAAAGTGCCTACCTGTAGATTTTGGCCTCTAGCTGAGCCAGCACTTAGGGAAAAGTACCAAACCTGTGCATTTTTTAAAACTAGATACCTAGGGGAATCCAAGATGGGGTGACTTGTGGGGCTCTGACCAGGTTCTGTTACCCAGAATCCTTTGCAAACCTCAAAATGTGGCTAAAAAAACAGGTTTTCCTCACATTTCGGTGACAGAAAGTTCTGGAATCTGAGAGGAGCCACAAATTTCCTTCCACCCAGCGTTCCCCCAAGTCTCCCGATAAAAATGGCACCTTACTTGTGTGGGTAGACCTTGCGCCCGTGGCAGGGAGGGCCCCAAAACTCAACATGGACACATCCCATTTTTTGACAGAAAACAGAGGTGTTTTTTGCAAAGTGCCTACCTGTAGATTTTGGCCTCTAGCTCAGCAGGCACCTAGGGAAACCTACCAAACCTGTGCATTTTTGAAAACTAGAGACCTAGGGGAATCCAAGATGGGGTGACTTGTGGAGCTCTGACCAGGTTCTGTTTCCCAGAATCCTTTGCAAACCTCACAATTTGGCTAAAAAAACATGTTTTCTTCCCATTTCGGTGACAGAAGTTCTGGAATCTGAGAGCAGCCACAAATTTCCTTCCACCCAGCGTTCCCCCAAGTCTCCCGATAAAAAAGATACCTAACTGGTGTGGGAAGGCCTAGCGCCCGCAACAGGAAATGCCCCAAAACACAATGTGGACACATCCCATTTTTTGACAGAAAACAGAGGTGCTTTTTACAAAGTGCCTACCTGTAGATTTTGGCATCTAACTCAGCCAGCACCTAGGGAAACCTACCAAACCTGTGCATTTTTGAAAACTTGAGACCTATGGGAATCCAAGATGGGGTGACTTGTGGAGCTCTGACAAGGTTGTTACCCAGAATCCTTTGCAAACCTCAAAATTTGGCTAAAAAAAACAGGTTTTCCCCACATTTCGGTGACAGAAAGTTCTGGAATCTGAGAGCAGCCACAAATGTCCTTCCACCCAGCGTTCCCCCAAGTCTCCTGATAAAAATTGTACCTCACTTGTGTGGGTAGGCCTAGCGCCGGCGACAGCAAATGGCCCAAAACAGAATGTGGACACATCCCATTTTTTGACAGAAAACAGAGGTGTTTTTTGCAAAGTGCCTACCTGTAGATTGTGGCCTTTAGCTCAGCCTGCACCTAGGGAAACCTACCAAACCTGTGCATTTTTGAAAACTTGAGACCTAGGGGAATCCAAGATGGGGTGACTTGTGGGGCTCTGACCAGGTTGTTACCCAGAATCCTTTGCAAACCTCAAAATTTGGCTAAAAAAAACAGGTTTTCCCCACATTTCGGTGACAGAAAGTTCTGGAATCTGAGAGGAGCCACAAATTTCCTTCCACCCAGCATTCCCCCAAGTCTCCGGATAAAAATGATACCTCACTTGTGTGGGTAGGCCTAGCGCCCGCGACAGGAAATGCCCCAAAACACAACGTCCACACATCCCATTTTTTGACAGAAAACAGAGATGTTTTTTGCAAAGTGCCTACCTGTAGATTTTGGCCTCTAGCTCAGCCAGCACCTAGGAAAACCTGCTAAACCTGTGCATTTTTGAAAACTACAGACCTGGGCAATCCAAGATGGGGTGACTTGTGGGGCTCCGACCAAGTTCTGTTACCCAGAAACCTTTGCGAACCTCAAGATTTGGCTAAAAAACCATGTTTTCTTCCCATTTCGGTGACAGAAGGTTCTGGAATCTGAGAGCAGCCACAAATTTCCTTCCACCCAGCGTTCCCCCAAGTCTCCCGATAAAAAAGATACCTAACTGGTGTGGGAAGGCCTAGCGCCCGCAACAGGAAATGCCCCAAAACACAATGTGGACACATCCCATTTTTTGACAGAAAACAGAGGTGTTTTTTGCAAAGTGCCTACCTGTAGATTGTGGCCTCTAGCTCAGCCTGCACCTAGGGAAACCTACCAAACCTGTGCATTTTTGAAAACTTGAGACCTAGGGGAATCCAAGATGGGGCGACTTGTGGGGCTCTGACCAGGTTGTTACCCAGAATCCTTTGCAAACCTCAAAATTTGGCTAAAAAAACAGGTTTTCCCCACATTTCGGTGACAGAAAGTTCTGGAATCTGAGAGGAGCCACAAATTTCCTTCCACCCAGCATTCCCCCAAGTCTCCGGATAAAAATTATACCTCACTTGTGTGGGTAGGCCTAGCGCCCGCGACAGGAAATGCCCCAAAACACAACGTCCACACATCCCATTTTTTTACAGAAAACAGAGATGTTTTTTGCAAAGTGCCTACCTGTAGATTTTGGCCTCTAGCTCAGCCAGCACCTAGGAAAACATGCTAAACCTGTGCATTTTTGAAAACTACAGACCTGGGCAATCCAAGATGGGGTGACTTGTGGGGCTCTGACCAAGTTCTGTTACCCAGAAACCTTTGCGAACCTCAAGATTTGGCTAAAAAAAACAGGTTTTCCCCACATTTCGGTGACAGAAAGTTCTGGAATCTGAGAGCAGCCACAAATTTGCTTCCACCCAGTGTTCCCCCAAGTCTCCCGATAAAAATGATACCTCACTTGTGTGGGTAGGCCTAGCGCCCGCGACAGGAAATGCCCCAAAACACAATGTGGACACATCCCATTTTTTGACAGAAAACAGAGGTGTTTTTTACAAAGTGCCTACTTGTAGATTTTGGCCTCTAGCTCAGCCGGCACCTAGGGAAACCTCCCAAACCTGTGCATTTTTTAAAACTAGAGACCTGGAGAATCTATGATGGGGTGACTTGTGGGGCTCTGACCAGGTTCTGTTACCCAGAATCCTTTGCAAAACCTCAAAATTTGGCTAAAAAAACTAGTTTTCCTCATATTTCGGTGACAGAAAGTTCTGGAATCTGAGAGTAGCCACGAATTTCCTTCCATCCAGCGTTCCCCAAATTCTCCTGATAAAAATGACACCTCACTTGTGTGGGTAGGCCTAGCGCCCGCGACAGGAAATGCCCCAAAACACAACGTGGACACATCCCATTATTTTACAGAAAACAGAGGTGTTTTTTTGCAAAGTGCCTACCTGTAGATTTTGGCGTCTAGCTCAGCCAGCACCTGGGGAAACCTACCGAACCTGTGCATTTTTGAAAACTACAGACCTAGGAGAACCCAGGATGGGGTGACTTGTGGGGCTTCCTTCCACCCAGCGTTCCCCCAAGTCTCCCGATAAAAATGATACCTCACTTGTGTGGGTAGGCCTAGCGCCCGCGACAGGAAATGCCCCAAAACACAATGTGGACACATCCCATTTTTTGACAGAAAACAGAGGTGTTTTTTACAAAGTGCCTACTTGTAGATTTTGGCCTCTAGCTCAGCCGGCACCTAGGGAAACCTCCCAAACCTGTGCATTTTTGAAAACTTGAGACCTAGGGGATTCCAAGATGGGGTGACTTGTGGAGCTCTGACCAGGTTGTTACCCAGAATCCTTTGCAAACCTCAAAATTTGGCTAAATAAAACAGGTTTTCCCCACATTTCGGTGACAGAAAGTTCTGGAATCTGAGAGGAGCCACAAATTTCCTTCCACCCAGCATTCCCCCAAGTCTCCCGATAAAAATTATACCTCACTTGTGTGGGTAGGCCTAGCGCCCACGGCAGGAAGTGCCCCAAAACGCAACGTGGACACATCCCATTTTTTGACAGAAAACAGAGGTGTTTTTTGCAAAGTGCCTACCTGTAGATTTTGGCCTCTAGCTGAGCCAGCACTTAGGGAAAAGTACCAAACCTGTGCATTTTTTAAAACTAGATACCTAGGGGAATCCAAGATGGGGTGACTTGTGGGGCTCTGACCAGGTTCTGTTACCCAGAATCCTTTGCAAACCTCAAAATGTGGCTAAAAAAACAGGTTTTCCTCACATTTCGGTGACAGAAAGTTCTGGAATCTGAGAGGAGCCACAAATTTCCTTCCACCCAGCGTTCCCCCAAGTCTCCCGATAAAAATGGCACCTTACTTGTGTGGGTAGACCTTGCGCCCGTGGCAGGGAGGGCCCCAAAACTCAACATGGACACATCCCATTTTTTGACAGAAAACAGAGGTGTTTTTTGCAAAGTGCCTACCTGTAGATTTTGGCCTCTAGCTCAGCAGGCACCTAGGGAAACCTACCAAACCTGTGCATTTTTGAAAACTAGAGACCTAGGGGAATCCAAGATGGGGTGACTTGTGGAGCTCTGACCAGGTTCTGTTTCCCAGAATCCTTTGCAAACCTCACAATTTGGCTAAAAAAACATGTTTTCTTCCCATTTCGGTGACAGAAGTTCTGGAATCTGAGAGCAGCCACAAATTTCCTTCCACCCAGCGTTCCCCCAAGTCTCCCGATAAAAAAGATACCTAACTGGTGTGGGAAGGCCTAGCGCCCGCAACAGGAAATGCCCCAAAACACAATGTGGACACATCCCATTTTTTGACAGAAAACAGAGGTGCTTTTTACAAAGTGCCTACCTGTAGATTTTGGCATCTAACTCAGCCAGCACCTAGGGAAACCTACCAAACCTGTGCATTTTTGAAAACTTGAGACCTATGGGAATCCAAGATGGGGTGACTTGTGGAGCTCTGACAAGGTTGTTACCCAGAATCCTTTGCAAACCTCAAAATTTGGCTAAAAAAAACAGGTTTTCCCCACATTTCGGTGACAGAAAGTTCTGGAATCTGAGAGCAGCCACAAATGTCCTTCCACCCAGCGTTCCCCCAAGTCTCCTGATAAAAATTGTACCTCACTTGTGTGGGTAGGCCTAGCGCCGGCGACAGCAAATGGCCCAAAACAGAATGTGGACACATCCCATTTTTTGACAGAAAACAGAGGTGTTTTTTGCAAAGTGCCTACCTGTAGATTGTGGCCTTTAGCTCAGCCTGCACCTAGGGAAACCTACCAAACCTGTGCATTTTTGAAAACTTGAGACCTAGGGGAATCCAAGATGGGGTGACTTGTGGGGCTCTGACCAGGTTGTTACCCAGAATCCTTTGCAAACCTCAAAATTTGGCTAAAAAAAACAGGTTTTCCCCACATTTCGGTGACAGAAAGTTCTGGAATCTGAGAGGAGCCACAAATTTCCTTCCACCCAGCATTCCCCCAAGTCTCCGGATAAAAATGATACCTCACTTGTGTGGGTAGGCCTAGCGCCCGCGACAGGAAATGCCCCAAAACACAACGTCCACACATCCCATTTTTTGACAGAAAACAGAGATGTTTTTTGCAAAGTGCCTACCTGTAGATTTTGGCCTCTAGCTCAGCCAGCACCTAGGAAAACCTGCTAAACCTGTGCATTTTTGAAAACTACAGACCTGGGCAATCCAAGATGGGGTGACTTGTGGGGCTCCGACCAAGTTCTGTTACCCAGAAACCTTTGCGAACCTCAAGATTTGGCTAAAAAACCATGTTTTCTTCCCATTTCGGTGACAGAAGGTTCTGGAATCTGAGAGCAGCCACAAATTTCCTTCCACCCAGCGTTCCCCCAAGTCTCCCGATAAAAACGATACCTAACTGGTGTGGGAAGGCCTAGCGCCCGCAACAGGAAATGCCCCAAAACACAATGTGGACACATTCCATTTTTTGACAGAAAACAGAGGTGCTTTTTACAAAGTGCCTACCTGTAGATTTTGGCATCTAACTCAGCCGGCACCTAGGGAAACCTACCAAACCTGTGCATTTTTGAAAACTTGAGACCTATGGGAATCCAAGATGGGGTGACTTGTGGAGCTCTGACAAGGTTGTTACCCAGAATCCTTTGCAAACCTCAAAATTTGGCTAAAAAAAACAGGTTTTCCCCACATTTCGTTGACAGAAAGTTCTGGAATCTGAGAGCAGCCACAAATGTCCTTCCACCCAGCGTTCCCCCAAGTCTCCTGATAAAAATTGTACCTCACTTGTGTGGGTAGGCCTAGCGCCGGCGACAGCAAATGGCCCAAAACAGAATGTGGACACATCCCATTTTTTGACAGAAAACAGAGGTGTTTTTTGCAAAGTGCCTACCTGTAGATTGTGGCCTTTAGCTCAGCCTGCACCTAGGGAAACCTACCAAACCTGTGCATTTTTGAAAACTTGAGACCTAGGGGAATCCAAGATGGGGTGACTTGTGGGGCTCTGACCAGGTTGTTACCCAGAATCCTTTGCAAACCTCAAAATTTGGCTAAAAAAACAGGTTTTCCCCACATTTCGGTGACAGAAAGTTCTGGAATCTGAGAGGAGCCACAAATTTCCTTCCACCCAGCATTCCCCCAAGTCTCCGGATAAAAATGATACCTCACTTGTGTGGGTAGGCCTAGCGCCCGCGACAGGAAATGCCCCAAAACACAACGTCCACACATCCCATTTTTTGACAGAAAACAGAGATGTTTTTTGCAAAGTGCCTACCTGTAGATTTTGGCCTCTAGCTCAGCCAGCACCTAGGAAAACCTGCTAAACCTGTGCATTTTTGAAAACTACAGACCTGGGCAATCCAAGATGGGGTGACTTGTGGGGCTCTGACCAAGTTCTGTTACCCAGAAACCTTTGCGAACCTCAAGATTTGGCTAAAAAAAACAGGTTTTCCCCACATTTCGGTGACAGAAAGTTCTGGAATCTGAGAGCAGCCACAAATTTGCTTCCACCCAGTGTTCCCCCAAGTCTCCCGATAAAAATGATACCTCACTTGTGTGGGTAGGCCTAGCGCCCGCGACAGGAAATGCCCCAAAACACAATGTGGACACATCCCATTTTTTGACAGAAAACAGAGGTGTTTTTTACAAAGTGCCTACTTGTAGATTTTGGCCTCTAGCTCAGCCGGCACCTAGGGAAACCTCCCAAACCTGTGCATTTTTTAAAACTAGAGACCTGGAGAATCTATGATGTGGTGACTTGTGGGGCTCTGACCAGGTTCTGTTACCCAGAATCCTTTGCAAAACCTCAAAATTTGGCTAAAAAAACTAGTTTTCCTCATATTTCGGTGACAGAAAGTTCTGGAATCTGAGAGTAGCCACGAATTTCCTTCCATCCAGCGTTCCCCAAATTCTCCTGATAAAAATGACACCTCACTTGTGTGGGTAGGCCTAGCGCCCGCGACAGGAAATGCCCCAAAACACAACGTGGACACATCCCATTATTTTACAGAAAACAGAGGTGTTTTTTTGCAAAGTGCCTACCTGTAGATTTTGGCATCTAGCTCAGCCAGCACCTGGGGAAACCTACCGAACCTGTGCATTTTTGAAAACTACAGACCTAGGAGAACCCAGGATGGGGTGACTTGTGGGGCTTCCTTCCACCCAGCGTTCCCCCAAGTCTCCCGATAAAAATGATACCTCACTTGTGTGGGTAGGCCTAGCGCCCGCGACAGGAAATGCCCCAAAACACAATGTGGACACATCCCATTTTTTGACAGAAAACAGAGGTGTTTTTTACTAAGTGCCTACTTGTAGATTTTGGCCTCTAGCTCAGCCGGCACCTAGGGAAACCTCCCAAACCTGTGCATTTTTGAAAACTTGAGACCTAGGGGATTCCAAGATGGGGTGACTTGTGGAGCTCTGACCAGGTTGTTACCCAGAATCCTTTGCAAACCTCAAAATTTGGCTAAATAAAACAGGTTTTCCCCACATTTCGGTGACAGAAAGTTCTGGAATCTGAGAGGAGCCACAAATTTCCTTCCACCCAGCATTCCCCCAAGTCTCCGGATAAAAATGATACCTCACTTGTGTGGGTAGGCCTAGCGCCCGCGACAGGAAATGCCCCAAAACACAACGTCCACACATCCCATTTTTTGACAGAAAACAGAGATGTTTTTTGCAAAGTGCCTACCTGTAGATTTTGGCCTCTAGCTCAGCCAGCACCTAGGAAAACCTGCTAAACCTGTGCATTTTTGAAAACTACAGACCTGGGCAATCCAAGATGGGGTGACTTGTGGGGCTCTGACCAAGTTCTGTTACCCAGAAACCTTTGCGAACCTCAAGATTTGGCTAAAAAAAACAGGTTTTCCCCACATTTCGGTGACAGAAAGTTCTGGAATCTGAGAGCAGCCACAAATTTGCTTCCACCCAGTGTTCCCCCAAGTCTCCCGATAAAAATGATACCTCACTTGTGTGGGTAGGCCTAGCGCCCGCGACAGGAAATGCCCCAAAACACAATGTGGACACATCCCATTTTTTGACAGAAAACAGAGGTGTTTTTTACAAAGTGCCTACTTGTAGATTTTGGCCTCTAGCTCAGCCGGCACCTAGGGAAACCTCCCAAACCTGTGCATTTTTTAAAACTAGAGACCTGGAGAATCTATGATGGGGTGACTTGTGGGGCTCTGACCAGGTTCTGTTACCCAGAATCCTTTGCAAAACCTCAAAATTTGGCTAAAAAAACTAGTTTTCCTCATATTTCGGTGACAGAAAGTTCTGGAATCTGAGAGTAGCCACGAATTTCCTTCCATCCAGCGTTCCCCAAATTCTCCTGATAAAAATGACACCTCACTTGTGTGGGTAGGCCTAGCGCCCGCGACAGGAAATGCCCCAAAACACAACGTGGACACATCCCATTATTTTACAGAAAACAGAGGTGTTTTTTTGCAAAGTGCCTACCTGTAGATTTTGGCATCTAGCTCAGCCAGCACCTGGGGAAACCTACCGAACCTGTGCATTTTTGAAAACTACAGACCTAGGAGAACCCAGGATGGGGTGACTTGTGGGGCTTCCTTCCACCCAGCGTTCCCCCAAGTCTCCCGATAAAAATGATACCTCACTTGTGTGGGTAGGCCTAGCGCCCGCGACAGGAAATGCCCCAAAACACAATGTGGACACATCCCATTTTTTGACAGAAAACAGAGGTGTTTTTTACTAAGTGCCTACTTGTAGATTTTGGCCTCTAGCTCAGCCGGCACCTAGGGAAACCTCCCAAACCTGTGCATTTTTGAAAACTTGAGACCTAGGGGATTCCAAGATGGGGTGACTTGTGGAGCTCTGACCAGGTTGTTACCCAGAATCCTTTGCAAACCTCAAAATTTGGCTAAATAAAACAGGTTTTCCCCACATTTCGGTGACAGAAAGTTCTGGAATCTGAGAGGAGCCACAAATTTCCTTCCACCCAGCGTTCCCCCAAGTCTCCCGATAAAAATTATACCTCACTTGTGTGGGTAGGCCTAGCGCCCACGGCAGGAAGTGCCCCAAAACGCAACGTGGACACATCCCATTTTTTGACAGAAAACAGAGGTGTTTTTTGCAAAGTGCCTACCTGTAGATTTTGGCCTCTAGCTGAGCCAGCACTTAGGGAAAAGTACCAAACCTGTGCATTTTTTAAAACTAGATACCTAGGGGAATCCAAGATGGGGTGACTTGTGGGGCTCTGACCAGGTTCTGTTACCCAGAATCCTTTGCAAACCTCAAAATGTGGCTAAAAAAACAGGTTTTCCTCACATTTCGGTGACAGAAAGTTCTGGAATCTGAGAGGAGCCACACATTTCCTTCCACCCAGCGTTCCCTCAAGTCTCCCGATAAAAATGGCACCTTACTTGTGTGGGTAGACCTTGCGCCCGTGGCAGGGAGGGCCCCAAAACTCAACATGGACACATCCCATTTTTTGACAGAAAACAGAGGTGTTTTTTGCAAAGTGCCTACCTGTAGATTTTGGCCTCTAGCTCAGCAGGCACCTAGGGAAACCTACCAAACCTGTGCATTTTTGAAAACTAGAGACCTAGGGGAATCCAAGATGGGGTGACTTGTGGAGCTCTGACCAGGTTCTGTTACCCAGAATCCTTTGCAAACCTCAAAATTTGGCTAAAAAAACATGTTTTCTTCCCATTTCGGTGACAGAAGGTTCTGGAATCTGAGAGCAGCCACAAATTTCCTTCCACCCAGCGTTCCCCCAAGTCTCCCGATAAAAAAGATACCTAACTGGTGTGGGAAGGCCTAGCGCCCGCAACAGGAAATGCCCCAAAACACAATGTGGACACATCCCATTTTTTGACAGAAAACAGAGGTGCTTTTTACAAAGTGCCTACCTGTAGATTTTGGCATCTAACTCAGCCAGCACCTAGGGAAACCTACCAAACCTGTGCATTTTTGAAAACTTGAGACCTATGGGAATCCAAGATGGGGTGACTTGTGGAGCTCTGACAAGGTTGTTACCCAGAATCCTTTGCAAACCTCAAAATTTGGCTAAAAAAAACAGGTTTTCCCCACATTTCGGTGACAGAAAGTTCTGGAATCTGAGAGCAGCCACAAATGTCCTTCCACCCAGCGTTCCCCCAAGTCTCCTGATAAAAATTGTACCTCACTTGTGTGGGTAGGCCTAGCGCCGGCGACAGCAAATGGCCCAAAACAGAATGTGGACACATCCCATTTTTTGACAGAAAACAGAGGTGTTTTTTGCAAAGTGCCTACCTGTAGATTGTGGCCTCTAGCTCAGCCTGCACCTAGGGAAACCTACCAAACCTGTGCATTTTTGAAAACTTGAGACCTAGGGGAATCCAAGATGGGGCGACTTGTGGGGCTCTGACCAGGTTGTTACCCAGAATCCTTTGCAAACCTCAAAATTTGGCTAAAAAAACAGGTTTTCCCCACATTTCGGTGACAGAAAGTTCTGGAATCTGAGAGGAGCCACAAATTTCCTTCCACCCAGCATTCCCCCAAGTCTCCGGATAAAAATTATACCTCACTTGTGTGGGTAGGCCTAGCGCCCGCGACAGGAAATGCCCCAAAACACAACGTCCACACATCCCATTTTTTTACAGAAAACAGAGATGTTTTTTGCAAAGTGCCTACCTGTAGATTTTGGCCTCTAGCTCAGCCAGCACCTAGGAAAACATGCTAAACCTGTGCATTTTTGAAAACTACAGACCTGGGCAATCCAAGATGGGGTGACTTGTGGGGCTCTGACCAAGTTCTGTTACCCAGAAACCTTTGCGAACCTCAAGATTTGGCTAAAAAAAACAGGTTTTCCCCACATTTCGGTGACAGAAAGTTCTGGAATCTGAGAGCAGCCACAAATTTGCTTCCACCCAGTGTTCCCCCAAGTCTCCCGATAAAAATGATACCTCACTTGTGTGGGTAGGCCTAGCGCCCGCGACAGGAAATGCCCCAAAACACAATGTGGACACATCCCATTTTTTGACAGAAAACAGAGGTGTTTTTTACAAAGTGCCTACTTGTAGATTTTGGCCTCTAGCTCAGCCGGCACCTAGGGAAACCTCCCAAACCTGTGCATTTTTTAAAACTAGAGACCTGGAGAATCTATGATGGGGTGACTTGTGGGGCTCTGACCAGGTTCTGTTACCCAGAATCCTTTGCAAAACCTCAAAATTTGGCTAAAAAAACTAGTTTTCCTCATATTTCGGTGACAGAAAGTTCTGGAATCTGAGAGTAGCCACGAATTTCCTTCCATCCAGCGTTCCCCAAATTCTCCTGATAAAAATGACACCTCACTTGTGTGGGTAGGCCTAGCGCCCGCGACAGGAAATGCCCCAAAACACAACGTGGACACATCCCATTATTTTACAGAAAACAGAGGTGTTTTTTTGCAAAGTGCCTACCTGTAGATTTTGGCGTCTAGCTCAGCCAGCACCTGGGGAAACCTACCGAACCTGTGCATTTTTGAAAACTACAGACCTAGGAGAACCCAGGATGGGGTGACTTGTGGGGCTTCCTTCCACCCAGCGTTCCCCCAAGTCTCCCGATAAAAATGATACCTCACTTGTGTGGGTAGGCCTAGCGCCCGCGACGGGAAATGCCCCAAAACACAATGTGGACACATCCCATTTTTTGACAGAAAACAGAGGTGTTTTTTACAAAGTGCCTACTTGTAGATTTTGGCCTCTAGCTCAGCCGGCACCTAGGGAAACCTCCCAAACCTGTGCATTTTTGAAAACTTGAGACCTAGGGGATTCCAAGATGGGGTGACTTGTGGAGCTCTGACCAGGTTGTTACCCAGAATCCTTTGCAAACCTCAAAATTTGGCTAAATAAAACAGGTTTTCCCCACATTTCGGTGACAGAAAGTTCTGGAATCTGAGAGGAGCCACAAATTTCCTTCCACCCAGCGTTCCCCCAAGTCTCCCGATAAAAATTATACCTCACTTGTGTGGGTAGGCCTAGCGCCCACGGCAGGAAGTGCCCCAAAACGCAACGTGGACACATCCCATTTTTTGACAGAAAACAGAGGTGTTTTTTGCAAAGTGCCTACCTGTAGATTTTGGCCTCTAGCTGAGCCAGCACTTAGGGAAAAGTACCAAACCTGTGCATTTTTTAAAACTAGATACCTAGGGGAATCCAAGATGGGGTGACTTGTGGGGCTCTGACCAGGTTCTGTTACCCAGAATCCTTTGCAAACCTCAAAATGTGGCTAAAAAAACAGGTTTTCCTCACATTTCGGTGACAGAAAGTTCTGGAATCTGAGAGGAGCCACAAATTTCCTTCCACCCAGCGTTCCCCCAAGTCTCCCGATAAAAATGGCACCTTACTTGTGTGGGTAGACCTTGCGCCCGTGGCAGGGAGGGCCCCAAAACTCAACATGGACACATCCCATTTTTTGACAGAAAACAGAGGTGTTTTTTGCAAAGTGCCTACCTGTAGATTTTGGCCTCTAGCTCAGCAGGCACCTAGGGAAACCTACCAAACCTGTGCATTTTTGAAAACTAGAGACCTAGGGGAATCCAAGATGGGGTGACTTGTGGAGCTCTGACCAGGTTCTGTTTCCCAGAATCCTTTGCAAACCTCAAAATTTGGCTAAAAAAACATGTTTTCTTCCCATTTCGGTGACAGAAGGTTCTGGAATCTGAGAGCAGCCACAAATTTCCTTCCACCCAGCGTTCCCCCAAGTCTCCCGATAAAAAAGATACCTAACTGGTGTGGGAAGGCCTAGCGCCCGCAACAGGAAATGCCCCAAAACACAATGTGGACACATCCCATTTTTTGACAGAAAACAGAGGTGCTTTTTACAAAGTGCCTACCTGTAGATTTTGGCATCTAACTCAGCCAGCACCTAGGGAAACCTACCAAACCTGTGCATTTTTGAAAACTTGAGACCTATGGGAATCCAAGATGGGGTGACTTGTGGAGCTCTGACAAGGTTGTTACCCAGAATCCTTTGCAAACCTCAAAATTTGGCTAAAAAAAACAGGTTTTCCCCACATTTCGGTGACAGAAAGTTCTGGAATCTGAGAGCAGCCACAAATGTCCTTCCACCCAGCGTTCCCCCAAGTCTCCTGATAAAAATTGTACCTCACTTGTGTGGGTAGGCCTAGCGCCGGCGACAGCAAATGGCCCAAAACAGAATGTGGACACATCCCATTTTTTGACAGAAAACAGAGGTGTTTTTTGCAAAGTGCCTACCTGTAGATTGTGGCCTTTAGCTCAGCCTGCACCTAGGGAAACCTACCAAACCTGTGCATTTTTGAAAACTTGAGACCTAGGGGAATCCAAGATGGGGTGACTTGTGGGGCTCTGACCAGGTTGTTACCCAGAATCCTTTGCAAACCTCAAAATTTGGCTAAAAAAAACAGGTTTTCCCCACATTTCGGTGACAGAAAGTTCTGGAATCTGAGAGGAGCCACAAATTTCCTTCCACCCAGCATTCCCCCAAGTCTCCGGATAAAAATGATACCTCACTTGTGTGGGTAGGCCTAGCGCCCGCGACAGGAAATGCCCCAAAACACAACGTCCACACATCCCATTTTTTGACAGAAAACAGAGATGTTTTTTGCAAAGTGCCTACCTGTAGATTTTGGCCTCTAGCTCAGCCAGCACCTAGGAAAACCTGCTAAACCTGTGCATTTTTGAAAACTACAGACCTGGGCAATCCAAGATGGGGTGACTTGTGGGGCTCCGACCAAGTTCTGTTACCCAGAAACCTTTGCGAACCTCAAGATTTGGCTAAAAAAACATGTTTTCTTCCCATTTCGGTGACAGAAGGTTCTGGAATCTGAGAGCAGCCACAAATTTCCTTCCACCCAGCGTTCCCCCAAGTCTCCCGATAAAAACGATACCTAACTGGTGTGGGAAGGCCTAGCGCCCGCAACAGGAAATGCCCCAAAACACAATGTGGACACATTCCATTTTTTGACAGAAAACAGAGGTGCTTTTTACAAAGTGCCTACCTGTAGATTTTGGCATCTAACTCAGCCGGCACCTAGGGAAACCTACCAAACCTGTGCATTTTTGAAAACTTGAGACCTATGGGAATCCAAGATGGGGTGACTTGTGGAGCTCTGACAAGGTTGTTACCCAGAATCCTTTGCAAACCTCAAAATTTGGCTAAAAAAAACAGGTTTTCCCCACATTTCGTTGACAGAAAGTTCTGGAATCTGAGAGCAGCCACAAATGTCCTTCCACCCAGCGTTCCCCCAAGTCTCCTGATAAAAATTGTACCTCACTTGTGTGGGTAGGCCTAGCGCCGGCGACAGCAAATGGCCCAAAACAGAATGTGGACACATCCCATTTTTTGACAGAAAACAGAGGTGTTTTTTGCAAAGTGCCTACCTGTAGATTGTGGCCTTTAGCTCAGCCTGCACCTAGGGAAACCTACCAAACCTGTGCATTTTTGAAAACTTGAGACCTAGGGGAATCCAAGATGGGGTGACTTGTGGGGCTCTGACCAGGTTGTTACCCAGAATCCTTTGCAAACCTCAAAATTTGGCTAAAAAAACAGGTTTTCCCCACATTTCGGTGACAGAAAGTTCTGGAATCTGAGAGGAGCCACAAATTTCCTTCCACCCAGCATTCCCCCAAGTCTCCGGATAAAAATGATACCTCACTTGTGTGGGTAGGCCTAGCGCCCGCGACAGGAAATGCCCCAAAACACAACGTCCACACATCCCATTTTTTGACAGAAAACAGAGATGTTTTTTGCAAAGTGCCTACCTGTAGATTTTTGCCTCTAGCTCAGCCAGCACCTAGGAAAACCTGCTAAACCTGTGCATTTTTGAAAACTACAGACCTGGGCAATCCAAGATGGGGTGACTTGTGGGGCTCTGACCAAGTTCTGTTACCCAGAAACCTTTGCGAACCTCAAGATTTGGCTAAAAAAAACAGGTTTTCCCCACATTTCGGTGACAGAAAGTTCTGGAATCTGAGAGGAGCCACAAATTTGCTTCCACCCAGTGTTCCCCCAAGTCTCCCGATAAAAATGATACCTCACTTGTGTGGGTAGGCCTAGCCCCCGCGACAGGAAATGCCCCAAAACACAATGTGGACACATCCCATTTTTTGACAGAAAACAGAGGTGTTTTTTACAAAGTGCCTACTTGTAGATTTTGGCCTCTAGCTCAGCCGGCACCTAGGGAAACCTCCCAAACCTGTGCATTTTTGAAAACTAGAGACCTGGGGAATCTATGATGGGGTGAATTGTGGGGCTCTGACCAGGTTTTGTTACCCAGAATCCTTTGCAAAACCTCAAAATTTGGCTAAAAAAACTAGTTTTCCTCATATTTCGGTGACAGAAAGTTCTGGAATCTGAGAGTAGCCACGAATTTCCTTCCATCCAGCGTTCCCCAAATTCTCCTGATAAAAATGACACCTCACTTGTGTGGGTAGGCCTAGCGCCCGCGACAGGAAATGCCCCAAAACACAACGTGGACACATCCCTTTATTTTACAGAAAACAGAGGTGTTTTTTTGCAAAGTGCCTACCTGTAGATTTTGGCGTCTAGCTCAGCCAGCACCTGGGGAAACCTACCGAACCTGTGCATTTTTGAAAACTACAGACCTAGGAGAACCCAGGATGGGGTGACTTGTGGGGCTCTGACCAGGTTTTGTTACCCAGAATCCTTTGCAAACCTCAAAATTTGGCTAAAAAAAACAGGTTTTCCCCACATTTCGGTGACAGAAAGTTCTGGAATCTGAGAGCAGCCACAAATTTCCATCCACCCATCGTTCCCCCAAGTCTCCCGATAAAAATGATACCTCACTTGTGTGGGTAGGCCTAGCGCCCACAACAGGAAATGCCCCAAAACACAACGTGGACACATCCCATTTTTTGACAGAAAACAGAGGTGTTTTTTGCAAAGTGCCTACCTGTAGATTTTGGCCTCTAGCTCAGCCGGCACCTAGGGAAACCTACCAAACCTGTGAATTTTTTTAAACTAGAGTCCTAGGGGAATACAAGATGGGGAGACTTGTGGGGCTCTGACCAGGTTCTGTTACCCAGAATCCTTTGCAAACCTCAAAATTTGGCTAAAAAAACTGGTTTTCCTCACATTTCGGTGACAGAAAGTTCTGGGATCTGAGAGGAGCCTCAAATTTCCTTCCACCCAGCGTTCCCCAAAGTCTCCCGATAAAAATGACACCTCACTTGTGTAGGTAGGCCTAGCGCCCGCGACAGGAAATGCCCCAAAACAAAACGTGGACACATCCCATTTTTTGACTGAAAACAGAGGTGTTTTTTGCAAAGTGCCTACCTGTAGATTCTGGCCTCTAGTTCAGCCGGCACCTAGGGAAACCTCCCAAACCTGTGCGTTTTTGAAAACTAGAGACCTGGGGCATCCAAGATGGGGTGACTTGTGGGGTTCTGACCAGGTTCTGTTACCCAGAATCCTTTGCAAACCTCAAAATTTGGCTAAAAAAAACTGGTTTTCCCCACATTTCGTTGACAGAAAGCTCTGGAATCTGAGAGGAGCCACAAATTTCCATCCACCCAGCGTTCCCCAAAGTCTCCCGATAAAAATGACACCTCACTTGTGTAGGTAGGCCTAGCGCCCGCGACAGGAAATGCCCCAAAACACAACGTGGACACATCCCATTTTTTGACAGAAAACAGAGGTGTTTTTTGCAAAGTGCCTACCTGTAGATTCTGGCCTCTAGTTCAGCCGGCACCAAGGGAAACCTCCCAAACCTGTGCGTTTTTGAAAACTAGAGACCTGAGGCATCCAAGATGGGGTGACTTGTGGGGCTCTGACCAGGTTCTGTTACCCAGAATCCTTTGCAAACCTCAAAATTTGGCTAAAAAAACTGGTTTTCCTCACATTTCGGTGACAGAAAGTTCTGGGATCTGAGAGGAGCCACAAATTTCCTTCCACCCAGCATTCCCCCAAGTCTCCCGATAAAAATGATACCTCACTTGTGTGGGTAGGCCTAGCGCCCGCGACAGGAAATGCCCTAAAACACAACGTGGACACATCCCATTTTTTGACAGAAAACAGAGGTGTTTTTTTGCAAAGTGCCTACCTGTAGATTTTGGCCTCTAGCTCAGCCGGCACTTAGGGAAACCTACCAAACCTGTGCATTTTTGAAAACTTGAGACCTAGGGGAATCCAAGATGGGGTGACTTGTGGAGCTCTGACCAGGTTGTTACCCAGAATCCTTTGCAAACCTCAAAATTTGGCTAAAAAAACAGGTTTTCCCCACATTTCGGTGACAGAAAGTTCTGGAATCTGAGAGCAGCCACAAATGTCCTTTCACCCAGCGTTCCCCCAAGTCTCCCGATAAAAATGATACCTCACTTGTGTGGGTAGGCCTAGCGCCGGCGACAGCAAATGCCCCAAAACAGAATGTGAACACATCCCATTTTTTGACAGAAAACAGAGGTGTTTTTTGCAAAGTGCCTACCTGTAGATTTTGGCCTCTAGCTCAGCCGGCACCTAGGGAATCCTACCAAACCTGTGCATTTTTGAAAACTTGAGACCTAGGGGAATCCAAGATGGGGTGACTTGTGGGGCTCTGACCAGGTTCTGTTACCCAGAATCCTTTGCAAACCTCAAAATTTGGCTAAAAAAAAATAGGTTTTCCCAACATTTCAGTGACAGAAAGTTCTGGAATCTGAGAGGAGCCACAAATTTCCTTCCACCCAGCGTTCCCCCAAGTCTCCCGATAAAAATGATACCTAACTTGTGTGGGTAGGCCTAGCGCCTGCAACCGGAAATGCCCCAAAACACAATGTGGACACATCCCATTTTTTGACAGAAAACAGAGGTGCTTTTTACAAAGTGCCTACCTGTAGATTTTGGCATCTAACTCAGCCGGCACCTAGGGAACCTACCAAACCTGTGCATTTTTGAAAACTTGAGACCGAGGGGAATCCAAGATGGGGTGACTTGTGGAGCTCTGACAAGGTTGTTACCCAGAATCCTTTGCAAACCTCAAAATTTGGCTAAAAAAAACAGGTTTTCCCCACATTTCGGTGACAGAAAGTTCTGGAATCTGAGAGCAGCCACAAATGTCCTTCCACCCAGCGTTCCCCCAAGTCTCCCGATAAAAATGGTACCGCACTTGTGTGGGTAGGCCCAGCGCCGGCGACAGCAAATGCCCCAAAACAGAATATGGACACATCCCATTTTTTGACAGAAAACAGAGGTGTTTTTTGCAAAGTGCCTACCTGTAGATTGTGGCCTCTAGCTCAGCCGGCACCTAGGGAAACCTACCAAACCTGTGCATTTTTGAAAACTTGAGACCTAGGGGAATCCAAGATGGGGTGACTTGTGGGGCTCTGACCAGGTTGTTACCCAGAATCCTTTGCAAACCTCAAAATTTGGGTAAAAAAAATAGGTTTTCCCCACATTTCGGTGACAGAAAGTTCTGGAATCTGAGAGGAGCCACAAATTTCCTTCCACCCAGCATTCCCCCAAGTCTCCGGATAAAAATGATACTTAACTTGTGTGGGTAGGCCTAGCGCCCACAACAGGAAATGCCCCAAAACACAACGTGGACACATCCCATTTTTTCACAGAAAACAGAGGTGTTTTTTGCAAAGTGCCTACCTGTAGATTTTGCCTCTAGCTCAGCCAGCACCTAGGGAAACCTACCAAACCTGTGAATTTTTGAAAACTAGAGACCTAGGGGAATCCAAGATGGGGAGACTTGTGGGGCTCTTACCAGGTTCTGTTACCCAGAATCCTTTGCAAACCTCAAAATTTGGCAAAAAAAAAAGGTTTTCCTCACATTTCGGTGACAGAAAGTTCTGGGATCTGAGAGCAGCCACAAATTTCCTTCCACCCAGCGTTCCCCCAAGTCTCCCGATAAAAATGATACCTCACTTGTGTGGGTAGGCGTAGCGCCCGCAACAGGAAATGGCCCAAAACACAACGTGGACACATCCCAGTTTTTTGACAGAAAACAGAGGTGTTTTTTGCAAAGTGCCTACCTGTAGATTTTGGCGTGTAGCTCAGCCAGCACCTGGTGAAACATCCCAAACCTGTGAATTTTTGAAAACTTGAGACCGAGGGGAATCCAAGATGGGGTGACTTGTGGAGCTCTGACAAGGTTGTTACCCAGAATCCTTTGCAAACCTCAAAATTTGGCTAAAAAAAACAGGTTTTCCCCACATTTCGGTGACAGAAAGTTCTGGAATCTGAGAGCAGCCACAAATGTCCTTCCACCCAGCGTTCCCACAAGTCTCCCGATAAACATGGTACCGCACTTGTGTGGGTAGGCCTAGCGCCGGCGACAGCAAATGCCCCAAAACAGAATATGGACACATCCCATTTTTTGACAGAAAACAGAGGTGTTTTTTGCAAAGTGCCTACCTGTAGATTGTGGCCTCTAGCTCAGCCGGCACCTAGGGAAACCTACCAAACCTGTGCATTTTTGAAAACTTGAGACCTAGGGGAATCCAAGATGGGGTGACTTGTGGGGCTCTGATCAGGTTGTTACCCAGAATCCTTTGCAAACCTCAAAATTTGGGTAAAAAAAATAGGTTTTCCCCACATTTCGGTGACAAAAAGTTCTGGAATCTGAGAGGAGCCACAAATTTCCTTCCACCCAGCATTCCCCCAAGTCTCCGGATAAAAATGATACCTAACTTGTGTGGGTAGGCCTAGCGCCCACAACAGGAAATGCCCCAAAACACAACGTGGACACATCCCATTTTTTCACAGAAAACAGAGGTGTTTTTTGCAAAGTGCCTACCTGTAGATTTTGGCCTCTAGCTCAGCCAGCACCTAGGGAAACCTACCAAACCTGTGAATTTTTGAAAACTAGAGACCTAGGGGAATCCAAGATGGGGAGACTTGTGGGGCTCTTACCAGGTTCTGTTACCCAGAATCCTTTGCAAACCTCAAAATTTGGCAAAAAAAAAAGGTTTTCCTCACATTTCGGTGACAGAAAGTTCTGGGATCTGAGAGCAGCCACAAATTTCCTTCCACCCAGCGTTCCCCCAAGTCTCCCGATAAAAATTATACCTCACTTGTGTGGGTAGGCCTAGCGCCGGCGACAGCAAATGGCCCAAAACAGAATGTGGACACATCCCATTTTTTGACAGAAAACAGAGGTGTTTTTTGCAAAGTGCCTACCTGTAGATTGTGGCCTTTAGCTCAGCCTGCACCTAGGGAAACCTACCAAACCTGTGCATTTTTGAAAACTTGAGACCTAGGGGAATCCAAGATGGGGTGACTTGTGGGGCTCTGACCAGGTTGTTACCCAGAATCCTTTGCAAACCTCAAAATTTGGCTAAAAAAACAGGTTTTCCCCACATTTCGGTGACAGAAAGTTCTGGAATCTGAGAGGAGCCACAAATTTCCTTCCACCCAGCATTCCCCCAAGTCTCCGGATAAAAATGATACCTCACTTGTGTGGGTAGGCCTAGCGCCCGCGACAGGAAATGCCCCAAAACACAACGTCCACACATCCCATTTTTTGACAGAAAACAGAGATGTTTTTTGCAAAGTGCCTACCTGTAGATTTTTGCCTCTAGCTCAGCCAGCACCTAGGAAAACCTGCTAAACCTGTGCATTTTTGAAAACTACAGACCTGGGCAATCCAAGATGGGGTGACTTGTGGGGCTCTGACCAAGTTCTGTTACCCAGAAACCTTTGCGAACCTCAAGATTTGGCTAAAAAAAACAGGTTTTCCCCACATTTCGGTGACAGAAAGTTCTGGAATCTGAGAGGAGCCACAAATTTGCTTCCACCCAGTGTTCCCCCAAGTCTCCCGATAAAAATGATACCTCACTTGTGTGGGTAGGCCTAGCCCCCGCGACAGGAAATGCCCCAAAACACAATGTGGACACATCCCATTTTTTGACAGAAAACAGAGGTGTTTTTTACAAAGTGCCTACTTGTAGATTTTGGCCTCTAGCTCAGCCGGCACCTAGGGAAACCTCCCAAACCTGTGCATTTTTGAAAACTAGAGACCTGGGGAATCTATGATGGGGTGAATTGTGGGGCTCTGACCAGGTTTTGTTACCCAGAATCCTTTGCAAAACCTCAAAATTTGGCTAAAAAAACTAGTTTTCCTCATATTTCGGTGACAGAAAGTTCTGGAATCTGAGAGTAGCCACGAATTTCCTTCCATCCAGCGTTCCCCAAATTCTCCTGATAAAAATGACACCTCACTTGTGTGGGTAGGCCTAGCGCCCGCGACAGGAAATGCCCCAAAACACAACGTGGACACATCCCTTTATTTTACAGAAAACAGAGGTGTTTTTTTGCAAAGTGCCTACCTGTAGATTTTGGCGTCTAGCTCAGCCAGCACCTGGGGAAACCTACCGAACCTGTGCATTTTTGAAAACTACAGACCTAGGAGAACCCAGGATGGGGTGACTTGTGGGGCTCTGACCAGGTTTTGTTACCCAGAATCCTTTGCAAACCTCAAAATTTGGCTAAAAAAAACAGGTTTTCCCCACATTTCGGTGACAGAAAGTTCTGGAATCTGAGAGCAGCCACAAATTTCCATCCACCCATCGTTCCCCCAAGTCTCCCGATAAAAATGATACCTCACTTGTGTGGGTAGGCCTAGCGCCCACAACAGGAAATGCCCCAAAACACAACGTGGACACATCCCATTTTTTGACAGAAAACAGAGGTGTTTTTTGCAAAGTGCCTACCTGTAGATTTTGGCCTCTAGCTCAGCCGGCACCTAGGGAAACCTACCAAACCTGTGAATTTTTTTAAACTAGAGTCCTAGGGGAATACAAGATGGGGAGACTTGTGGGGCTCTGACCAGGTTCTGTTACCCAGAATCCTTTGCAAACCTCAAAATTTGGCTAAAAAAACTGGTTTTCCTCACATTTCGGTGACAGAAAGTTCTGGGATCTGAGAGGAGCCTCAAATTTCCTTCCACCCAGCGTTCCCCAAAGTCTCCCGATAAAAATGACACCTCACTTGTGTAGGTAGGCCTAGCGCCCGCGACAGGAAATGCCCCAAAACAAAACGTGGACACATCCCATTTTTTGACTGAAAACAGAGGTGTTTTTTGCAAAGTGCCTACCTGTAGATTCTGGCCTCTAGTTCAGCCGGCACCTAGGGAAACCTCCCAAACCTGTGCGTTTTTGAAAACTAGAGACCTGGGGCATCCAAGATGGGGTGACTTGTGGGGTTCTGACCAGGTTCTGTTACCCAGAATCCTTTGCAAACCTCAAAATTTGGCTAAAAAAAACTGGTTTTCCCCACATTTCGTTGACAGAAAGCTCTGGAATCTGAGAGGAGCCACAAATTTCCATCCACCCAGCGTTCCCCAAAGTCTCCCGATAAAAATGACACCTCACTTGTGTAGGTAGGCCTAGCGCCCGCGACAGGAAATGCCCCAAAACACAACGTGGACACATCCCATTTTTTGACAGAAAACAGAGGTGTTTTTTGCAAAGTGCCTACCTGTAGATTCTGGCCTCTAGTTCAGCCGGCACCAAGGGAAACCTCCCAAACCTGTGCGTTTTTGAAAACTAGAGACCTGAGGCATCCAAGATGGGGTGACTTGTGGGGCTCTGACCAGGTTCTGTTACCCAGAATCCTTTGCAAACCTCAAAATTTGGCTAAAAAAACTGGTTTTCCTCACATTTCGGTGACAGAAAGTTCTGGGATCTGAGAGGAGCCACAAATTTCCTTCCACCCAGCATTCCCCCAAGTCTCCCGATAAAAATGATACCTCACTTGTGTGGGTAGGCCTAGCGCCCGCGACAGGAAATGCCCTAAAACACAACGTGGACACATCCCATTTTTTGACAGAAAACAGAGGTGTTTTTTTGCAAAGTGCCTACCTGTAGATTTTGGCCTCTAGCTCAGCCGGCACTTAGGGAAACCTACCAAACCTGTGCATTTTTGAAAACTTGAGACCTAGGGGAATCCAAGATGGGGTGACTTGTGGAGCTCTGACCAGGTTGTTACCCAGAATCCTTTGCAAACCTCAAAATTTGGCTAAAAAAACAGGTTTTCCCCACATTTCGGTGACAGAAAGTTCTGGAATCTGAGAGCAGCCACAAATGTCCTTTCACCCAGCGTTCCCCCAAGTCTCCCGATAAAAATGATACCTCACTTGTGTGGGTAGGCCTAGCGCCGGCGACAGCAAATGCCCCAAAACAGAATGTGAACACATCCCATTTTTTGACAGAAAACAGAGGTGTTTTTTGCAAAGTGCCTACCTGTAGATTTTGGCCTCTAGCTCAGCCGGCACCTAGGGAATCCTACCAAACCTGTGCATTTTTGAAAACTTGAGACCTAGGGGAATCCAAGATGGGGTGACTTGTGGGGCTCTGACCAGGTTCTGTTACCCAGAATCCTTTGCAAACCTCAAAATTTGGCTAAAAAAAAATAGGTTTTCCCAACATTTCAGTGACAGAAAGTTCTGGAATCTGAGAGGAGCCACAAATTTCCTTCCACCCAGCGTTCCCCCAAGTCTCCCGATAAAAATGATACCTAACTTGTGTGGGTAGGCCTAGCGCCTGCAACCGGAAATGCCCCAAAACACAATGTGGACACATCCCATTTTTTGACAGAAAACAGAGGTGCTTTTTACAAAGTGCCTACCTGTAGATTTTGGCATCTAACTCAGCCGGCACCTAGGGAACCTACCAAACCTGTGCATTTTTGAAAACTTGAGACCGAGGGGAATCCAAGATGGGGTGACTTGTGGAGCTCTGACAAGGTTGTTACCCAGAATCCTTTGCAAACCTCAAAATTTGGCTAAAAAAAACAGGTTTTCCCCACATTTCGGTGACAGAAAGTTCTGGAATCTGAGAGCAGCCACAAATGTCCTTCCACCCAGCGTTCCCCCAAGTCTCCCGATAAAAATGGTACCGCACTTGTGTGGGTAGGCCCAGCGCCGGCGACAGCAAATGCCCCAAAACAGAATATGGACACATCCCATTTTTTGACAGAAAACAGAGGTGTTTTTTGCAAAGTGCCTACCTGTAGATTGTGGCCTCTAGCTCAGCCGGCACCTAGGGAAACCTACCAAACCTGTGCATTTTTGAAAACTTGAGACCTAGGGGAATCCAAGATGGGGTGACTTGTGGGGCTCTGACCAGGTTGTTACCCAGAATCCTTTGCAAACCTCAAAATTTGGGTAAAAAAAATAGGTTTTCCCCACATTTCGGTGACAGAAAGTTCTGGAATCTGAGAGGAGCCACAAATTTCCTTCCACCCAGCATTCCCCCAAGTCTCCGGATAAAAATGATACTTAACTTGTGTGGGTAGGCCTAGCGCCCACAACAGGAAATGCCCCAAAACACAACGTGGACACATCCCATTTTTTCACAGAAAACAGAGGTGTTTTTTGCAAAGTGCCTACCTGTAGATTTTGCCTCTAGCTCAGCCAGCACCTAGGGAAACCTACCAAACCTGTGAATTTTTGAAAACTAGAGACCTAGGGGAATCCAAGATGGGGAGACTTGTGGGGCTCTTACCAGGTTCTGTTACCCAGAATCCTTTGCAAACCTCAAAATTTGGCAAAAAAAAAAGGTTTTCCTCACATTTCGGTGACAGAAAGTTCTGGGATCTGAGAGCAGCCACAAATTTCCTTCCACCCAGCGTTCCCCCAAGTCTCCCGATAAAAATGATACCTCACTTGTGTGGGTAGGCGTAGCGCCCGCAACAGGAAATGGCCCAAAACACAACGTGGACACATCCCAGTTTTTTGACAGAAAACAGAGGTGTTTTTTGCAAAGTGCCTACCTGTAGATTTTGGCGTGTAGCTCAGCCAGCACCTGGTGAAACATCCCAAACCTGTGAATTTTTGAAAACTTGAGACCGAGGGGAATCCAAGATGGGGTGACTTGTGGAGCTCTGACAAGGTTGTTACCCAGAATCCTTTGCAAACCTCAAAATTTGGCTAAAAAAAACAGGTTTTCCCCACATTTCGGTGACAGAAAGTTCTGGAATCTGAGAGCAGCCACAAATGTCCTTCCACCCAGCGTTCCCACAAGTCTCCCGATAAACATGGTACCGCACTTGTGTGGGTAGGCCTAGCGCCGGCGACAGCAAATGCCCCAAAACAGAATATGGACACATCCCATTTTTTGACAGAAAACAGAGGTGTTTTTTGCAAAGTGCCTACCTGTAGATTGTGGCCTCTAGCTCAGCCGGCACCTAGGGAAACCTACCAAACCTGTGCATTTTTGAAAACTTGAGACCTAGGGGAATCCAAGATGGGGTGACTTGTGGGGCTCTGATCAGGTTGTTACCCAGAATCCTTTGCAAACCTCAAAATTTGGGTAAAAAAAATAGGTTTTCCCCACATTTCGGTGACAAAAAGTTCTGGAATCTGAGAGGAGCCACAAATTTCCTTCCACCCAGCATTCCCCCAAGTCTCCGGATAAAAATGATACCTAACTTGTGTGGGTAGGCCTAGCGCCCACAACAGGAAATGCCCCAAAACACAACGTGGACACATCCCATTTTTTCACAGAAAACAGAGGTGTTTTTTGCAAAGTGCCTACCTGTAGATTTTGGCCTCTAGCTCAGCCAGCACCTAGGGAAACCTACCAAACCTGTGAATTTTTGAAAACTAGAGACCTAGGGGAATCCAAGATGGGGAGACTTGTGGGGCTCTTACCAGGTTCTGTTACCCAGAATCCTTTGCAAACCTCAAAATTTGGCAAAAAAAAAAGGTTTTCCTCACATTTCGGTGACAGAAAGTTCTGGGATCTGAGAGCAGCCACAAATTTCCTTCCACCCAGCGTTCCCCCAAGTCTCCCGATAAAAATGATACCTCACTTGTGTGGGTAGGCGTAGCGCCCGCAACAGGAAATGGCCCAAAACACAACGTGGACACATCCCAGTTTTTTGACAGAAAACAGAGGTGTTTTTTGCAAAGTGCCTACCTGTAGATTTTGGCGTGTAGCTCAGCCAGCACCTGGTGAAACGTCCCAAACCTGTTCATTTTTGAAAACTAGAGACCTGGGGAATCCAAGATGGGGTGACTTGTGGGGCTCTGACCAGGTTTTGTTACCCAGAATCCTTTGCAAACCTCAAAATTTGGCTAAAAAAAAATGTTTTCCCCACATTTCGGTGACAGAAAGTTCTGGAATCTGAGAGCAGCCACAAATTTCCTTCCACCCAGCGTTCCCCCAAGTCTCCCGATAAAAATGATACCTCACTTGTGTGGGTAGGCCTAGCGCCCACAACAGGAAATGCCCCAAAACACAACGTGGACACATCCCATTTTTTGACAGAAAACAGAGGTGTTTTTTGCAAAGTGCCTACCTGTAGATTTTGGCCTCTAGCTCAGCCGGCACCTAGGGAAACCTACCAAACCTGTGAATTTTTTAAAACTAGAGACCTAGGGGAATACAAGATGGGGAGACTTGTGGGGCTCTGACCAGGTTCTGTTACCCAGAATCCTTTGCAAACCTCAAAATTTGGCTAAAAAAACTGGTTTTCCTCACATTTCGGTGACAGAAAGTTCTGGGATCTGAGAGCAGCCACAAATTTCCTTCCACCCAGCGTTCCCCAAAGTCTCCCGATAAAAATGACACCTCACTTGTGTAGGTAGGCCTAGCGCCCGCGACAGGAAATGCCCCAAAACACAACGTGGATACATCCCATTTTTTGACAGAAAACAGAGGTGTTTTTTGCAAAGTGCCTACCTGTAGATTCTGGCCTCTAGTTCAGCCGGCACCTACGGAAACCTCCCAAACCTGTGCGTTTTTGAAAACTAGAGACCTGGGGCATCCAAGATGGGGTGACTTGTGGGGCTCTGACCAGGTTCTGTTACCCAGAATCCTTTGCAAACCTCAAAATTTGGCTAAAAAAAACAGGTTTTCCCCACATTTCGGTGACAGAAAGTTCTGGAATCTGAGAGGAGCCACAAATGTCCTTCCACCCAGCGTTCCCCAAAGTCTCCCGATAAAAATGACACCTCACTTGTGTAGGTAGGCCTAGCGCCCGCGACAGGAAATGCCCCAAAACACAACGTGGACACATCTCATTTTTTGACAGAAAACAGAGGTGTTTTTTGCAAAGTGCCTACCTGTAGATTCTTTCCTCTAGTTCAGCCGGCACCTAGGGAAACCTCCCAAACCTGTGCGTTTTTGAAAACTAGAGACCTGGGGCATCCAAGAGGGGGTGACTTGTGGGGCTCTGACCAGGTTCTGTTACCCAGAATCCTTTGCAAACCTCAAAATTTGGCTAAAAAAACTGGTTTTCCTCACATTTCGGTGACAGAAAGTTCTGGGATCTGAGAGGAGCCACAAATTTCCTTCCACCCAGCATTCCCCCAAGTCTCCCGATAAAAATGATACCTCACTTGTGTGGGTAGGCCTAGCGCCCGCGACAGGAAATGCCCCAAAACACAACGTGGACACATCCCATTTTTTGACAGAAAACAGAGGTGTTTTTTGCAAAGTGCCTACCTGTAGATTTTGGCCTCTAGCTCAGCCGGTACTTAGGGAAACCTACCAAACCTGTGCATTTTTGAAAACTTGAGACCTAGGGGAATCCAAGATGGGGTGACTTGTGGAGCTCTGACCAGGTTGTTACCCAGAATCCTTTGCAAACCTCAAAATTTGGCTAAAAAAACAGGTTTTCCCCACATTTCGGTGACAGAAAGTTCTGGAATCTGAGAGCAGCCACGAATTTCCTTCCACCCAGCGTTCCCCCAAGTCTCCCGATAAAAATGATACCTCACTTGTGTGGGTAGGCCTAGCGCCGGCGACAGCAAATGCCCCAAAACAGAATGTGGACATATCCCATTTTTTGACAGAAAACAGGTGTTTTTTGCAAAGTGCCTACCTGTAGATTTTGGCCTCTAGCTCAGCCGGCACCTAGGGAAACCTACCAAACCTGTGCATTTTTGAAAACTTGAGACCTAGGGGAATCCAAGATGGGGTGACTTGTGGGGCTCTGACCAGGTTCTGTTACCCAGAATCCTTTGCAAACCTCAAAATTTGGCTAAAAAAAAATAGGTTTTCCCCACATTTCGGTGACAGAAAGTTCTGGAATCTGAGAGGAGCCACACATTTCCTTCCACCCAGCGTTCCCCCAAGTCTCCCGATAAAAATGATACCTAACTTGTGTGGGTAGGCCTAGCGCCTGCAACAGGAAATGCCCCAAAACACAATGTGGACACATCCCATTTTTTGACAGAAAACAGAGGTGCTTTTTACAAAGTGCCTACCTGTAGATTTTGGCATCTAACTCAGCCGGCACCTAGGGAAACCTACCAAACCTGTGCATTTTTGAAAACTTGAGACCGAGGGGAATCCAAGATGGGGTGACTTGTGGAGCTCTGACAAGGTTGTTACCCAGAATCCTTTGCAAACCTCAAAATTTGGCTAAAAAAAACAGGTTTTCCCCACATTTCGGTGACAGAAAGTTCTGGAATCTGAGAGCAGCCACAAATGTCCTTCCACCCAGCGTTCCCCGAAGTCTCCCGATAAAAATGGTACCTCACTTGTGTGGGTAGGCCTAGCGCCGGCGACAGCAAATGCCCCAAAACAGAATATGGACACATCCCATTTTTTGACAGAAAACAGAGGTGTTTTTTGCAAAGTGCCTACCTGTAGATTGTGGCCTCTAGCTCAGCCGGCACCTAGGGAAACCTACCAAACCTGTGCATTTTTGAAAACTTGAGACCTAGGGGAATCCAAGATGAGGTGACTTGTGGGGCTCTGACCAGGTTGTTACCCAGAATCCTTTGCAAACCTCAAAATTTGGGTACAAAAAATAGGTTTTCCCCACATTTCGGTGACAGAAAGTTCTGGAATCTGAGAGCAGCCACAAATTTCCTTCCACCCAGCGTTCCCCCAAGTCTCCCGATAAAAATGATACCTCACTTGTGTGGGTAGGCCTAGCGCCCGCGACAGGAAATGCCCCAAAACACAATGTGGACACATCCCATTTTTTGACAGAAAACAGAGGTGTTTTTTACAAAGTGCCTACTTGTAGATTTTGGCCTCTAGTTCAGCCGGCACCTAGGGAAACCTCCCAAACCTGTGCATTTTTTAAAACTAGAGACCTGGGGAATCTATGATGGGGTGACTTGTGGGGCTCTGACCTGGTTCTGTTACCCAGAATCCTTTGAAAAACCTCAAAATTTGGCTAAAAAAACTAGTTTTCCTCATATTTCGGTGACAGAAAGTTCTGGAATCTGAGAGTAGCCACGAATTTCCTTCCACCCAGCGTTCCCCAAATTCTCCTGATGAAAATGACACCTCACTTGTGTGAGTAGGCCTAGCGCCCGCGACAGGAAATGCCCCAAAACACAACGTGGACACATCCCATTATTTTACAGAAAACAGAGGTGTTTTTTGCAAAGTGCCTACCTGTAGATTTTGGCCTCTAGTTCAGCTGGCACCTAGGGAAACCTCCCAAACCTGTTCATTTTTGAAAACTAGAGACCTGGGGAATCCAAGATGGGGTGACTATAGATTTTGGCCTCTAGCACCAGGGAAACCTACCAAACCTGTGAATTTTTGAAAACTAGAGACCTAGGGGAATCCAAGATGGGGAGACTTGTGGGGCTCTGACCAAGTTCTGTTACCCAGAATCCTTTGCAAACCTCAAAATTTGGCAAAAAAAAAAGGTTTTCATCACATTTCGGTGACAGAAAGTTCTGGAATCTGAGAGCAGCCACAAATTTCCTTCCACCCAGCGTTCCCCCAAGTCTCCCGATAAAAATTATACCTCACTTGTGTGGGTAGGCCTAGCGCCGGCGACAGCAAATGCCCCAAAACAGAATGTGGACATATCCCATTTTTTGACAGAAAACAGAGGTGTTTTTTGCAAAGTGCCTACCTGTAGATTTTGGCCTCTAGCTCAGCCGGCACCTAGGGAAACCTACCAAACCTGTGCATTTTTGAAAACTTGAGACCTAGGGGAATCCAAGATGGGGTGACTTGTGGGGCTCTGACCAGGTTCTGTTACCCAGAATCCTTTGCAAACCTCAAAATTTGGCTAAAAAAAAATAGGTTTTCCCCACATTTCGGTGACAGAAAGTTCTGGAATCTGAGAGGAGCCACAAATTTCCTTCCACCCAGCGTTCCCCCAAGTCTCCCGATAAAAATGATACCTAACTTGTGTGGGTAGGCCTAGCGCCTGCAACAGGAAATGCCCCAAAACACAATGTGGACACATCCCATTTTTTGACAGAAAACAGAGGTGCTTTTTACAAAGTGCCTACCTGTAGATTTTGGCATCTAACTCAGCCGGCACCTAGGGAAACCTACCAAACCTGTGCATTTTTGAAAACTTGAGACCGAGGGGAATCCAAGATTGGGTGACTTGTGGAGCTCTGACAAGGTTGTTACCCAGAATCCTTTGCAAACCTCAAAATTTGGCTAAAAAAAACAGGTTTTCCCCACATTTCGGTGACAGAAAGTTCTGGAATCTGAGAGCAGCCACAAATGTCCTTCCACCCAGCGTTCCCCCAAGTCTCCCGATAAAAATGGTACCTCACTTGTGTGGGTAGGCCTAGCGCCGGCGACAGAAAATGCCCCAAAACAGAATATGGACACATCCCATTTTTTGACAGAAAACAGAGGTGTTTTTTGCAAAGTGCCTACCTGTAGATTGTGGCCTCTAGCTCAGCCGGCACCTAGGGAAACCTACCAAACCTGTGCATTTTTGAAAACTTGAGACCTAGGGGAATCCAAGATGGGGTGACTTGTGGGGCTCTGACCAGGTTGTTACCCAGAATCCTTTGCAAACCTCAAAATTTGGGTACAAAAAATAGGTTTTCCCCACATTTCGGTGACAGAAAGTTCTGGAATCTGAGAGCAGCCACAAATTTCCTTCCACCCAGCGTTCCCCCAAGTCTCCCGATAAAAATGATACCTCACTTGTGTGGGTAGGCCTAGCGCCCGCGACAGGAAATGCCCCAAAACACAATGTGGACACATCCCATTTTTTGACAGAAAACAGAGGTGTTTTTTACAAAGTGCCTACTTGTAGATTTTGGCCTCTAGTTCAGCCGGCACCTAGGGAAACCTCCCAAACCTGTGCATTTTTGAAAACTAGAGACCTGGGGAATCTATGATGGGGTGACTTGTGGGGCTCTGACCAGGTTCTGTTACCCAGAATCGTTTGCAAAACCTCAAAATTTGGCTAAAAAAACTAGTTTTCCTCATATTTCGGTGACAGAAAGTTCTGGAATCTGAGAGTAGCCACGAATTTCCTTCCACCCAGCGTTCCCCAAATTCTCCTGATGAAAATGACACCTCACTTGTGTGAGTAGGCCTAGCGCCCGCGACAGGAAATGCCCCAAAACACAACGTGGACACATCCCATTATTTTACAGAAAACAGAGGTGTTTTTTGCAAAGTGCCTACCTGTAGATTTTGGCCTCTAGTTCAGCCGGCACCTAGGGAAACCTCCCAAACCTGTTCATTTTTGAAAACTAGAGACCTGGGGAATCCAAGATGGGGTGACTATAGATTTTGGCCTCTAGCACCTAGGGAAACCTACCAAACCTGTGAATTTTTGAAAACTAGAGACCTAGGGGAATCCAAGATGGGGAGACTTGTGGGGCTCTGACCAGGTTCTGTTACCCAGAATCCTTTGCAAACCTCAAAATTTGGCAAAAAAAAAAGGTTTTCATCACATTTCGGTGACAGAAAGTTCTGGAATCTGAGAGCAGCACCAAATTTCCTTCCACCCAGCGTTCCCCCAAGTCTCCCGATACAAATGATACCTCACTTGTGTAGGTAGGCGTAGTGCCCGCGACAGGAAATGCCCCAAAACACAATGTGGACACATCCCATTTTTTGACAGAAAACAGAGGTGTTTTTTGCAAAGTGCCCACCTGTAGATTCTGGCCTCTAGTTCAGCCGGCACCTAGGGAAACCTCCCAAACCTGTTCATTTTTGAAAACTAGAGACCTGGGGAATCCAAGATGGGGTGACTTGTGGGGCTCTGACCAGGTTCTGTTACCCAGAATCCTTTGCAAACCTCAAAATTTGGCTAAAAAAACTGGTTTTCCTCACATTTCGGTGACAGAAAGTTCTGGGATCTGAGAGGAGCCACAAATTTCCTTCCACCCAGCGTTCCCCAAAGTCTCCCGATAAAAATGACACCTCACTTTTGTAGGTAGGCCTAGCGCCCGCGACAGGAAATGCCCCAAAACACAACGTGGACACATCCCATTTTTTGACAGAAAACAGAGGTGTTTTTTGCAAAGTGCCTACCTGTAGATTCTGGCCTCTAGTTCAGCCGGCACCTAGGGAAACCTCCCAAACCTGTGCGTTTTTTAAAACTAGAGACCTGGGGCATCCAAGATGGGGTGACTTGTGGGGCTCTGACCAGGTTCTGTTACCCAGAATCCTTTGCAAACCTCAAAATTTGGCTAAAAAAACAGGTTTTCCCCACATTTCGGTGACAGAAAGTTCTGGGATCTGAGAGCAGCCACAAATGTCCTTCCACCCAGCGTTCCCCCAAGTCTCCCGATAAAAATGATACCTCACTTGTGTGGGTAGGCGTAGCGCCCGCAACAGGAAATGGCCCAAAACACAACGTGGACACATCCCAGTTTTTTGACAGAAAACAGAGGTGTTTTTTGCAAAGTGCCTACCTGTAGATTTTGGCGTGTAGCTCAGCCAGCACCTGGTGAAACGTCCCAAACCTGTTCATTTTTGAAAACTAGAGACCTGGGGAATCCAAGATGGGGTGACTTGTGGGGCTCTGACCAGGTTTTGTTACCCAGAATCCTTTGCAAACCTCAAAATTTGGCTAATAAAAAATGTTTTCCCCACATTTCGGTGACAGAAAGTTCTGGAATCTGAGAGCAGCCACAAATTTCCTTCCACCCAGCGTTCCCCCAAGTCTCCCGATAAAAATGATACCTCACTTGTGTGGGTAGGCCTAGCGCCCACAACAGGAAATGCCCCAAAACACAACGTGGACACATCCCATTTTTTGACAGAAAACAGAGGCGTTTTTTGCAAAGTGCCTACCTGTAGATTTTGGCCTCTAGCTCAGCCGGCACCTAGGGAAACCTACCAAACCTGTGAATTTTTTAAAACTAGAGACCTAGGGGAATACAAGATGGGGAGACTTGTGGGGCTCTGACCAGGTTCTGTTACCCAGAATCCTTTGCAAACCTCAAAATTTGGCTAAAAAAACTGGTTTTCCTCACATTTCGGTGACAGAAAGTTCTAGGATCTGAGAGGAGCCACAAATTTCCTTCCACCCAGCGTTCCCCAAAGTCTCCCGATAAAAATGACACCTCACTTGTGTAGGTAGGCCTAGCGCCCGCGACAGGAAATGCCCCAAAACACAACGTGGACACATCCCATTTTTTGACAGAAAACAGAGGTGTTTTTTGTAAAGTGCCTACCTGTAGATTCTGGCCTCTAGTTCAGCCGGCACCTAGGAAAACCTCCCAAACCTGTGCGTTTTTGAAAACTAGAGACCTGGGGCATCCAAGATGGGGTGACTTGTGGGGCTCTGACCAGGTTCTGTTACCCAGAATCCTTTGCAAACCTCAAAATTTGGCTAAAAAAAACAGGTTTTCCCCACATTTCGGTGACAGAAAGTTCTGGAATCTGAGAGGAGCCACAAATTTCCTTCCACCCAGCGTTCCCCAAAGTCTCCCGATAAAAATGACACCTCACTTGTGTAGGTAGGCCTAGCGCCCGCGACAGGAAATGCCCCAAAACACAACGTGGACACATCCCATTTTTTGACAGAAAACAGAGGTGTTTTTTGCAAAGTGCCTACCTGTAGATTCTTTCCTCTAGTTCAGCCGGCACCTAGGGAAACCTCCCAAACCTGTGCGTTTTTGAAAACTAGAGACCTGGGGCATCCAAGAGGGGGTGACTTGTGGGGCTCTGACCATTTTCTGTTACCCAGAATCCTTTGCAAACCTCAAAATTTGGCTAAAAAAACTGGTTTTCCTCACATTTCGGTGACAGAAAGTTCTGGGATCTGAGAGGAGCCACAAATTTCCTTCCACCCAGCATTCCCCCAAGTCTCCCGATAAAAATGATACCTCACTTGTGTGGGTAGGCCTAGCGCCCGCAACAGGAAATGGCCCAAAACACAACGTGGACACATCCCATTTTTTGACAGAAAACAGAGGTGTTTTTTGCAAAGTGCCTACCTGTAGATTTTGGCCTCTAGCTCAGCCGGGTACTTAGGGAAACCTACCAAACCTGTGCATTTTTGAAAACTTGAGACCTAGGGGAATCCAAGATGGGGTGACTTGTGAAGCTCTGACCAGGTTGTTACCCAGAATCCTTTGCAAACCTCAAAATTTGGCTAAAAAAACAGGTTTTCCCCACATTTCGGTGACAGAAAGTTCTGGAATCTGAGAGCAGCCACAAATTTCTTTCCACCCAGCGTTCCCCCAAGTCTCCCGATAAAAATGATACCTCACTTGTGTGGGTAGGCCTAGCGCCGGCGACAGCAAATGCCCCAAAACAGAATGTGGACATATCCCATTTTTTGACAGAAAACAGAGGTGTTTTTTGCAAAGTGCCTACCTGTAGATTTTGGCCTCTAGCTCAGCCGGCACCTAGGGAAACCTACCAAACCTGTGCATTTTTGAAAACTTGAGACCTAGGGGAATCCAAGATGGGGTGACTTGTGGGGCTCTGACCAGGTTCTGTTACCCAGAATCCTTTGCAAACCTCAAAATTTGGCTAAAAAAAAATAGGTTTTCCCCACATTTCGGTGACAGAAAGTTCTGGAATCTGAGAGGAGCCACAAATTTCCTTCCACCCAGCGTTCCCCCAAGTCTCCCGATAAAAATGATACCTAACTTGTGTGGGTAGGCCTAGCGCCTGCAACAGGAAATGCCCCAAAACACAATGTGGACACATCCCATTTTTTGACAGAAAACAGAGGTGCTTTTTACAAAGTGCCTACCTGTAGATTTTGGCATCTAACTCAGCCGGCACCTAGGGAAACCTACCAAACCTGTGCATTTTTGAAAACTTGAGACCGAGGGGAATCCAAGATGGGGTGACTTGTGGAGCTCTGACAAGGTTGTTACCCAGAATCCTTTGCAAACCTCAAAATTTGGCTAAAAAAAACAGGTTTTCCCCACATTTCGGTGACAGAAAGTTCTGGAATTTGAGAGCAGCCACAAATGTCCTTCTACCCAGCGTTCCCCCAAGTCTCCCGATAAAAATGGTACCTAACTTGTGTGGGTAGGCCTAGCGCCGGCGACAGCAAATGCCCCAAAACAGAATATGGACACATCCCATTTTTTGACAGAAAACAGAGGTGTTTTTTGCAAAGTGCCTACCTGTAGATTGTGGCCTCTAGCTCAGCCGGCACCTAGGGAAACCTACCAAACCTGTGCATTTTTGAAAACTTGAGACCTAGGGGAATCCAAGATGGTGTGACTTGTGGGGCTCTGACCAGGTTGTTACCCAGAATCCTTTGCAAACCTCATAATTTGGGTAAAAAAAATAGGTTTTCCCCACATTTCGGTGACAGAAAGTTCTGGAATCTGAGAGCAGCCACAAATTTCCTTCCACCCAGCGTTCCCCCAAGTCTCCCGATAAAAATGATACCTCACTTGTGTGGGTAGGCCTAGCGCCCGCGACATGAAATGCCCCAAAACACAATGTGGACACATCCCATTTTTTGACAGAAAACAGAGGTGTTTTTTACAAAGTGCCTACTTGTAGATTTTGGCCTCTAGTTCAGCCGGCACCTAGGGAAACCTCCCAAACCTGTGCATTTTTGAAAACTAGAGACCTGGGGAATCTATGATGGGGTGACTTGTGGGGCTCTGACCAGGTTCTGTTACCCAGAATCCTTTGCAAAACCTCAAAATTTGGCTAAAAAAACTAGTTTTCCTCATATTTCGGTGACAGAAAGTTCTGGAATCTGAGAGTAGCCACGAATTTCCTTCCACCCAGCGTTCCCCAAATTCTCCTGATGAAAATGACACCTCACTTGTGTGAGTAGGCCTAGCGCCCGCGACAGGAAATGCCCCAAAACACAACGTGGACACATCCCATTATTTTACAGAAAACAGAGGTGTTTTTTGCAAAGTGCCTACCTGTAGATTTTGGCCTCTAGTTCAGCCGGCACCTAGGGAAACCTCCCAAACCTGTTCATTTTTGAAAACTAGAGACCTGGGGAATCCAAGATGGGGTGACTATAGATTTTGGCCTCTAGCACCTAGGGAAACCTACCAAACCTGTGAATTTTTGAAAACTAGAGACCTAGGGGAATCCAAGATGGGGAGACTTGTGGGGCTCTGACCAGGTTCTGTTACCCAGAATCCTTTGCAAACCTCAAAATTTGGCAAAAAAAAAAGGTTTTCATCACATTTCGGTGACAGAAAGTTCTGGAATCTGAGAGCAGCCCCAAATTTCCTTCCACCCAGCGTTCCCCCAAGTCTCCCGATACAAATGATACCTCACTTGTGTAGGTAGGCGTAGTGCCCGCGACAGGAAATGCCCCAAAACACAACGTGGACACATCCCATTTTTTGACAGAAAACAGAGGTGTTTTTTGCAAAGTGCCCACCTGTAGATTCTGGCCTCTAGTTCAGCCGGCACCTAGGGAAACCTCCCAAACCTGTTCATTTTTGAAAACTAGAGACCTGGGGAATCCAAGATGGGGTGACTTGTGGGGCTCTGACCAGGTTCTGTTACCCAGAATCCTTTGCAAACCTCAAAATTTGGCTAAAAAAACTGGTTTTCCTCACATTTCGGTGACACAAAGTTCTGGGATCTGAGAGGAGCCACAAATTTCCTTCCACCCAGCGTTCCCCAAAGTCTCCCGATAAAAATGACACCTCACTTTTGTAGGTAGGCCTAGCGCCCGCGACAGGAAATGCCCCAAAACACAACGTGGACACATTCCATTTTTTGACAGAAAACAGAGGTGTTTTTTGTAAAGTGCCTACCTGTAGATTCTGGCCTCTAGTTCAGCCGGCACCTAGGGAAACCTCCCAAACCTGTGCGTTTTTGAAAACTAGAGACCTGGGGCATCCAAGATGGGGTGACTTGTGGGGCTCTGACCAGGTTCTGTTACCCAGAATCCTTTGCAAACCTCAAAATTTGGCTAAAAAAACTGGTTTTCCCCACATTTCGGTGACAGAAAGTTCTGGAATCTGAGAGGAGCCACAAATTTCCTTCCACCCAGCGTTCCCCAAAGTCTCCCGATAAAAATGACACCTCACTTGTGTAGGTAGGCCTAGCGCCCGCGACAGGAAATGCCCCAAAACACAACGTGGACACATCCCATTTTTTGACAGAAAACAGAGGTGTTTTTTGCAAAGTGCCTACCTGTAGATTCTTTCCTCTAGTTCAGCCGGCACCTAGGGAAACCTCCCAAACCTGTGCGTTTTTGAAAACTAGAGACCTGGGGCATCCAAGAGGGGGTGACTTGTGGGGCTCTGACCATTTTCTGTTACCCAGAATCCTTTGCAAACCTCAAAATTTGGCTAAAAAAACTGGTTTTCCTCACATTTCGGTGACAGAAAGTTCTGGGATCTGAGAGGAGCCACAAATTTCCTTCCACCCAGCATTCCCCCAAGTCTCCCGATAAAAATGATACCTCACTTGTGTGGGTAGGCCTAGCGCCCGCGACAGGAAATGCCCCAAAACACAACGTGGACACATCCCATTTTTTGACAGAAAACAGAGGTGTTTTTTGCAAAGTGCCTACCTGTAGATTTTGGCCTCTAGCTCAGCCGGTACTTAGGGAAACCTACCAAACCTGTGCATTTTTGAAAACTTGAGACCTAGGGGAATCCAAGATGGGGTGACTTGTGAAGCTCTGACCAGGTTGTTACCCAGAATCCTTTGCAAACCTCAAAATTTGGCTAAAAAAACAGGTTCTCTCGTAGGGGATTTCCATGATAGTCATAAGCATTGAATAGTTCCGCGCGCCTGCGGGGACCCCGGAGCACTGATGTGAAGTATATTCTTAAGTGCAAACACCAGCCGTTTAAAGAAAAGGTCTGTCAAAAAACACTTAAGAATAACATTGTGCAGCCTATGTGAACAGCTACACAGGCCAAATTGTTGAAAAGAAAATCAATAGTAGTGTAAATTCATGTTCAAACACCTATTTATTCTAGAAATGTAATAACAAATACATTCTCATACTTTATTTACACCTCTGATGAGAATAAAACAATGCAGGGCAGTGTAGCCCATAGGCTGCCATTATACAGAATGTAAATAGAGCTGTGCCTTTAAGAAAAGTAAAGTCTTCCTGTTTCCCATCATGCACAGCAAAAGGCAGTTGCCTCAGTTCTTTTTTCCGGCTCCTGCTGACAGGACCCTGAAGCATTGAGCTCTACCTCACAAAAGCTTTTGTGACAGAAATTCATTGAAATATCTTCTGAATTTCATTTTCACTCGACGTTTTTACCTTTGAGTGATCATTTTCTACTGATTTCTGTTAAATTCTGACAGAATTTTGAGGTTTTTCTAGTTAGAAATGCCTTCACTTTTTGATAAATGTCCTTCTTGTGGAAGAAAGAAGGCTAAAACAGATTCACATAGGGTCTGTATAATTTGTCTTCCATCCAGCCACAAACCGGAGTCGTGTGACATCTGTAAAACCTTCTCTAGAAGAACCCTTCGTGACAGAGAGAAGATCCGACTCCAGGCGAAAGAGGACAGGAGAAAAAGTGGCCATTCCACTACAGAGCGAGGAGAAGGTCAGACTTCTACCAGGGCTCAACCTGTTTCCTCCATGACTCCTTCCAGACCTGCTGAAAAACGACATAGATCTCCGACGACGTCGAGAGCGTCGACGTCGAAGCAGGGAACGGCGCCAACATGTTCGCCGTCGAGGAGTGCTTCGCCGGCGAGAAAACGACATCGTTCACCGTCGACAGCTATTTCGCCGTCGAGGCGGCGAAGACACCCGACGTCGAGAGGATCTGGGTCGCCGTCGAGGCGGCGAACACAGTCCACGCCAAGGAGATCCGAGTCGGGCTCGCCGTCGACACGGCGAGGGAGATCGCCGTTGAGAGAGAGTGTTCGCCGTCGGAGGCGTTCACCGTCACTGCACCGACGTCGAGGTTCGTCGTCGAGAGGTTCTCAGCGGCGAGACGAGTCGACGTCTAGAGGCACTCGGCGTCACCGCAGTTCGACGTCGAGGAGTGCTTCGACGTCGAGAAGACCATCTAAGAGGCCTAGAAGGGTTTATACAACCTCAGAATCCTCGGCCTCGCTTATCCTACTTCCAGCATCACCACAGCTCTCACAAAGGCAGTCGCCTTTACCACAGACGCCGGTAACACCTACGGCTCCTCTTCCGGCGCCTCCTCCAGAACCTGTTCCGAGGACTCCAACGCGATCTGCAGGGCGTTCTGGTTATTCCTCGAGGCGTACATCTACCTCAAGGCACCGTCGTCAATCACATCATGGACATTCTTCATCGTCCACACGAGACTACTCTCCAACCTTATCAGACTCACCATCCCCAAGAGTGTCTCCCATAGATGATGTCAACACATTTCAGGAGGTCTTAGTGAGAGGGGCAACCAAGCTGAATATCCCGCTAGCAGCTCCAGCCCAATCGACATCAGTAATCTTTGAGACCTTGCATCAAAGGACATCTTCACGACCTTTACTTCCACTGGTTCCGGGTCTTATTGAACCGGCAATGGACATTTTTCTCACGCCGGCTACAACAAAGTTTGCTCCTTCCAGACTCATTAAAAAGTACCGTCCACCAGAGCAAGATCCTCTATTCTTGAGGTCGGACCCAGTACCAGACTCGGTAGTTATAGTGGCAGCGAAGAAATCGCATTCGACGTCACCGTCTTCCTCTGCTCCCCCAGACAAAGAAAGCAGAAAGATCGATGCTGCAGGAAGAAAAGTATGCTCGACGGCATCTATCACCATGAAAGCAGCCAGTGCCACTGCTTTATTAGGGAGATATGATCGATCCCTCTGGGACTCTATACTACAGTTCTCAGAGCATCTCCCTAGGGACAAAAGGGAAGATTTCCTAGAGGTCGTGAGCGAGGGAGCAATGGTTTCTAACCAGATCATAAGTGCTGCGGCAGATGCTTCAACTCTATCCGCACATAACTATGCTCATGGTATAGCGCTCAGGAGACATGCATGGCTGCGGCTTACATCGCTTAAACCCGAAGCACAGCAGAGGATACAGAACCTGCCTTTCTCAGGCTCCACTTTATTCGGCTCTCATGCCGATGATGAGATGGCCAGAATGAAGTCGGAACTGGATACCTTAAAAGCGGTAGGCATAGAGCGACCTAAAGAACAGCGAAAGGGATTCCGCCCATATCAAAGAAGACTGTTCACCCACAGGTATCAGGCTCCACATTGGTCGTCTTCACGCCCTCAGCAACAGCAGCAGCAGCAGCATCAGAGGGGCTTCTCCAGAAAGTCGACAAGGGGTCGTTCAACACCTCAGACCCAGACACCTCGACAAACTCCCACGTCTAGGCCCTGAATCTTTGCTTCCCCCTCCTCCGTTACCCACTCCGGTAGGGGGAAGTATCTCAAATCATCTAGACGAGTGGCTACGCATCACAACAGACGCCTGGGTATTGAATATTGTGAGACATGGTTACGCTCTCAGATTCACCAGTTCTCCACCATCTGTTCCACCCAAAACAGCCAACCACCATCTCGAAGCTCTGCAGTTAGAGGTCAATATCCTATTGCAAAAAAGAGCCATAGAACCCGTTCCCATCAGCCAACATGGGAAGGGGATTTATTCGAGATATTTCCTTGTACAGAAAAAAGACAAACAAGAGTTTCGTCCCATCTTAGATCTGAGGACAGCAAACAAATGGATTCGCAAAGAAAAATTCAGGATGTTAGCCTTACACCAAATTTACCCACATTTACGTCAGGGCGACTGGCTATGTGCGATAGATCTTTGCGACGCTTACTTCCATATCCCAGTAGCCAAGAAACATCGAAAATTCCTAAGGTTCACTGTCGGAAAACGCCATTACCAATTTGCAGTTCTACCGTTCGGCCTAAAATCAGCGCCAAGGACTTTTTCCAAATGCATGGCGGTAGTAGCCGCCCACTTGAGGAAACAGCGAATATTCGTCTATCCCTATCTAGACGATTGGCTCATAAAGGCCTCCAGCTATCTCGAGGCACAGCAGCATTTCGAATGGACTCTACAACTGCTACAAAAACTTGGTCTTCAAGTCAATCTTCTGAAATCAACAGCAACACCTGTTCAGAGGTTGCATTACTTAGGGGCCATTGTAGATACCAAGCTAGGAAAGGTGTTTCCTTCGGAGGAACGACGGTTATCGATTCTCCAAAAGTGCAAACAACTGCAGGAAAGACCTCAAGCCACTGCAAGAATAATAGCTTCTCTACTGGGCTCGATGGCGTCTTGTATCCATCTGGTTCCCAATGCTCGTCTCCATATGAGACCATTGCAGGAAAATCTAGAGGATCAGTGGTGTCAACTGAGGGACGATTGGGAGAACAAAGTCCTGCTGTCTCCTCACACCCTACAATCCCTCAAGTGGTGGTGTTTGCCCAGCAATCTCTTGGTGGGGATTCCGTTCCAACAACGACCTCCATCTCAAACCATCGTAACAGATGCGTCACTGCTCGGATGGGGGGCGCACATGGAACATCTTCGAGTCCAAGGCGAGTGGTCACAGAAAGAGAGTCTCTATCACATCAACCTGCTGGAACTTCGCGCAGTCCACCTTGCGCTCAAAGCCTTCCTTCCCTCTCTGAGAACGGAAACTCTCCTTCTTCAGACAGACAACGTGGCCACTATGTAAAACGTGAACAAACAAGGAGGCACCAGGTCCAGAATTTTATCCAGAGAGGCCCAGACAATCTGGCATTGGCTTCTAGCCAGGAACCTGTCGCTAGTGGCAACTCACCTGCCCGGCATCCAGAATGTTCAAGCGGATGCCCTCAGTCGGGTAATAAGCGAGAACCACGAATGGGTACTACACAACGACGTCGTTCATTCCATTTTCGCACTCTGGGGTACCCCTTCTACAGACCTATTCGCAACCCCAGAAAACAAAAAATGCCAAAACTTCGCCTCCAGATATTACCATCCAGGGACACTGGGGAATGCCCTATGGATAAGCTGGTCAGGGGCATTTCTTTACGCCTTTCCACCGCTTCCCCTGATTCCGGCAGTTCTCCAGAAGCTGTCCAATGCTCAGACCAAAATGATCCTAATTGCTCCGGAGTGGCCACGCCAGTGGTGGTTCCCAGACCTTCTTCACCGGTCACTCAAACCACACATCAGGCTACCATATCGCCCGGACCTTCTCACGAAGTTCAGAGGGCAGATATCTCATCCCAACCCCTCATCGTTGAGTTTGGCAGCATGGCTCCTGAGCTAGTGCAATATGGACATTTGAACTTACCTCAGGACTGTATGGAAATTCTGAGGGAAGCAAAACGCCCTTCCACACGATCAGCCTATGCAAGCAAGTGGAAGAGATTCTGCATTTGGTGTTTACACAACAACATTGACCCGGTTTCTTGTGGAGAACAATCTATCTTACCATACTTGTTAAGTTTGGCAAAATCGGGCTTACAACTGTCGTCAATAAAAGTTCACTTGGCGGCGATAACAGCATACAGAAAGAGTCCTTCACAAACTTCCTTTTTTCGGATTCCGATTATTAAGGATTTCCTAGAGGGTTTAAAAAAGGTTTTTCCTCCCATTAGAAAGCCTTCTCCTCCATGGGAACTGAACGTTGTCTTATCACGTCTGATGCTGCCGCCATTCGAGCCGATACACAAGGCATCGCTGCAGCATCTCACATGGAAAGCTGCTTTTCTGGTGGCAATCACTTCAGCGCGTAGGGTCAGCGAAATCCAGGCCCTTTGCGCTCAGGAACCCTACACGGTTTTTCATTCTGCAAAAGTGGTAATGAGAACTCATCCAAAATTTCTACCTAAGGTAGTCTCCGACTTCCATGTGAACCAAACAATTTCATTACCGACTTTCTTTCAGAATCCAGCTACTCCTGCTGAGAGAACTCTGCACTCTCTGGATGTAAAGAGAGTATTGAAATTTTACTTGGACAGGACAAAAAGCTTACGAAAATCACAACAGCTTTTTATTAACTATGGCCCAATCAGAACAGGTTTGGGCACATCTAAACAATCTTTATCCAGGTGGATTGTTTCATGTATAATGTTATGTTATCAGTTAGCAAACAAATCCCTTGGTGGTAGACCAAAAGCCCACTCGACCAGAGGGAAAGCAGCTACTGTAGCCTTGATGAGAAATGTCCCTTTGGCAGAAATATGCAAGGCTGCCACTTGGAGGTCCGTCCATACCTTTACTAAGCATTACTGCCTTGATACAGACGCTAGGGCAGATGCTCAGGTTGGACAGGCTTTGCTCAAGAATTTGTTTGCATGATTCATGTTTTTCTCAGTATTCTTATATCGACTCCACCGCGGCTATGGGGATGGGCTTGCTACTCTATTCAATGCTTATGACTATACATGGAAATCCCCTACGAGAGAAGGAATGGTTTCTTACCTGTAACTCCAGTTCTCTCGTAGGGGTATTTCCATGATAGTCATAAGCAACCCTCCCTCCTCCCCGGTGGAGTTGACATAGAACATGAATATTATGGAGGTGGGTACTCCAACAAATGTTTTGTTTTTTCTTCATGTCAGGTAATAGCCTCCAAAAAAGAACTGAGGCAACTGCCTTTTGCTGTGCATGATGGGAAACAGGAAGACTTTACTTTTCTTAAAGGCACAGCTCTATTTACATTCTGTATAATGGCAGCCTATGGGCTACACTGCCCTGCATTGTTTTATTCTCATCAGAGGTGTAAATAAAGTATGAGAATGTATTTGTTATTACATTTCTAGAATAAATAGGTGTTTGAACATGAATTTACACTACTATTGATTTTCTTTTCAACAATTTGGCCTGTGTAGCTGTTCACATAGGCTGCACAATGTTATTCTTAAGTGTTTTTTGACAGACCTTTTCTTTAAACGGCTGGTGTTTGCACTTAAGAATATACTTCACATCAGTGCTCCGGGGTCCCCGCAGGCGCGCGGAACTATTCAATGCTTATGACTATCATGGAAATACCCCTACGAGAGAACTGGAGTTACAGGTAAGAAACCATTCCTTTTCCCCACATTTCGGTGACAGAAAGTTCTGGAATCTGAGAGCAGCCACAAATTTCCTTCCACCCAGCGTTCCCCCAAGTCTCCCGATAAAAATGATACCTCACTTGTGTGGGTAGGCCTAGCGCCCGCGACAGGAAATGCCCCAAAACACAATGTGGACACATCCCATTTTTTGACAGAAAACAGAGGTGTTTTTTACAAAGTGCCTACTTGTAGATTTTGGCCTCTAGTTCAGCCGGCACCTAGGGAAACCTCCCAAACCTGTGCATTTTTGAAAACTAGAGACCTGGGGAATCTATGATGGGGTGACTTGTGGGGCTCTGACCAGGTTCTGTTACCCAGAATCCTTTGCAAAACCTCAAAATTTGGCTAAAAAAACTAGTTTTCCTCATATTTCGGTGACAGAAAGTTCTGGAATCTGAGAGTAGCCACGAATTTCCTTCCACCCAGCGTTCCCCAAATTCTCCTGATGAAAATGACACCTCACTTGTGTGAGTAGGCCTAGCGCCCGCGACAGGAAATGCCCCAAAACACAACGTGGACACATCCCATTATTTTACAGAAAACAGAGGTGTTTTTTGCAAAGTGCCTACCTGTAGATTTTGGCCTCTAGTTCAGCCGGCACCTAGGGAAACCTCCCAAACCTGTTCATTTTTGAAAACTAGAGACCTGGGGAATCCAAGATGGGGTGACTATAGATTTTGGCCTCTAGCACCTAGGGAAACCTACCAAACCTGTGAATTTTTTAAAACTAGAGACGTAGGGGAATCCAAGATGGGGAGACTTGTGGGGCTCTGACCAGGTTCTGTTACCCAGAATCCTTTGCAAACCTCAAAATTTGGCAAAAAAAAAAGGTTTTCATCACATTTCGGTGACAGAAAGTTCTGGAATCTGAGAGCAGCCCCAAATTTCCTTCCACCCAGCGTTCCCCCAAGTCTCCCGATACAAATGATACCTCACTTGTGTAGGTAGGCGTAGTGCCCGCGACAGGAAATGCCCCAAAACACAACGTGGACACATCCCATTTTTTGACAGAAAACAGAGGTGTTTTTTGCAAAGTGCCCACCTGTAGATTCTGGCCTCTAGTTCAGCCGGCACCTAGGGAAACCTCCCAAACCTGTTCATTTTTGAAAACTAGAGACCTGGGGAATCCAAGATGGGGTGACTTGTGGGGCTCTGACCAGGTTCTGTTACCCAGAATCCTTTGCAAACCTCAAAATTTGGCTAAAAAAACTGGTTTTCCTCACATTTCGGTGACAGAAAGTTCTGGGATCTGAGAGGAGCCACAAATTTCCTTCCACCCAGCGTTCCCCAAAGTCTCCCGATAAAAATGACACCTCACTTTTGTAGGTAGGCCTAGCGCCCGCGACAGGAAATGCCCCAAAACACAACGTGGACACATCCCATTTTTTGACAGAAAACAGAGGTGTTTTTTGCAAAGTGCCTACCTGTAGATTCTGGCCTCTAGTTCAGCCGGCACCTAGGGAACCCTCCCAAACCTGTGCGTTTTTGAAAACTAGAGACCTGGGGCATCCAAGATGGGGTGACTTGTGGGGCTCTGACCAGGTTCTGTTACCCAGAATCCTTTGCAAACCTCAAAATTTGGCTAAAAAAAGAGGTTTTCCCCACATTTCGGTGACAGAAAGTTCTGGAATCTGAGAGGAGCCACAAATTTCCTTCCACCCAGCGTTCCCCCAAGTCTCCCGATAAAAATGATACCTCACTTGTGTGGGTAGGCCTAGCGCCGGCGACAGCAAATGCCCCAAAACAGAATGTGGACACATCCCATTTTTTGACAGAAAACAGAGGGGCTTTTTACAAAGTGCCTACCTGTAGATTTTGGCATCTAACTCAGCCGGCACCTAGGGAAACCTACCAAACCTGTGCATTTTTTAAAACTTGAGACCGAGGGGAATCCAAGATGTGGTGACTTGTGGAGCTCTGACCAGGCTGTTACCCAGAATCCTTTGCAAACCTCAAAATTTGGCTAAAAAAAACAGGTTTTCCCCAGATTTCGGTGACAGAAAGTTCTGTAATCTGAGAGGAGCCAGAAATTTCCTTCCACCCAGCGTTCCCCCAAGTCTCCCGATAAAAATGATACCTCACTTGTGTGGGTAGGCCTAGCGCCCGCGACAGGAAATGCCCCAAAACACAACGTGGACACCTCCCATTTTTTGACATAAAACAGAGGTGTTTTTTCAAAGTGCCTACCTGTAGATTGTGGCCTCTAGCTCAGCCGGCATTTAGGGAAACCTACTAAACCTGTGCCTTTTTGAAAACTTGAGACCTAGGGGAATCCAAGATGGGGTGACTTGTGGAGCTCTGACCAGGTTGTTACCAGAATCCTTTGCAAACCTCAAAATTTGGCTAAAAAAACAGGTTTTCCCCACATTTCGGTGACAGGAAGTTCTGGAATCTGAGAGCAGCCACAAATTTCCTTCCACCCAGCGTTCCCCCAAGTCTCCCGATAAAAATGATACCTCAATTGTGTGGGTAGGCCTAGCGCCGGCGACAGCAAATGCCCCAAAACAGAATGTGGACACATCCCATTTTTCGACAGAAAACAGAGGTGTTTTTTGCAAAGTGCCTACCTGTAGATTTTGGCCTCTAGCTGAGCCGGCACCTAGGGAAACCTACCAAACCTGTGCATTTTTGAAAACTTGAGACCTAGGGGAATCCAAGATGGGGTGACTTGTGGGGCTCTGACCAGGTTCTGTTACCCAGAATCCTTTGCAAACCTCAAAATTTGGCTAAAAAAAAATAGGTTTTCCCCACATTTCGGTGACAGAAAGTTCTGGAATCTGAGAGGAGCCACAAATTTCCTTCCACCCAGCGTTCCCCCAAGTCTCCCGATAAAAATGATACCTAACTTGTGTGGGTAGGCCTAGCGCCTGCAACAGGAAATGCCCCAAAACACAATGTGGACACATCCCATTTTTTGACAGAAAACAGAGGTTCTTTTTACAAAGTGCCTACCTGTAGATTTTGGCATCTAACTCAGCCGGCACCTAGGGAAACCTACCAAACCTGTGCATTTTTGAAAACTTGAGACCGAGGGGAATCCAAGATGGGGTGACTTGTGGAGCTCTGACAAGGTTGTTACCCAGAATCCTTTGCAAACCTCAAAATTTGGCTAAAAAAAACAGGTTTTCCCCACATTTCGGTGACAGAAAGTTCTGGAATCTGAGAGCAGCCACAATTGTCCTTCCACCCAGCGTTCCCCCAAGTCTCCCGATAAAAATGGTACCTCACTTGTGTGGGTAGGCCTAGCGCCGGCGACAGCAAATGCCCCAAAACAGAATATGGACACATCCCATTTTTTGACAGAAAACAGAGGTGTTTTTTGCAAAGTGCCTACCTGTAGATTGTGGCCTCTAGCTCAGCCGGCACCTAGGGAAACCTACCAAACCTGTGCATTTTTGAAAACTTGAGACCTAGGGGAATCCAAGATGGGGTGACTTGTGGGGCTCTGACCAGGTTGTTACCCAGAATCCTTTGCAAACCTCAAAATTTGGCTAAAAAAAACAGGTTTTACCCACATTTCGGTGACAGAAAGTTCTGGAATCTGAGAGGAGCAACAAATTTCCTTCCACCCAGCATGCCCCCCAGTCTCCGGATAAAAATGATACCTCACTTGTGTGGGTAGGCCTAGCGCCCGCGACAGGAAATGCCCCAAAACACAACGTCCACACATCCCATTTTTTGACAGAAAACAGAGATGTTTTTTGCAAAGTGCCTACCTGTAGATTTTGGCCTCTAGCTCAGCCGGCACCTAGGAAAATCTACTAAACCTGTGCATTTTTGAAAACTACAGACCTGGGCAATCCAAGATGGGGTGATTTGTGGGGCTCTGACCAAGTTCTGTTACCCAGAAACCTTTGCAAACCTCAAAATTTGACTAAAAAAAACAGGTTTTCCCCACATTTCGGTGACAGAAAGTTCTGGAATCTGAGAGCAGCCACAAATTTCCTTCCACCCAGCGTTCCCCCAAGTCTCCCGATAAAAATGATGCCTCACTTGTGTGGGTAGGCCTAGCGCCCACAACAGGAAATGCCCCAAAACACAACGTGGACACATCCCATTTTTTGACAGAAAACAGAGGTGTTTTTTGCAAAGTGCCTACCTGTAGATTTTGACCTCTAGCTCAGCCGGCACCTAGGGAAACCTACCAAACCTGTGCATTTTTGAAAACTAGAGACCTAGGGGAATCCAAGATGGGGAGACTTGTGGGGCTCTGACCAGGTTCTGTTACCCAGAATCCTTTGCAAACCTCAAAATTTGGCTGAAAAAAATGGTTTTCCTCACATTTCGGTGACAGAAAGTTCTGGGATCTGAGAGGAGCCACAAATTTCCTTCCACCCAGCGTTCCCCCAAGTCTCCCGATAAAAATGGTACCTCACTTGTGTGGGTAGGCCTAGCGCCGGCAACCACAAAGGCCCCAAAACAGAATATGGACACATCCCATTTTTTGACAGAAAACAGAGGTGTTTTTTGCAAAGTGCCTACCTGTAGATTGTGGCCTCTAGCTCAGCCGGCACCTAGGGAAACCTACCAAACCTGTGCATTTTTGAAAACTTGAGACCTAGGGGAATCCAAGATGGGGTGACTTGTGGGGCTCTGACCAGGTTGTTACCCAGAATCCTTTGGAAACCTCAAAATTTGGCTAAAAAAAACAGATTTTCCCCACATTTCGGTGACAGAAAGTTCTGGAATCTGAGAGGAGCCACAAATTTCATTCCACCCAGCATTCCCCCAAGTCTCCGGATAAAAATGATACCTCACTTGTGCGGGTAGGCCTAGCGCCCGCGACAGGAAATGCCCCAAAACACAACGTCCACACATCCCATTTTTTGACAGAAAACAGAGATGTTTTTTGCAAAGTGCCTACCTGTAGATTTTGGCCTCTAGCTCAGCCGACACCTAGGAAAACCTACTAAACCTGTGCATTTTTGAAAACTACAGACCTGGGCAATCCAAGATGGGGTGACTTGTGGGGCTCTGACCAAGTTCTGTTACCCAGAAACCTTTGCAAACCTCAAAATTTGACTAAAAAAAACAGGTTTTCCCCACATTTCGGTGACAGAAAGTTCTGGAATCTGAGAGCAGCCACAAATTTCCTTCCACCCAGCGTTCCCCAAAGTCTCCCGATAAAAATGATACCTCACTTATGTGGGTAGGCCTAGCGCCTGCGACAGGAAATGCCCCAAAACACAATGTGGACACATCCCATTTTTTGACAGAAAACAGGTGTTTTTTACAAAGTGCCTACTTGTAGATTTTGGCCTCTAGCTCAGCCGGCACCTAGGGAAACCTCCCAAACCTGTGCATTTTTTAAAACTAGAGGCCTGGGGAATCTATGATGGGGTGACTTGTGGGGCTCTGACCAGGTTCTGTTACCCAGAATCCTTTGCAAAACCTCAAAATGTGGCTAAAAAAACTAGTTTTCCTCATATTTCGGTGACAGAAAGTTCTGGAATCTGAGAGTAGCCACGAATTTCCTTCCACCCAGCGTTCCCCAAATTTTCCTGATAAAAATGACACCTCACTTGTGTGAGTAGGCCTAGCGCCCGCGACAGGAAATGCCCAAAACACAACGTGGACACATCCCATTATTTTACAGAAAACAGAGTTGTTTTTTTGCAAAGTGCCTACCTGTAGATTTTGGCGTCTAGCTCAGCCAGTACCTGGGGAAACCTACCGAACCTGTGCATTTTTGAAAACTAGAGACCTAGGAGAACCCAGGATGGGGTGACTTGTGGGGCTCTGACCAGGTTTTGTTACCCAGAATCCTTTGCAAACCTCAAAATTTGGCTAAAAAAAACAGGTTTTCCCAACATTTCGGTTACAGAAAGTTCTGGAATCTGAGAGCAGCCACAAATTTCCTTCTACCCAGCGTTCCCCTAAGTCTCCCGATAAAAATGATACCTCACTTGTGTGGGTAGGCCTAGCGCCCACAACAGGGAATGCCCCAAAACACAACGTGGACACATCCCATTTTTTGACAGAAAACAGAGGTGTTTTTTGCAAAGTGCCTACCTGTAGATTTTGGCCTCTAGCTCAGCCGGCACCTAGGGAAACCTACCAAACCTGTGCATTTTTGAAAACTAGAGACCTAGGGGAATCCAAGATGGGGAGACTTGTGGGGCTCTGACCAGGTTCTGTTACCCAGAATCCTTTGCAAACCTCAAAATTTGGCTGCAAAAAAATGGTTTTCCTCACATTTCGGTGACAGAAAGTTCTGGGATCTGAGAGGAGCCACAAATTTCCTTCCACCCAGCGTTCCCCCAAGTCTCCCGATAAAAATGATACCTCACTTGTGTGGGTAGGCCTAGCGCCCGCGACAGGAAATGCCCCAAAACATAATGTGGACACATCCCATTTTTTGACAGAAAACAGAGGTGTTTTTTACAAAGTGCCTACTTGTAGATTTTGGCCTCTAGTTCAGCCGGCACCTAGGGAAACCTCCCAAACCTGTGCATTTTTGAAAACTAGAGACCTGGGGAATCTATGATGGGGTGACTTGTGGGGCTCTGACCAGGTTCTGTTACCCAGAATCCTTTGCAAAACCTCAAAATTTGGCTAAAAAAACTAGTTTTCCTCACATTTCGGTGACAAAAAGTTCTGGGATCTGAGAGGAGCCACAAATTTCCTTCCACCCAGCGTTCCCCAAAGTCTCCCGATAAAAATGACACCTCACTTGTGTAGGTAGGCCTAGCGCCCGTGACAGGAAATGCCCCAAAACACAACGTGGACACATCCCATTTTTTGACAGAAAACAGAGGTGTTTTTTGCAAAGTGCCTACCTGTAGATTCTGGCCTCTAGTTCAGCCGGCACCTAGGGAAACCTCCCAAACCTGTGCGTTTTTTAAAACTAGAGACCTGGGGCATCCAAGATGGGGTGACTTGTGGGGCTCTGACCAGGTTCTGTTACCCAGAATCCTTTGCAAACCTCAAAATTTGGCTAAAAAAACAGGTTTTCCCCACATTTCGGTGACAGAAAGTTCTGGAATCTGAGAGGAGCCACAAATTTCCTTCCACCCAGCGTTCCCCAAAGTCTCCCGATAAAAATGACTCCTCGCTTGTGTAGGTAGGCCTAGCGCCCGCGACAGGAAATGGCCCAAAACACAACGTGGACACATCCCATTTTTTGACAGAAAACAGAGGTGTTTTTTGCAAAGTGCCTACCTGTAGATTCTGGCCTCTAGTTCAGCCGGCACCTAGGGAAACCTCCCAAACCTGTGCGTTTTTGAAAACTAGAGACCTGGGGCATCCAAGATGGGGTGACTTGTAGGGCTCTGACCAGGTTCTGTTACCCAGAATCCTTTGCAAACCTCAAAATTCGGCTGAAAAAACTGGTTTTACTCACATTTCGGTGACAGAAAGTTCTGGGATCTGAGAGGAGCCACAAATTTCCTTCCACCCAGCGTTCCCCAAAGTCTCCCGATAAAAATGACACCTCACTTGTGTAGGTAGGCCTAGCCCCCGCGACAGGAAATGCCCCAAAACACAACGTGGACACATCCCATTTTTTGACAGAAAACAGAGGTGTTTTTTGCAAAGTGCCTACCTGTAGATTTTGGCCTCTAGCTCAGCCGGCACCTAGGGAAACCTACCAAACCTGTGCATTTTTGAAAACTTGAGACCTAGGGGAATCCAAGATGGGGTGACTTGTGGAGCTCTGACCAGGCTGTTACCCAGAATCCTTTGCAAACCTCAAAATTTGACTAAAAAAAACAGGTTTTCCCCAGATTTCGGTGACAGAAAGTTCTGGAATCTGAGAGGAGCCAGAAATTTCCTTCCACCCAGCGTTCCCCCAAGTCTCCCGACAAAAATGATACCTCACTTGTGTGGGTAGGCCTAGCGCCCGCGACAGGAAATGCCCCAAAACACAACGTGGACACATTCCATTTTTTGACAGAAAACAGACGTGTTTTTTGCAAAGTGCCTACCTGTAGATTTTGGCCTCTAGCTCAGCCGGCACTTAGGGAAACCTACCAAACCTGTGAATTTTTGAAAACTTGAGACCTAGTGGAATCCAAGATGGGGTGACTTGTGGAGCTCTGACCAGGTTGTTACCCAGAATCCTTTGCAAACCTAAAAATTTGGCTAAAAAAACAGGTTTTCCCCACATTTCGGTGACAGAAAGTTCTGGAATCTGAGAGCAGCCACAAATTTCCTTCCACCCAGCGTTCCCCCAAGTCTCCCGATAAAAATGATACCTCACTTGTGTGGGTAGGCCTAGCGCCGGCGACAGCAAATGCCCCAAAACAGAATGTGGACACATCCCATTTTTTGACAGAAAACAGAGGTGTTTTTTGCAAAGTGCCTACCTGCAGATTTTGGCCTCTAGCTCAGCCGGCACCTAGGGAAACCTACCAAACCTGTGCATTTTTGAAAACTTGAGACCTAGGGGAATCCAAGATGGGGTGACTTGTGGGGCTCTGACCAGGTTCTGTTACCCAGAATCCTTTGCAAAACCTCAAAATTTGGCTAAAAAAAACTGGTTTTCCCCACATTTCGTTGACAGAAAGTTCTGGAATCTGAGAGGAGCAACAAATTTCCTTCCACCCAGCATGCCCCCCAGTCTCCGGATAAAAATGATACCTCACTTGTGTGGGTAGGCCTAGCGCCCGCGACAGGAAATGCCCCAAAACACAACGTCCACACATCCCATTTTTTGACAGAAAACAGAGATGTTTTTTGCAAAGTGCCTACCTGTAGATTTTGGCCTCTAGCTCAGCCGGCACCTAGGAAAATCTACTAAACCTGTGCATTTTTGAAAACTACAGACCTGGGCAATCCAAGATGGGGTGATTTGTGGGGCTCTGACCAAGTTCTGTTACCCAGAAACCTTTGCAAACCTCAAAATTTGACTAAAAAAAACAGGTTTTCCCCACATTTCGGTGACAGAAAGTTCTGGAATCTGAGAGCAGCCACAAATTTCCTTCCACCCAGCGTTCCCCCAAGTCTCCCGATAAAAATGATGCCTCACTTGTGTGGGTAGGCCTAGCGCCCACAACAGGAAATGCCCCAAAACACAACGTGGACACATCCCATTTTTTGACAGAAAACAGAGGTGTTTTTTGCAAAGTGCCTACCTGTAGATTTTGACCTCTAGCTCAGCCGGCACCTAGGGAAACCTACCAAACCTGTGCATTTTTGAAAACTAGAGACCTAGGGGAATCCAAGATGGGGAGACTTGTGGGGCTCTGACCAGGTTCTGTTACCCAGAATCCTTTGCAAACCTCAAAATTTGGCTGAAAAAAATGGTTTTCCTCACATTTCGGTGACAGAAAGTTCTGGGATCTGAGAGGAGCCACAAATTTCCTTCCACCCAGCGTTCCCCCAAGTCTCCCGATAAAAATGGTACCTCACTTGTGTGGGTAGGCCTAGCGCCGGCAACCACAAAGGCCCCAAAACAGAATATGGACACATCCCATTTTTTGACAGAAAACAGAGGTGTTTTTTGCAAAGTGCCTACCTGTAGATTGTGGCCTCTAGCTCAGCCGGCACCTAGGGAAACCTACCAAACCTGTGCATTTTTGAAAACTTGAGACCTAGGGGAATCCAAGATGGGGTGACTTGTGGGGCTCTGACCAGGTTGTTACCCAGAATCCTTTGGAAACCTCAAAATTTGGCTAAAAAAAACAGATTTTCCCCACATTTCGGTGACAGAAAGTTCTGGAATCTGAGAGGAGCCACAAATTTCATTCCACCCAGCATTCCCCCAAGTCTCCGGATAAAAATGATACCTCACTTGTGCGGGTAGGCCTAGCGCCCGCGACAGGAAATGCCCCAAAACACAACGTCCACACATCCCATTTTTTGACAGAAAACAGAGATGTTTTTTGCAAAGTGCCTACCTGTAGATTTTGGCCTCTAGCTCAGCCGACACCTAGGAAAACCTACTAAACCTGTGCATTTTTGAAAACTACAGACCTGGGCAATCCAAGATGGGGTGACTTGTGGGGCTCTGACCAAGTTCTGTTACCCAGAAACCTTTGCAAACCTCAAAATTTGACTAAAAAAAACAGGTTTTCCCCACATTTCGGTGACAGAAAGTTCTGGAATCTGAGAGCAGCCACAAATTTCCTTCTACCCAGCGTTCCCCAAAGTCTCCCGATAAAAATGATACCTCACTTATGTGGGTAGGCCTAGCGCCTGCGACAGGAAATGCCCCAAAACACAATGTGGACACATCCCATTTTTTGACAGAAAACAGGTGTTTTTTACAAAGTGCCTACTTGTAGATTTTGGCCTCTAGCTCAGCCGGCACCTAGGGAAACCTCCCAAACCTGTGCATTTTTTAAAACTAGAGGCCTGGGGAATCTATGATGGGGTGACTTGTGGGGCTCTGACCAGGTTCTGTTACCCAGAATCCTTTGCAAAACCTCAAAATGTGGCTAAAAAAACTAGTTTTCCTCATATTTCGGTGACAGAAAGTTCTGGAATCTGAGAGTAGCCACGAATTTCCTTCCACCCAGCGTTCCCCAAATTTTCCTGATAAAAATGACACCTCACTTGTGTGAGTAGGCCTAGCGCCCGCGACAGGAAATGCCCCAAAACACAACGTGGACACATCCCATTATTTTACAGAAAACAGAGTTGTTTTTTTGCAAAGTGCCTACCTGTAGATTTTGGCGTCTAGCTCAGCCAGTACCTGGGGAAACCTACCGAACCTGTGCATTTTTGAAAACTAGAGACCTAGGAGAACCCAGGATGGGGTGACTTGTGGGGCTCTGACCAGGTTTTGTTACCCAGAATCCTTTGCAAACCTCAAAATTTGGCTAAAAAAAACAGGTTTTCCCAACATTTCGGTTACAGAAAGTTCTGGAATCTGAGAGCAGCCACAAATTTCCTTCTACCCAGCGTTCCCCTAAGTCTCCCGATAAAAATGATACCTCACTTGTGTGGGTAGGCCTAGCGCCCACAACAGGGAATGCCCCAAAACACAACGTGGACACATCCCATTTTTTGACAGAAAACAGAGGTGTTTTTTGCAAAGTGCCTACCTGTAGATTTTGGCCTCTAGCTCAGCCGGCACCTAGGGAAACCTACCAAACCTGTGCATTTTTGAAAACTAGAGACCTAGGGGAATCCAAGATGGGGAGACTTGTGGGGCTCTGACCAGGTTCTGTTACCCAGAATCCTTTGCAAACCTCAAAATTTGGCTGCAAAAAAATGGTTTTCCTCACATTTCGGTGACAGAAAGTTCTGGGATCTGAGAGGAGCCACAAATTTCCTTCCACCCAGCGTTCCCCCAAGTCTCCCGATAAAAATGATACCTCACTTGTGTGGGTAGGCCTAGCGCCCGCGACAGGAAATGCCCCAAAACATAATGTGGACACATCCCATTTTTTGACAGAAAACAGAGGTGTTTTTTACAAAGTGCCTACTTGTAGATTTTGGCCTCTAGTTCAGCCGGCACCTAGGGAAACCTCCCAAACCTGTGCATTTTTGAAAACTAGAGACCTGGGGAATCTATGATGGGGTGACTTGTGGGGCTCTGACCAGGTTCTGTTACCCAGAATCCTTTGCAAAACCTCAAAATTTGGCTAAAAAAACTAGTTTTCCTCACATTTCGGTGACAAAAAGTTCTGGGATCTGAGAGGAGCCACAAATTTCCTTCCACCCAGCGTTCCCCAAAGTCTCCCGATAAAAATGACACCTCACTTGTGTAGGTAGGCCTAGCGCCCGTGACAGGAAATGCCCCAAAACACAACGTGGACACATCCCATTTTTTGACAGAAAACAGAGGTGTTTTTTGCAAAGTGCCTACCTGTAGATTCTGGCCTCTAGTTCAGCCGGCACCTAGGGAAACCTCCCAAACCTGTGCGTTTTTTAAAACTAGAGACCTGGGGCATCCAAGATGGGGTGACTTGTGGGGCTCTGACCAGGTTCTGTTACCCAGAATCCTTTGCAAACCTCAAAATTTGGCTAAAAAAACAGGTTTTCCCCACATTTCGGTGACAGAAAGTTCTGGAATCTGAGAGGAGCCACAAATTTCCTTCCACCCAGCGTTCCCCAAAGTCTCCCGATAAAAATGACTCCTCGCTTGTGTAGGTAGGCCTAGCGCCCGCGACAGGAAATGGCCCAAAACACAACGTGGACACATCCCATTTTTTGACAGAAAACAGAGGTGTTTTTTGCAAAGTGCCTACCTGTAGATTCTGGCCTCTAGTTCAGCCGGCACCTAGGGAAACCTCCCAAACCTGTGCGTTTTTGAAAACTAGAGACCTGGGGCATCCAAGATGGGGTGACTTGTAGGGCTCTGACCAGGTTCTGTTACCCAGAATCCTTTGCAAACCTCAAAATTTGGCTGAAAAAACTGGTTTTACTCACATTTCGGTGACAGAAAGTTCTGGGATCTGAGAGGAGCCACAAATTTCCTTCCACCCAGCGTTCCCCAAAGTCTCCCGATAAAAATGACACCTCACTTGTGTAGGTAGGCCTAGCCCCCGCGACAGGAAATGCCCCAAAACACAACGTGGACACATCCCATTTTTTGACAGAAAACAGAGGTGTTTTTTGCAAAGTGCCTACCTGTAGATTTTGGCCTCTAGCTCAGCCGGCACCTAGGGAAACCTACCAAACCTGTGCATTTTTGAAAACTTGAGACCTAGGGGAATCCAAGATGGGGTGACTTGTGGAGCTCTGACCAGGCTGTTACCCAGAATCCTTTGCAAACCTCAAAATTTGACTAAAAAAAACAGGTTTTCCCCAGATTTCGGTGACAGAAAGTTCTGGAATCTGAGAGGAGCCAGAAATTTCCTTCCACCCAGCGTTCCCCCAAGTCTCCCGACAAAAATGATACCTCACTTGTGTGGGTAGGCCTAGCGCCCGCGACAGGAAATGCCCCAAAACACAACGTGGACACATTCCATTTTTTGACAGAAAACAGACGTGTTTTTTGCAAAGTGCCTACCTGTAGATTTTGGCCTCTAGCTCAGCCGGCACTTAGGGAAACCTACCAAACCTGTGAATTTTTGAAAACTTGAGACCTAGTGGAATCCAAGATGGGGTGACTTGTGGAGCTCTGACCAGGTTGTTACCCAGAATCCTTTGCAAACCTAAAAATTTGGCTAAAAAAACAGGTTTTCCCCACATTTCGGTGACAGAAAGTTCTGGAATCTGAGAGCAGCCACAAATTTCCTTCCACCCAGCGTTCCCCCAAGTCTCCCGATAAAAATGATACCTCACTTGTGTGGGTAGGCCTAGCGCCGGCGACAGCAAATGCCCCAAAACAGAATGTGGACACATCCCATTTTTTGACAGAAAACAGAGGTGTTTTTTGCAAAGTGCCTACCTGCAGATTTTGGCCTCTAGCTCAGCCGGCACCTAGGGAAACCTACCAAACCTGTGCATTTTTGAAAACTTGAGACCTAGGGGAATCCAAGATGGGGTGACTTGTGGGGCTCTGACAAGGTTCTGTTACCCAGAATCCTTTGCAAAACCTCAAAATTTGGCTAAAAAAAACTGGTTTTCCCCACATTTCGTTGACAGAAAGTTCTGGAATCTGAGAGGAGCAACAAATTTCCTTCCACCCAGCATGCCCCCCAGTCTCCGGATAAAAATGATACCTCACTTGTGTGGGTAGGCCTAGCGCCCGCGACAGGAAATGCCCCAAAACACAACGTCCACACATCCCATTTTTTGACAGAAAACAGAGATGTTTTTTGCAAAGTGCCTACCTGTAGATTTTGGCCTCTAGCTCAGCCGGCACCTAGGAAAATCTACTAAACCTGTGCATTTTTGAAAACTACAGACCTGGGCAATCCAAGATGGGGTGATTTGTGGGGCTCTGACCAAGTTCTGTTACCCAGAAACCTTTGCAAACCTCAAAATTTGACTAAAAAAAACAGGTTTTCCCCACATTTCGGTGACAGAAAGTTCTGGAATCTGAGAGCAGCCACAAATTTCCTTCCACCCAGCGTTCCCCCAAGTCTCCCGATAAAAATGATGCCTCACTTGTGTGGGTAGGCCTAGCGCCCACAACAGGAAATGCCCCAAAACACAACGTGGACACATCCCATTTTTTGACAGAAAACAGAGGTGTTTTTTGCAAAGTGCCTACCTGTAGATTTTGACCTCTAGCTCAGCCGGCACCTAGGGAAACCTACCAAACCTGTGAATTTTTGAAAACTAGAGACCTAGGGGAATCCAAGATGGGGAGACTTGTGGGGCTCTGACCAGGTTCTGTTACCCAGAATCCTTTGCAAACCTCAAAATTTGGCTGAAAAAAATGGTTTTCCTCACATTTCGGTGACAGAAAGTTCTGGGATCTGAGAGGAGCCACAAATTTCCTTCCACCCAGCGTTCCCCCAAGTCTCCCGATAAAAATGGTACCTCACTTGTGTGGGTAGGCCTAGCGCCGGCAACCACAAAGGCCCCAAAACAGAATATGGACACATCCCATTTTTTGACAGAAAACAGAGGTGTTTTTTGCAAAGTGCCTACCTGTAGATTGTGGCCTCTAGCTCAGCCGGCACCTAGGGAAACCTACCAAACCTGTGCATTTTTGAAAACTTGAGACCTAGGGGAATCCAAGATGGGGTGACTTGTGGGGCTCTGACCAGGTTGTTACCCAGAATCCTTTGGAAACCTCAAAATTTGGCTAAAAAAAACAGATTTTCCCCACATTTCGGTGACAGAAAGTTCTGGAATCTGAGAGGAGCCACAAATTTCATTCCACCCAGCATTCCCCCAAGTCTCCGGATAAAAATTATACCTCACTTGTGCGGGTAGGCCTAGCGCCCGCGACAGGAAATGCCCCAAAACACAACGTCCACACATCCCATTTTTTGACAGAAAACAGAGATGTTTTTTGCAAAGTGCCTACCTGTAGATTTTGGCCTCTAGCTCAGCCGACACCTAGGAAAACCTACTAAACCTGTGCATTTTTGAAAACTACAGACCTGGGCAATCCAAGATGTGGTGACTTGTGGGGCTCTGACCAAGTTCTGTTACCCAGAAACCTTTGCAAACCTCAAAATTTGACTAAAAAAAACAGGTTTTCCCCACATTTCGGTGACAGAAAGTTCTGGAATCTGAGAGCAGCCACAAATTTCCTTCCACCCAGCGTTCCCCAAAGTCTCCCGATAAAAATGATACCTCACTTATGTGGGTAGGCCTAGCGCCTGCGACAGGAAATGCCCCAAAACACAATGTGGACACATCCCATTTTTTGACAGAAAACAGGTGTTTTTTACAAAGTGCCTACTTGTAGATTTTGGCCTCTAGCTCAGCCGGCACCTAGGGAAACCTCCCAAACCTGTGCATTTTTTAAAACTAGAGACCTGGGGAATCTATGATGGGGTGACTTGTGGGGCTCTGACCAGGTTCTGTTACCCAGAATCCTTTGCAAAACCTCAAAATGTGGCTAAAAAAACTAGTTTTCCTCATATTTCGGTGACAGAAAGTTCTGGAATCTGAGAGTAGCCACGAATTTCCTTCCACCCAGCGTTCCCCAAATTTTCCTGATAAAAATGACACCTCACTTGTGTGAGTAGGCCTAGCGCCCGCGACAGGAAATGCCCCAAAACACAACGTGGACACATCCCATTATTTTACAGAAAACAGAGTTGTTTTTTTGCAAAGTGCCTACCTGTAGATTTTGGCGTCTAGCTCAGCCAGTACCTGGGGAAACCTACCGAACCTGTGCATTTTTGAAAACTAGAGACCTAGGAGAACCCAGGATGGGGTGACTTGTGGGGCTCTGACCAGGTTTTGTTACCCAGAATCCTTTGCAAACCTCAAAATTTGGCTAAAAAAAACAGGTTTTCCCAACATTTCGGTTACAGAAAGTTCTGGAATCTGAGAGCAGCCACAAATTTCCTTCTACCCAGCGTTCCCCTAAGTCTCCCGATAAAAATGATACCTCACTTGTGTGGGTAGGCCTAGCGCCCACAACAGGGAATGCCCCAAAACACAACGTGGACACATCCCATTTTTTGACAGAAAACAGAGGTGTTTTTTGCAAAGTGCCTACCTGTAGATTTTGGCCTCTAGCTCAGCCGGCACCTAGGGAAACCTACCAAACCTGTGCATTTTTGAAAACTAGAGACCTAGGGGAATCCAAGATGGGGAGACTTGTGGGGCTCTGACCAGGTTCTGTTACCCAGAATCCTTTGCAAACCTCAAAATTTGGCTGCAAAAAAATGGTTTTCCTCACATTTCGGTGACAGAAAGTTCTGGGATCTGAGAGGAGCCACAAATTTCCTTCCACCCAGCGTTCCCCCAAGTCTCCCGATAAAAATGATACCTCAATTGTGTGGGTAGGCCTAGCGCCCGCGACAGGAAATGCCCCAAAACATAATGTGGACACATCCCATTTTTTGACAGAAAACAGAGGTGTTTTTTACAAAGTGCCTACTTGTAGATTTTGGCCTCTAGTTCAGCCGGCACCTAGGGAAACCTCCCAAACCTGTGCATTTTTGAAAACTAGAGACCTGGGGAATCTATGATGGGGTGACTTGTGGGGCTCTGACCAGGTTCTGTTACCCAGAATCCTTTGCAAAACCTCAAAATTTGGCTAAAAAAACTAGTTTTCCTCACATTTCGGTGACAAAAAGTTCTGGGATCTGAGAGGAGCCACAAATTTCCTTCCACCCAGCGTTCCCCAAAGTCTCCCGATAAAAATGACACCTCACTTGTGTAGGTAGGCCTAGCGCCCGTGACAGGAAATGCCCCAAAACACAACGTGGACACATCCCATTTTTTGACAGAAAACAGAGGTGTTTTTTGCAAAGTGCCTACCTGTAGATTCTGGCCTCTAGTTCAGCCGGCACCTAGGGAAACCTCCCAAACCTGTGCGTTTTTTAAAACTAGAGACCTGGGGCATCCAAGATGGGGTGACTTTTGGGGCTCTGACCAGGTTCTGTTACCCAGAATCCTTTGCAAACCTCAAAATTTGGCTAAAAAAACAGGTTTTCCCCACATTTCGGTGACAGAAAGTTCTGGAATCTGAGAGGAGCCACAAATTTCCTTCCACCCAGCGTTCCCCAAAGTCTCCCGATAAAAATGACTCCTCGCTTGTGTAGGTAGGCCTAGCGCCCGCGACAGGAAATGGCCCAAAACACAACGTGGACACATCCCATTTTTTGACAGAAAACAGAGGTGTTTTTTGCAAAGTGCCTACCTGTAGATTCTGGCCTCTAGTTCAGCCGGCACCTAGGGAAACCTCCCAAACCTGTGCGTTTTTGAAAACTAGAGACCTGGGGCATCCAAGATGGGGTGACTTGTAGGGCTCTGACCAGGTTCTGTTACCCAGAATCCTTTGCAAACCTCAAAATTTGGCTGAAAAAACTGGTTTTACTCACATTTCGGTGACAGAAAGTTCTGGGATCTGAGAGGAGCCACAAATTTCCTTCCACCCAGCGTTCCCCAAAGTCTCCCGATAAAAATGACACCTCACTTGTGTAGGTAGGCCTAGCCCCCGCGACAGGAAATGCCCCAAAACACAACGTGGACACATCCCATTTTTTGACAGAAAACAGAGGTGTTTTTTGCAAAGTGCCTACCTGTAGATTTTGGCCTCTAGCTCAGCCGGCACCTAGGGAAACCTACCAAACCTGTGCATTTTTGAAAACTTGAGACCTAGGGGAATCCAAGATGGGGTGACTTGTGGAGCTCTGACCAGGCTGTTACCCAGAATCCTTTGCAAACCTCAAAATTTGACTAAAAAAAACAGGTTTTCCCCAGATTTCGGTGACAGAAAGTTCTGGAATCTGAGAGGAGCCAGAAATTTCCTTCCACCCAGCGTTCCCCCAAGTCTCCCGACAAAAATGATACCTCACTTGTGTGGGTAGGCCTAGCGCCCGCGACAGGAAATGCCCCAAAACACAACGTGGACACATTCCATTTTTTGACAGAAAACAGACGTGTTTTTTGCAAAGTGCCTACCTGTAGATTTTGGCCTCTAGCTCAGCCGGCACTTAGGGAAACCTACCAAACCTGTGAATTTTTGAAAACTTGAGACCTAGTGGAATCCAAGATGGGGTGACTTGTGGAGCTCTGACCAGGTTGTTACCCAGAATCCTTTGCAAACCTAAAAATTTGGCTAAAAAAACAGGTTTTCCCCACATTTCGGTGACAGAAAGTTCTGGAATCTGAGAGCAGCCACAAATTTCCTTCCACCCAGCGTTCCCCCAAGTCTCCCGATAAAAATGATACCTCACTTGTGTGGGTAGGCCTAGCGCCGGCGACAGCAAATGCCCCAAAACAGAATGTGGACACATCCCATTTTTTGACAGAAAACAGAGGTGTTTTTTGCAAAGTGCCTACCTGTAGATTTTGGCCTCTAGCTCAGCCGGCACCTAGGGAAACCTACGAAACCTGTGCATTTTTGAAAACTTGAGACCTAGGGGAATCCAAGATGGGGTGACTTGTGGGGCTCTGACCAGGTTCTGTTACCCAGAATCCTTTGCAAACCTCAAAATTTGGCTAAAAAAAAAAAGGTTTTCCCCACATTTCGGTAACAGAAAGTTCTGGAATCTGAGAGGAGCCACAAATTTCCTTCCACCCAGCGTTCCCCCAAGTCTCCCGATAAAAATGATACCTAACTTGTGTGGGTAGGCCTAGCGCCTGCAACAGGAAATGCCCCAAATCACAATGTGAACACATCCCATTTTTTGACAGAAAACAGAGGTGCTTTTTACAAAGTGCCTACCTGTAGATTTTGGCATCTAACTCAGCCGGCACCTAGGGAAACCTACCAAACCTGTGCATTTTTTAAAACTTGAGACCGAGGGGAATCCAAGATGTGGTGACTTGTGGAGCTCTGACCAGGCTGTTACCCAAAATCCTTTGCAAACCTCAAAATTTGGCTAAAAAAAACAGGTTTTCCCCAGATTTCGGTGACAGAAAGTTCTGTAATCTGAGAGGAGCCAGAAATTTCCTTCCACCCAGCGTTCCCCCAAGTCTCCCGATAAAAATGAAACCTCACTTGTGTGGGTAGGCCTACCGCCCGCGACAGGAAATGCCCCAAAACACAACGTGGACACATCCCATTTTTTGACAGAAAACAGAGGTGTTTTTTGCAAAGTGCCTACCTGTAGATTGTGGCCTCTAGCTCAGCCGGCACCTAGGGAAACCTACCAAACCTGTGCATTTTTGAAAACTTGAGACCTAGGGGAATCCAAGATGGGGTGACTTGTGGGGCTCTGACCAGGTTGTTACCCAGAATCCTTTGGAAACCTCAAAATTTGGCTAAAAAAAACAGATTTTCCCCACATTTCGGTGACAGAAAGTTCTGGAATCTGAGAGGAGCCACAAATTTCATTCCACCCAGCATTCCCCCAAGTCTCCGGATAAAAATGATACCTCACTTGTGCGGGTAGGCCTAGCGCCCGCGACAGGAAATGCCCCAAAACACAACGTCCACACATCCCATTTTTTGACAGAAAACAGAGATGTTTTTTGCAAAGTGCCTACCTGTAGATTTTGGCCTCTAGCTCAGCCGACACCTAGGAAAACCTAGTAAACCTGTGCATTTTTGAAAACTACAGACCTGGGCAATCCAAGATGGGGTGACTTGTGGGGCTCTGACCAAGTTCTGTTACCCAGAAACCTTTGCAAACCTCAAAATTTGACTAAAAAAAACAGGTTTTCCCCACATTTCGGTGACAGAAAGTTCTGGAATCTGAGAGCAGCCACAAATTTCCTTCCACCCAGCGTTCCCCAAAGTCTCCCGATAAAAATGATACCTCACTTATGTGGGTAGGCCTAGCGCCTGCGACAGGAAATGCCCCAAAACACAATGTGGACACATCCCATTTTTTGACAGAAAACAGGTGTTTTTTACAAAGTGCCTACTTGTAGATTTTGGCCTCTAGCTCAGCCGGCACCTAGGGAAACCTCCCAAACCTGTGCATTTTTTAAAACTAGAGACCTGGGGAATCTATGATGGGGTGACTTGTGGGGCTCTGACCAGGTTCTGTTACCCAGAATCCTTTGCAAAACCTCAAAATTTGGCTAAAAAAACTAGTTTTCCTCATATTTCGGTGACAGAAAGTTCTGGAATCTGAGAGTAGCCACGAATTTCCTTCCACCCAGCGTTCCCCAAATTTTCCTGATAAAAATGACACCTCACTTGTGTGAGTAGGCCTAGCGCCCGCGACAGGAAATGCCCCAAAACACAACGTGGACACATCCCATTATTTTACAGAAAACAGAGTTGTTTTTTTGCAAAGTGCCTACCTGTAGATTTTGGCGTCTAGCTCAGCCAGTACCTGGGGAAACCTACCGAACCTGTGCATTTTTGAAAACTAGAGACCTAGGAGAACCCAGGATGGGGTGACTTGTGGGGCTCTGACCAGGTTTTGTTACCCAGAATCCTTTGCAAACCTCAAAATTTGGCTAAAAAAAACAGGTTTTCCCAACATTTCGGTTACAGAAAGTTCTGGAATCTGAGAGCAGCCACAAATTTCCTTCTACCCAGCGTTCCCCTAAGTCTCCCGATAAAAATGATACCTCACTTGTGTGGGTAGGCCTAGCGCCCACAACAGGGAATGCCCCAAAACACAACGTGGACACATCCCATTTTTTGACAGAAAACAGAGGTGTTTTTTGCAAAGTGCCTACCTGTAGATTTTGGCCTCTAGCTCAGCCGGCACCTAGGGAAACCTACCAAACCTGTGCATTGTTTAAAACTAGAGACCTAGGGGAATCCAAGATGGGGAGACTTGTGGGGCTCTGACCAGGTTCTGTTACCCAGAATCCTTTGCAAACCTCAAAATTTGGCTGCAAAAAAATGGTTTTCCTCACATTTCGGTGACAGAAAGTTCTGGGATCTGAGAGGAGCCACAAATTTCCTTCCACCCAGCGTTCCCCCAAGTCTCCCGATAAAAATGATACCTCACTTGTGTGGGTAGGCCTAGCGCCCGCGACAGGAAATGCCCCAAAACATAATGTGGACACATCCCATTTTTTGACAGAAAACAGAGATGTTTTTTGCAAAGTGCCTACCTGTAGATTTTGGCCTCTAGCTCAGCCGACACCTAGGAAAACCTACTAAACCTGTGCATTTTTGAAAACTACAGACCTGGGCAATCCAAGATGGGGTGACTTGTGGGGCTCTGACCAAGTTCTGTTACCCAGAAACCTTTGCAAACCTCAAAATTTGACTAAAAAAAACAGGTTTTCCCCACATTTCGGTGACAGAAAGTTCTGGAATCTGAGAGCAGCCACAAATTTCCTTCCACCCAGCGTTCCCCAAAGTCTCCCGATAAAAATGATACCTCACTTATGTGGGTAGGCCTAGCGCCTGCGACTGGAAATGCCCCAAAACACAATGTGGACACATCCCATTTTTTGACAGAAAACAGGTGTTTTTTACAAAGTGCCTACTTGTAGATTTTGGCCTCTAGCTCAGCCGGCACCTAGGGAAACCTCCCAAACCTGTGCATTTTTTTAAACTAGAGACCTGGGGAATCTATGATGGGGTGACTTGTGGGGCTCTGACCAGGTTCTGTTACCCAGAATCCTTTGCAAAACCTCAAAATTTGGCTAAAAAAACTAGTTTTCCTCATATTTCGGTGACAGAAAGTTCTGGAATCTGAGAGTAGCCACGAATTTCCTTCCACCCAGCGTTCCCCAAATTTTCCTGATAAAAATGACACCTCACTTGTGTGAGTAGGCCTAGCGCCCGCGACAGGAAATGCCCCAAAACACAACGTGGACACATCCCATTATTTTACAGAAAACAGAGTTGTTTTTTTGCAAAGTGCCTACCTGTAGATTTTGGCGTCTAGCTCAGCCAGTACCTGGGGAAACCTACCGAACCTGTGCATTTTTGAAAACTAGAGACCTAGGAGAACCCAGGATGGGGTGACTTGTGGGGCTCTGACCAGGTTTTGTTACCCAGAATCCTTTGCAAACCTCAAAATTTGGCTAAAAAAAACAGGTTTTCCCAACATTTCGGTTACAGAAAGTTCTGGAATCTGAGAGCAGCCACAAATTTCCTTCTACCCAGCGTTCCCCTAAGTCTCCCGATAAAAATGATACCTCACTTGTGTGGGTAGGCCTAGCGCCCACAACAGGGAATGCCCCAAAACACAACGTGGACACATCCCATTTTTTGACAGAAAACAGAGGTGTTTTTTGCAAAGTGCCTACCTGTAGATTTTGGCCTCTAGCTCAGCCGGCACCTAGGGAAACCTACCAAACCTGTGCATTTTTGAAAACTAGAGACCTAGGGGAATCCAAGATGGGGAGACTTGTGGTGCTCTGACCAGGTTCTGTTACCCAGAATCCTTTGCAAACCTCAAAATTTGGCTGCAAAAAAATGGTTTTCCTCACATTTCGGTGACAGAAAGTTCTGGGATCTGAGAAGAGCCACAAATTTTCTTCCACCCAGCGTTCCCCCAAGTCTCCCGATAAAAATGATACCTCACTTGTGTGGGTAGGCCTAGCGCCCGCGACAGGAAATGCCCCAAAACATAATGTGGACACATCCCATTTTTTGACAGAAAACAGAGGTGTTTTTTACAAAGTGCCTACTTGTAGATTTTGGCCTCTAGTTCAGCCGGCACCTAGGGAAACCTCCCAAACCTGTGCATTTTTGAAAACTAGAGACCTGGGGAATCTATGATGGGGTGACTTGTGGGGCTCTGACCAGGTTCTGTTACCCAGAATCCTTTGCAAAACCTCAAAATTTGGCTAAAAAAAACTGGTTTTCCCCACATTTCGTTGACAGAAAGTTCTGGAATCTGAGAGGAGCCACAAATTTCCTTCCACCCAGCATGCCCCCCAGTCTCCGGATAAAAATGATACCTCACTTGTGTGGGTAGGCCTAGCGCCCGCGACAGGAAATGCCCCAAAACACAACGTCCACACATCCCATTTTTTGACAGAAAACAGAGATGTTTTTTGCAAAGTGCCTACCTGTAGATTTTGGCCTCTAGCTCAGCCGGCACCTAGGAAAATCTACTAAACCTGTGCATTTTTGAAAACTACAGACCTGGGCAATCCAAGATGGGGTGATTTGTGGGGCTCTGACCAAGTTATGTTACCCAGAAACCTTTGCAAACCTCAAAATTTGACTAAAAAAAACAGGTTTTCCCCACATTTCGGTGACAGAAAGTTCTGGAATCTGAGAGCAGCCACAAATTTCCTTCCACCCAGCGTTCCCCCAAGTCTCCCGATAAAAATGATGCCTCACTTGTGTGGGTAGGCCTAGCGCCCACAACAGGAAATGCCCCAAAACACAACGTGGACACATCCCATTTTTTGACAGAAAACAGAGGTGTTTTTTGCAAAGTGCCTACCTGTAGATTTTGACCTCTAGCTCAGCCGGCACCTAGGGAAACCTACCAAACCTGTGCATTTTTGAAAACTAGAGACCTAGGGGAATCCAAGATGGGGAGACTTGTGGGGCTCTGACCAGGTTCTGTTACCCAGAATCCTTTGCAAACCTCAAAATTTGGCTGAAAAAAATGGTTTTCCTCACATTTCGGTGACAGAAAGTTCTGGGATCTGAGAGGAGCCACAAATTTCCTTCCACCCAGCGTTCCCCCAAGTCTCCCGATAAAAATGGTACCTCACTTGTGTGGGTAGGCCTAGCGCCGGCAACCACAAAGGCCCCAAAACAGAATATGGACACATCCCATTTTTTGACAGAAAACAGAGGTGTTTTTTGCAAAGTGCCTACCTGTAGATTGTGGCCTCTAGCTCAGCCGGCACCTAGGGAAACCTACCAAACCTGTGCATTTTTGAAAACTTGAGACCTAGGGGAATCCAAGATGGGGTGACTTGTGGGGCTCTGACCAGGTTGTTACCCAGAATCCTTTGGAAACCTCAAAATTTGGCTAAAAAAAACAGATTTTCCCCACATTTCGGTGACAGAAAGTTCTGGAATCTGAGAGGAGCCACAAATTTCATTCCACCCAGCATTCCCCCAAGTCTCCGGATAAAAATGATACCTCACTTGTGCGGGTAGGCCTAGCGCCCGCGACAGGAAATGCCCCAAAACACAACGTCCACACATCCCATTTTTTGACAGAAAACAGAGATGTTTTTTGCAAAGTGCCTACCTGTAGATTTTGGCCTCTAGCTCAGCCGACACCTAGGAAAACCTACTAAACCTGTGCATTTTTGAAAACTACAGACCTGGGCAATCCAAGATGGGGTGACTTGTGGGGCTCTGACCAAGTTCTGTTACCCAGAAACCTTTGCAAACCTCAAAATTTGACTAAAAAAAACAGGTTTTCCCCACATTTCGGTGACAGAAAGTTCTGGAATCTGAGAGCAGCCACAAATTTCCTTCCACCCAGCGTTCCCCAAAGTCTCCCGATAAAAATGATACCTCACTTATGTGGGTAGGCCTAGCGCCTGCGACAGGAAATGCCCCAAAACACAATGTGGACACATCCCATTTTTTGACAGAAAACAGGTGTTTTTTACAAAGTGCCTACTTGTAGATTTTGGCCTCTAGCTCAGCCGGCACCTAGGGAAACCTCCCAAACCTGTGCATTTTTTAAAACTAGAGACCTGGGGAATCTATGATGGGGTGACTTGTGGGGCTCTGACCAGGTTCTGTTACCCAGAATCCTTTGCAAAACCTCAAAATGTGGCTAAAAAAACTAGTTTTCCTCATATTTCGGTGACAGAAAGTTCTGGAATCTGAGAGTAGCCACGAATTTCCTTCCACCCAGCGTTCCCCAAATTTTCCTGATAAAAATGACACCTCACTTGTGTGAGTAGGCCTAGCGCCCGCGACAGGAAATGCCCCAAAACACAACGTGGACACATCCCATTATTTTACAGAAAACAGAGTTGTTTTTTTGCAAAGTGCCTACCTGTAGATTTTGGCGTCTAGCTCAGCCAGTACCTTGGGAAACCTACCGAACCTGTGCATTTTTGAAAACTAGAGACCTAGGAGAACCCAGGATGGGGTGACTTGTGGGGCTCTGACCAGGTTTTGTTACCCAGAATCCTTTGCAAACCTCAAACTTTGGCTAAAAAAAACAGGTTTTCCCAACATTTCGGTTACAGAAAGTTCTGGAATCTGAGAGCAGCCACAAATTTCCTTCTACCCAGCGTTCCCCTAAGTCTCCCGATAAAAATGATACCTCACTTGTGTGGGTAGGCCTAGCGCCCACAACAGGGAATGCCCCAAAACACAACGTGGACACATCCCATTTTTTGACAGAAAACAGAGGTGTTTTTTGCAAAGTGCCTACCTGTAGATTTTGGCCTCTAGCTCAGCCGGCACCTAGGGAAACCTACCAAACCTGTGCATTTTTGAAAACTAGAGACCTAGGGGAATCCAAGATGGGGAGACTTGTGGGGCTCTGACCAGGTTCTGTTACCCAGAATCCTTTGCAAACCTCAAAATTTGGCTGCAAAAAAATGGTTTTCCTCACATTTCGGTGACAGAAAGTTCTGGGATCTGAGAGGAGCCACAAATTTCCTTCCACCCAGCGTTCCCCCAAGTCTCCCGATAAAAATGATACCTCACTTGTGTGGGTAGGCCTAGCGCCCGCGACAGGAAATGCCCCAAAACATAATGTGGACACATCCCATTTTTTGACAGAAAACAGAGGTGTTTTTTACAAAGTGCCTACTTGTAGATTTTGGCCTCTAGTTCAGCCGGCACCTAGGGAAACCTCCCAAACCTGTGCATTTTTGAAAACTAAAGACCTGGGGAATCTATGATGGGGTGACTTGTGGGGCTCTGACCAGGTTCTGTTACCCAGAATCCTTTGCAAAACCTCAAAATTTGGCTAAAAAAACTAGTTTTCCTCACATTTCGGTGACAAAAAGTTCTGGGATCTGAGAGGAGCCACAAATTTCTTCCACCCAGCGTTCCCCAAAGTCTCCCGATAAAAATGACACCTCACTTGTGTAGGTAGGCCTAGCGCCCGTGACAGGAAATGCCCCAAAACACAACGTGGACACATCCCATTTTTTGACAGAAAACAGAGGTGTTTTTTGCAAAGTGCCTACCTGTAGATTCTGGCCTCTAGTTCAGCCGGCACCTAGGGAAACCTCCCAAACCTGTGCGTTTTTTAAAACTTGAGACCTAGGGGAATCCAAGATGGGGTGACTTGTGGAGCTCTGACCAGGCTGTTACCCAGAATCCTTTGCAAACCTCAAAATTTGACTAAAAAAAACAGGTTTTCCCCACATTTCGGTGACAGAAAGTTCTGGAATCTGAGAGGAGCCAGAAATTTCCTTCCACCCAGCGTTCCCCCAAGTCTCCCGACAAAAATGATACCTCACTTGTGTGGGTAGGCCTAGCGCCCGCGACAGGAAATGCCCCAAAACACAACGTGGACACATTCCATTTTTTGACAGAAAACAGACGTGTTTTTTGCAAAGTGCCTACCTGTAGATTTTGGCCTCTAGCTCAGCCGGCACTTAGGGAAACCTACCAAACCTGTGAATTTTTGAAAACTTGAGACCTAGTGGAATCCAAGATGGGGTGACTTGTGGAGCTCTGACCAGGTTGTTACCCAGAATCCTTTGCAAACCTAAAAATTTGGCTAAAAAAACAGGTTTTCCCCACATTTCGGTGACAGAAAGTTCTGGAATCTGAGAGCAGCCACAAATTTCCTTCCACCCAGCGTTCCCCCAAGTCTCCCGATAAAAATGATACCTCACTTGTGTGGGTAGGCCTAGCGCCGGCGACAGCAAATGCCCCAAAACAGAATGTGGACACATCCCATTTTTTGACAGAAAACAGAGGTGTTTTTTGCAAAGTGCCTACCTGCAGATTTTGGCCTCTAGCTCAGCCGGCACCTAGGGAAACCTACCAAACCTGTGCATTTTTGAAAACTTGAGACCTAGGGGAATCCAAGATGGGGTGACTTGTGGGGCTCTGACCAGGTTCTGTTACCCAGAATCCTTTGCAAAACCTCAAAATTTGGCTAAAAAAAACTGGTTTTCCCCACATTTCGTTGACAGAAAGTTCTGGAATCTGAGAGGAGCAACAAATTTCCTTCCACCCAGCATGCCCCCCAGTCTCCGGATAAAAATGATACCTCACTTGTGTGGGTAGGCCTAGCGCCCGCGACAGGAAATGCCCCAAAACACAACGTCCACACATCCCATTTTTTGACAGAAAACAGAGATGTTTTTTGCAAAGTGCCTACCTGTAGATTTTGGCCTCTAGCTCAGCCGGCACCTAGGAAAATCTACTAAACCTGTGCATTTTTGAAAACTACAGACCTGGGCAATCCAAGATGGGGTGATTTGTGGGGCTCTGACCAAGTTCTGTTACCCAGAAACCTTTGCAAACCTCAAAATTTGACTAAAAAAAACAGGTTTTCCCCACATTTCGGTGACAGAAAGTTCTGGAATCTGAGAGCAGCCACAAATTTCCTTCCACCCAGCGTTCCCCCAAGTCTCCCGATAAAAATGATGCCTCACTTGTGTGGGTAGGCCTAGCGCCCACAACAGGAAATGCCCCAAAACACAACGTGGACACATCCCATTTTTTGACAGAAAACAGAGGTGTTTTTTGCAAAGTGCCTACCTGTAGATTTTGACCTCTAGCTCAGCCGGCACCTAGGGAAACCTACCAAACCTGTGCATTTTTGAAAACTAGAGACCTAGGGGAATCCAAGATGGGGAGACTTGTGGGGCTCTGACCAGGTTCTGTTACCCAGAATCCTTTGCAAACCTCAAAATTTGGCTGAAAAAAATGGTTTTCCTCACATTTCGGTGACAGAAAGTTCTGGGATCTGAGAGGAGCCACAAATTTCCTTCCACCCAGCGTTCCCCCAAGTCTCCCGATAAAAATGGTACCTCACTTGTGTGGGTAGGCCTAGCGCCGGCAACCACAAAGGCCCCAAAACAGAATATGGACACATCCCATTTTTTGACAGAAAACAGAGGTGTTTTTTGCAAAGTGCCTACCTGTAGATTGTGGCCTCTAGCTCAGCCGGCACCTAGGGAAACCTACCAAACCTGTGCATTTTTGAAAACTTGAGACCTAGGGGAATCCAAGATGGGGTGACTTGTGGGGCTCTGACCAGGTTGTTACCCAGAATCCTTTGGAAACCTCAAAATTTGGCTAAAAAAAACAGATTTTCCCCACATTTCGGTGACAGAAAGTTCTGGAATCTGAGAGGAGCCACAAATTTCATTCCACCCAGCATTCCCCCAAGTCTCCGGATAAAAATGATACCTCACTTGTGCGGGTAGGCCTAGCGCCCGCGACAGGAAATGCCCCAAAACACAACGTCCACACATCCCATTTTTTGACAGAAAACAGAGATGTTTTTTGCAAAGTGCCTACCTGTAGATTTTGGCCTCTAGCTCAGCCGACACCTAGGAAAACCTACTAAACCTGTGCATTTTTGAAAACTAAAGACCTGGGCAATCCAAGATGGGGTGACTTGTGGGGCTCTGACCAAGTTCTGTTACCCAGAAACCTTTGCAAACCTCAAAATTTGACTAAAAAAAACAGGTTTTCCCCACATTTCGGTGACAGAAAGTTCTGGAATCTGAGAGCAGCCACAAATTTCCTTCCACCCAGCGTTCCCCAAAGTCTCCCGATAAAAATGATACCTCACTTATGTGGGTAGGCCTAGCGCCTGCGACAGGAAATGCCCCAAAACACAATGTGGACACATCCCATTTTTTGACAGAAAACAGGTGTTTTTTACAAAGTGCCTACTTGTAGATTTTGGCCTCTAGCTCAGCCGGCACCTAGGGAAACCTCCCAAACCTGTGCATTTTTTAAAACTAGAGACCTGGGGAATCTATGATGGGGTGACTTGTGGGGCTCTGACCAGGTTCTGTTACCCAGAATCCTTTGCAAAACCTCAAAATGTGGCTAAAAAAACTAGTTTTCCTCATATTTCGGTGACAGAAAGTTCTGGAATCTGAGAGTAGCCACGAATTTCCTTCCACCCAGCGTTCCCCAAATTTTCCTGATAAAAATGACACCTCACTTGTGTGAGTAGGCCTAGCGCCCGCGACAGGAAATGCCCCAAAACACAACGTGGACACATCCCATTATTTTACAGAAAACAGAGTTGTTTTTTTGCAAAGTGCCTACCTGTAGATTTTGGCGTCTAGCTCAGCCAGTACCTGGGGAAACCTACCGAACCTGTGCATTTTTGAAAACTAGAGACCTAGGAGAACCCAGGATGGGGTGACTTGTGGGGCTCTGACCAGGTTTTGTTACCCAGAATCCTTTGCAAACCTCAAAATTTGGCTAAAAAAAACAGGTTTTCCCAACATTTCGGTTACAGAAAGTTCTGGAATCTGAGAGCAGCCACAAATTTCCTTCTACCCAGCGTTCCCCTAAGTCTCCCGATAAAAATGATACCTCACTTGTGTGGGTAGGCCTAGCGCCCACAACAGGGAATGCCCCAAAACACAACGTGGACACATCCCATTTTTTGACAGAAAACAGAGGTGTTTTTTGCAAAGTGCCTACCTGTAGATTTTGGCCTCTAGCTCAGCCGGCACCTAGGGAAACCTACCAAACCTGTGCATTTTTGAAAACTAGAGACCTAGGGGAATCCAAGATGGGGAGACTTGTGGGGCTCTGACCAGGTTCTGTTACCCAGAATCCTTTGCAAACCTTAAAATTTGGCTGCAAAAAAATGGTTTTCCTCACATTTCGGTGACAGAAAGTTCTGGGATCTGAGAGGAGCCACAAATTTCCTTCCACCCAGCGTTCCCCCAAGTCTCCCGATAAAAATGATACCTCACTTGTGTGGGTAGGCCTAGCGCCCGCGACAGGAAATGCCCCAAAACATAATGTGGACACATCCCATTTTTTGACAGAAAACAGAGGTGTTTTTTACAAAGTGCCTACTTGTAGATTTTGGCCTCTAGTTCAGCCGGCACCTAGGGAAACCTCCCAAACCTGTGCATTTTTGAAAACTAGAGACCTGGGGAATCTATGATGGGGTGACTTGTGGGGCTCTGACCAGGTTCTGTTACCCAGAATCCTTTGCAAAACCTCAAAATTTGGCTAAAAAAACTAGTTTTCCTCACATTTCGGTGACAAAAAGTTCTGGGATCTGAGAGGAGCCACAAATTTCCTTCCACCCAGCGTTCCCCAAAGTCTCCCGATAAAAATGACACCTCACTTGTGTAGGTAGGCCTAGCGCCCGTGACAGGAAATGCCCCAAAACACAACGTGGACACATCCCATTTTTTGACAGAAAACAGAGGTGTTTTTTGCAAAGTGCCTACCTGTAGATTCTGGCCTCTAGTTCAGCCGGCACCTAGGGAAACCTCCCAAACCTGTGCGTTTTTTAAAACTAGAGACCTGGGGCATCCAAGATGGGGTGACTTGTGGGGCTCTGACCAGGTTCTGTTACCCAGAATCCTTTGCAAACCTCAAAATTTGGCTAAAAAAACAGGTTTTCCCCACATTTCGGTGACAGAAAGTTCTGGAATCTGAGAGGAGCCACAAATTTCCTTCCACCCAGCGTTCCCCAAAGTCTCCCGATAAAAATGACTCCTCGCTTGTGTAGGTAGGCCTAGCGCCCGCGACAGGAAATGGCCCAAAACACAACGTGGACACATCCCATTTTTTGACAGAAAACAGAGGTGTTTTTTGCAAAGTGCCTACCTGTAGATTCTGGCCTCTAGTTCAGCCGGCACCTAGGGAAACCTCCCAAACCTGTGCGTTTTTGAAAACTAGAGACCTGGGGCATCCAAGATGGGGTGACTTGTAGGGCTCTGACCAGGTTCTGTTACCCAGAATCCTTTGCAAACCTCAAAATTTGGCTGAAAAAACTGGTTTTACTCACATTTCGGTGACAGAAAGTTCTGGGATCTGAGAGGAGCCACAAATTTCCTTCCACCCAGCGTTCCCCAAAGTCTCCCGATAAAAATGACACCTCACTTGTGTAGGTAGGCCTAGCCCCCGCGACAGGAAATGCCCCAAAACACAACGTGGACACATCCCATTTTTTGACAGAAAACAGAGGTGTTTTTTGCAAAGTGCCTACCTGTAGATTTTGGCCTCTAGCTCAGCCGGCACCTAGGGAAACCTACCAAACCTGTGCATTTTTGAAAACTTGAGACCTAGGGGAATCCAAGATGGGGTGACTTGTGGAGCTCTGACCAGGCTGTTACCCAGAATCCTTTGCAAACCTCAAAATTTGACTAAAAAAAACAGGTTTTCCCCAGATTTCGGTGACAGAAAGTTCTGGAATCTGAGAGGAGCCAGAAATTTCCTTCCACCCAGCGTTCCCCCAAGTCTCCCGACAAAAATGATACCTCACTTGTGTGGGTAGGCCTAGCGCCCGCGACAGGAAATGCCCCAAAACACAACGTGGACACATTCCATTTTTTGACAGAAAACAGACGTGTTTTTTGCAAAGTGCCTACCTGTAGATTTTGGCCTCTAGCTCAGCCGGCACTTAGGGAAACCTACCAAACCTGTGAATTTTTGAAAACTTGAGACCTAGTGGAATCCAAGATGGGGTGACTTGTGGAGCTCTGACCAGGTTGTTACCCAGAATCCTTTGCAAACCTAAAAATTTGGCTAAAAAAACAGGTTTTCCCCACATTTCGGTGACAGAAAGTTCTGGAATCTGAGAGCAGCCACAAATTTCCTTCCACCCAGCGTTCCCCCAAGTCTCCCGATAAAAATGATACCTCACTTGTGTGGGTAGGCCTAGCGCCGGCGACAGCAAATGCCCCAAAACAGAATGTGGACACATCCCATTTTTTGACAGAAAACAGAGGTGTTTTTTGCAAAGTGCCTACCTGTAGATTTTGGCCTCTAGCTCAGCCGGCACCTAGGGAAACCTACCAAACCTGTGCATTTTTGAAAACTTGAGACCTAGGGGAATCCAAGATGGGGTGACTTGTGGGGCTCTGACCAGGTTCTGTTACCCAGAATCCTTTGCAAACCTCAAAATTTGGCTAAAAAAAAAAAGGTTTTCCCCACATTTCGGTAACAGAAAGTTCTGGAATCTGAGAGGAGCCACAAATTTCCTTCCACCCAGCGTTCCCCCAAGTCTCCCGATAAAAATGATACCTAACTTGTGTGGGTAGGCCTAGCGCCTGCAACAGGAAATGCCCCAAATCACAATGTGAACACATCCCATTTTTTGACAGAAAACAGAGGTGCTTTTTACAAAGTGCCTACCTGTAGATTTTGGCATCTAACTCAGCCGGCACCTAGGGAAACCTACCAAACCTGTGCATTTTTTAAAACTTGAGACCGAGGGGAATCCAAGATGTGGTGACTTGTGGAGCTCTGACCAGGCTGTTACCCAAAATCCTTTGCAAACCTCAAAATTTGGCTAAAAAAAACAGGTTTTCCCCAGATTTCGGTGACAGAAAGTTCTGTAATCTGAGAGGAGCCAGAAATTTCCTTCCACCCAGCGTTCCCCCAAGTCTCCCGATAAAAATGAAACCTCACTTGTGTGGGTAGGCCTACCGCCCGCGACAGGAAATGCCCCAAAACACAACGTGGACACATCCCATTTTTTGACAGAAAACAGAGGTGTTTTTTGCAAAGTGCCTACCTGTAGATTGTGGCCTCTAGCTCAGCCGGCACTTAGGGAAACCTACCAAACCTGTGCATTTTTGAAAACTTGAGACCTAGGGGAATCCAAGATGGGGTGACTTGTGGGGCTCTGACCAGGTTGTTACCCAGAATCCTTTGGAAACCTCAAAATTTGGCTAAAAAAAACAGATTTTCCCCACATTTCGGTGACAGAAAGTTCTGGAATCTGAGAGGAGCCACAAATTTCATTCCACCCAGCATTCCCCCAAGTCTCCGGATAAAAATGATACCTCACTTGTGCGGGTAGGCCTAGCGCCCGCGACAGGAAATGCCCCAAAACACAACGTCCACACATCCCATTTTTTGACAGAAAACAGAGATGTTTTTTGCAAAGTGCCTACCTGTAGATTTTGGCCTCTAGCTCAGCCGACACCTAGGAAAACCTAGTAAACCTGTGCATTTTTGAAAACTACAGACCTGGGCAATCCAAGATGGGGTGACTTGTGGGGCTCTGACCAAGTTCTGTTACCCAGAAACCTTTGCAAACCTCAAAATTTGACTAAAAAAAACAGGTTTTCCCCACATTTCGGTGACAGAAAGTTCTGGAATCTGAGAGCAGCCACAAATTTCCTTCCACCCAGCGTTCCCCAAAGTCTCCCGATAAAAATGATACCTCACTTATGTGGGTAGGCCTAGCGCCTGCGACAGGAAATGCCCCAAAACACAATGTGGACACATCCCATTTTTTGACAGAAAACAGGTGTTTTTTACAAAGTGCCTACTTGTAGATTTTGGCCTCTAGCTCAGCCGGCACCTAGGGAAACCTCCCAAACCTGTGCATTTTTTAAAACTAGAGACCTGGGGAATCTATGATGGGGTGACTTGTGGGGCTCTGACCAGGTTCTGTTACCCAGAATCCTTTGCAAAACCTCAAAATTTGGCTAAAAAAACTAGTTTTCCTCATATTTCGGTGACAGAAAGTTCTGGAATCTGAGAGTAGCCACGAATTTCCTTCCACCCAGCGTTCCCCAAATTTTCCTGATAAAAATGACACCTCACTTGTGTGAGTAGGCCTAGCGCCCGCGACAGGAAATGCCCCAAAACACAACGTGGACACATCCCATTATTTTACAGAAAACAGAGTTGTTTTTTTGCAAAGTGCCTACCTGTAGATTTTGGCGTCTAGCTCAGCCAGTACCTGGGGAAACCTACCGAACCTGTGCATTTTTGAAAACTAGAGACCTAGGAGAACCCAGGATGGGGTGACTTGTGGGGCTCTGACCAGGTTTTGTTACCCAGAATCCTTTGCAAACCTCAAAATTTGGCTAAAAAAAACAGGTTTTCCCAACATTTCGGTTACAGAAAGTTCTGGAATCTGAGAGCAGCCACAAATTTCCTTCTACCCAGCGTTCCCCTAAGTCTCCCGATAAAAATGATACCTCACTTGTGTGGGTAGGCCTAGCGCCCACAACAGGGAATGCCCCAAAACACAACGTGGACACATCCCATTTTTTGACAGAAAACAGAGGTGTTTTTTGCAAAGTGCCTACCTGTAGATTTTGGCCTCTAGCTCAGCCGGCACCTAGGGAAACCTACCAAACCTGTGCATTGTTTAAAACTAGAGACCTAGGGGAATCCAAGATGGGGAGACTTGTGGGGCTCTGACCAGGTTCTGTTACCCAGAATCCTTTGCAAACCTCAAAATTTGGCTGCAAAAAAATGGTTTTCCTCACATTTCGGTGACAGAAAGTTCTGGGATCTGAGAGGAGCCACAAATTTCCTTCCACCCAGCGTTCCCCCAAGTCTCCCGATAAAAATGATACCTCACTTGTGTGGGTAGGCCTAGCGCCCGCGACAGGAAATGCCCCAAAACATAATGTGGACACATCCCATTTTTTGACAGAAAACAGAGATGTTTTTTGCAAAGTGCCTACCTGTAGATTTTGGCCTCTAGCTCAGCCGACACCTAGGAAAACCTACTAAACCTGTGCATTTTTGAAAACTACAGACCTGGGCAATCCAAGATGGGGTGACTTGTGGGGCTCTGACCAAGTTCTGTTACCCAGAAACCTTTGCAAACCTCAAAATTTGACTAAAAAAAACAGGTTTTCCCCACATTTCGGTGACAGAAAGTTCTGGAATCTGAGAGCAGCCACAAATTTCCTTCCACCCAGCGTTCCCCAAAGTCTCCCGATAAAAATGATACCTCACTTATGTGGGTAGGCCTAGCGCCTGCGACAGGAAATGCCCCAAAACACAATGTGGACACATCCCATTTTTTGACAGAAAACAGGTGTTTTTTACAAAGTGCCTACTTGTAGATTTTGGCCTCTAGCTCAGCCGGCACCTAGGGAAACCTCCCAAACCTGTGCATTTTTTTAAACTAGAGACCTGGGGAATCTATGATGGGGTGACTTGTGGGGCTCTGACCAGGTTCTGTTACCCAGAATCCTTTGCAAAACCTCAAAATTTGGCTAAAAAAACTAGTTTTCCTCATATTTCGGTGACAGAAAGTTCTGGAATCTGAGAGTAGCCACGAATTTCCTTCCACCCAGCGTTCCCCAAATTTTCCTGATAAAAATGACACCTCACTTGTGTGAGTAGGCCTAGCGCCCGCGACAGGAAATGCCCCAAAACACAACGTGGACACATCCCATTATTTTACAGAAAACAGAGTTGTTTTTTTGCAAAGTGCCTACCTGTAGATTTTGGCGTCTAGCTCAGCCAGTACCTGGGGAAACCTACCGAACCTGTGCATTTTTGAAAACTAGAGACCTAGGAGAACCCAGGATGGGGTGACTTGTGGGGCTCTGACCAGGTTTTGTTACCCAGAATCCTTTGCAAACCTCAAAATTTGGCTAAAAAAAACAGGTTTTCCCAACATTTCGGTTACAGAAAGTTCTGGAATCTGAGAGCAGCCACAAATTTCCTTCTACCCAGCGTTCCCCTAAGTCTCCCGATAAAAATGATACCTCACTTGTGTGGGTAGGCCTAGCGCCCACAACAGGGAATGCCCCAAAACACAACGTGGACACATCCCATTTTTTGACAGAAAACAGAGGTGTTTTTTGCAAAGTGCCTACCTGTAGATTTTGGCCTCTAGCTCAGCCGGCACCTAGGGAAACCTACCAAACCTGTGCATTTTTGAAAACTAGAGACCTAGGGGAATCCAAGATGGGGAGACTTGTGGTGCTCTGACCAGGTTCTGTTACCCAGAATCCTTTGCAAACCTCAAAATTTGGCTGCAAAAAAATGGTTTTCCTCACATTTCGGTGACAGAAAGTTCTGGGATCTGAGAAGAGCCACAAATTTTCTTCCACCCAGCGTTCCCCCAAGTCTCCCGATAAAAATGATACCTCACTTGTGTGGGTAGGCCTAGCGCCCGCGACAGGAAATGCCCCAAAACATAATGTGGACACATCCCATTTTTTGACAGAAAACAGAGGTGTTTTTTACAAAGTGCCTACTTGTAGATTTTGGCCTCTAGTTCAGCCGGCACCTAGGGAAACCTCCCAAACCTGTGCATTTTTGAAAACTAGAGACCTGGGGAATCTATGATGGGGTGACTTGTGGGGCTCTGACCAGGTTCTGTTACCCAGAATCCTTTGCAAAACCTCAAAATTTGGCTAAAAAAAACTGGTTTTCCCCACATTTCGGTGACAGAAAGTTCTGGAATCTGAGAGCAGCCACAAATTTCCTTCCACCCAGCGTTCCCCAAAGTCTCCCGATAAAAATGATACCTCACTTATGTGGGTAGGCCTAGCGCCTGCGACAGGAAATGCCCCAAAACACAATGTGGACACATCCCATTTTTTGACAGAAAACAGGTGTTTTTTACAAAGTGCCTACTTGTAGATTTTGGCCTCTAGCTCAGCCGGCACCTAGGGAAACCTCCCAAACCTGTGCATTTTTTAAAACTAGAGACCTGGGGAATCTATGATGGGGTGACTTGTGGGGCTCTGACCAGGTTCTGTTACCCAGAATCCTTTGCAAAACCTCAAAATGTGGCTAAAAAAACTAGTTTTCCTCATATTTCGGTGACAGAAAGTTCTGGAATCTGAGAGTAGCCACGAATTTCCTTCCACCCAGCGTTCCCCAAATTTTCCTGATAAAAATGACACCTCACTTGTGTGAGTAGGCCTAGCGCCCGCGACAGGAAATGCCCCAAAACACAACGTGGACACATCCCATTATTTTACAGAAAACAGAGTTGTTTTTTTGCAAAGTGCCTACCTGTAGATTTTGGCGTCTAGCTCAGCCAGTACCTGGGGAAACCTACCGAACCTGTGCATTTTTGAAAACTAGAGACCTAGGAGAACCCAGGATGGGGTGACTTGTGGGGCTCTGACCAGGTTTTGTTACCCAGAATCCTTTGCAAACCTCAAAATTTGGCTAAAAAAAACAGGTTTTCCCAACATTTCGGTTACAGAAAGTTCTGGAATCTGAGAGCAGCCACAAATTTCCTTCTACCCAGCGTTCCCCTAAGTCTCCCGATAAAAATGATACCTCACTTGTGTGGGTAGGCCTAGCGCCCACAACAGGGAATGCCCCAAAACACAACGTGGACACATCCCATTTTTTGACAGAAAACAGAGGTGTTTTTTGCAAAGTGCCTACCTGTAGATTTTGGCCTCTAGCTCAGCCGGCACCTAGGGAAACCTACCAAACCTGTGCATTTTTGAAAACTAGAGACCTAGGGGAATCCAAGATGGGGAGACTTGTGGTGCTCTGACCAGGTTCTGTTACCCAGAATCCTTTGCAAACCTCAAAATTTGGCTGCAAAAAAATGGTTTTCCTCACATTTCGGTGACAGAAAGTTCTGGGATCTGAGAAGAGCCACAAATTTTCTTCCACCCAGCGTTCCCCCAAGTCTCCCGATAAAAATGATACCTCACTTGTGTGGGTAGGCCTAGCGCCCGCGACAGGAAATGCCCCAAAACATAATGTGGACACATCCCATTTTTTGACAGAAAACAGAGGTGTTTTTTACAAAGTGCCTACTTGTAGATTTTGGCCTCTAGTTCAGCCGGCACCTAGGGAAACCTCCCAAACCTGTGCATTTTTGAAAACTAGAGACCTGGGGAATCTATGATGGGGTGACTTGTGGGGCTCTGACCAGGTTCTGTTACCCAGAATCCTTTGCAAAACCTCAAAATTTGGCTAAAAAAAACTGGTTTTCCCCACATTTCGGTGACAGAAAGTTCTGGAATCTGAGAGCAGCCACAAATTTCCTTCCACCCAGCGTTCCCCAAAGTCTCCCGATAAAAATGATACCTCACTTATGTGGGTAGGCCTAGCGCCTGCGACAGGAAATGCCCCAAAACACAATGTGGACACATCCCATTTTTTGACAGAAAACAGGTGTTTTTTACAAAGTGCCTACTTGTAGATTTTGGCCTCTAGCTCAGCCGGCACCTAGGGAAACCTCCCAAACCTGTGCATTTTTTAAAACTAGAGACCTGGGGAATCTATGATGGGGTGACTTGTGGGGCTCTGACCAGGTTCTGTTACCCAGAATCCTTTGCAAAACCTCAAAATGTGGCTAAAAAAACTAGTTTTCCTCATATTTCGGTGACAGAAAGTTCTGGAATCTGAGAGTAGCCACGAATTTCCTTCCACCCAGCGTTCCCCAAATTTTCCTGATAAAAATGACACCTCACTTGTGTGAGTAGGCCTAGCGCCCGCGACAGGAAATGCCCCAAAACACAACGTGGACACATCCCATTATTTTACAGAAAACAGAGTTGTTTTTTTGCAAAGTGCCTACCTGTAGATTTTGGCGTCTAGCTCAGCCAGTACCTGGGGAAACCTACCGAACCTGTGCATTTTTGAAAACTAGAGACCTAGGAGAACCCAGGATGGGGTGACTTGTGGGGCTCTGACCAGGTTTTGTTACCCAGAATCCTTTGCAAACCTCAAAATTTGGCTAAAAAAAACAGGTTTTCCCAACATTTCGGTTACAGAAAGTTCTGGAATCTGAGAGCAGCCACAAATTTCCTTCTACCCAGCGTTCCCCTAAGTCTCCCGATAAAAATGATACCTCACTTGTGTGGGTAGGCCTAGCGCCCACAACAGGGAATGCCCCAAAACACAACGTGGACACATCCCATTTTTTGACAGAAAACAGAGGTGTTTTTTGCAAAGTGCCTACCTGTAGATTTTGGCCTCTAGCTCAGCCGGCACCTAGGGAAACCTACCAAACCTGTGCATTTTTGAAAACTAGAGACCTAGGGGAATCCAAGATGGGGAGACTTGTGGGGCTCTGACCAGGTTCTGTTACCCAGAATCCTTTGCAAACCTCAAAATTTGGCTGCAAAAAAATGGTTTTCCTCACATTTCGGTGACAGAAAGTTCTGGGATCTGAGAGGAGCCACAAATTTCCTTCCACCCAGCGTTCCCCCAAGTCTCCCGATAAAAATGATACCTCACTTGTGTGGGTAGGCCTAGCGCCCGCGACAGGAAATGCCCCAAAACATAATGTGGACACATCCCATTTTTTGACAGAAAACAGAGGTGTTTTTTACAAAGTGCCTACTTGTAGATTTTGGCCTCTAGTTCAGCCGGCACCTAGGGAAACCTCCCAAACCTGTGCATTTTTGAAAACTAGAGACCTGGGGAATCTATGATGGGGTGACTTGTGGGGCTCTGACCAGGTTCTGTTACCCAGAATCCTTTGCAAAACCTCAAAATTTGGCTAAAAAAACTAGTTTTCCTCACATTTCGGTGACAAAAAGTTCTGGGATCTGAGAGGAGCCACAAATTTCCTTCCACCCAGCGTTCCCCAAAGTCTCCCGATAAAAATGACACCTCACTTGTGTAGGTAGGCCTAGCGCCCGTGACAGGAAATGCCCCAAAACACAACGTGGACACATCCCATTTTTTGACAGAAAACAGAGGTGTTTTTTGCAAAGTGCCTACCTGTAGATTCTGGCCTCTAGTTCAGCCGGCACCTAGGGAAACCTCCCAAACCTGTGCGTTTTTTAAAACTAGAGACCTGGGGCATCCAAGATGGGGTGACTTGTGGGGCTCTGACCAGGTTCTGTTACCCAGAATCCTTTGCAAACCTCAAAATTTGGCTAAAAAAACAGGTTTTCCCCACATTTCGGTGACAGAAAGTTCTGGAATCTGAGAGGAGCCACAAATTTCCTTCCACCCAGCGTTCCCCAAAGTCTCCCGATAAAAATGACTCCTCGCTTGTGTAGGTAGGCCTAGCGCCCGCGACAGGAAATGGCCCAAAACACAACGTGGACACATCCCATTTTTTGACAGAAAACAGAGGTGTTTTTTGCAAAGTGCCTACCTGTAGATTCTGGCCTCTAGTTCAGCCGGCACCTAGGGAAACCTCCCAAACCTGTGCGTTTTTGAAAACTAGAGACCTGGGGCATCCAAGATGGGGTGACTTGTAGGGCTCTGACCAGGTTCTGTTACCCAGAATCCTTTGCAAACCTCAAAATTTGGCTGAAAAAACTGGTTTTACTCACATTTCGGTGACAGAAAGTTCTGGGATCTGAGAGGAGCCACAAATTTCCTTCCACCCAGCGTTCCCCAAAGTCTCCCGATAAAAATGACACCTCACTTGTGTAGGTAGGCCTAGCCCCCGCGACAGGAAATGCCCCAAAACACAACGTGGACACATCCCATTTTTTGACAGAAAACAGAGGTGTTTTTTGCAAAGTGCCTACCTGTAGATTTTGGCCTCTAGCTCAGCCGGCACCTAGGGAAACCTACCAAACCTGTGCATTTTTGAAAACTTGAGACCTAGGGGAATCCAAGATGGGGTGACTTGTGGAGCTCTGACCAGGCTGTTACCCAGAATCCTTTGCAAACCTCAAAATTTGACTAAAAAAAACAGGTTTTCCCCAGATTTCGGTGACAGAAAGTTCTGGAATCTGAGAGGAGCCAGAAATTTCCTTCCACCCAGCGTTCCCCCAAGTCTCCCGACAAAAATGATACCTCACTTGTGTGGGTAGGCCTAGCGCCCGCGACAGGAAATGCCCCAAAACACAACGTGGACACATTCCATTTTTTGACAGAAAACAGACGTGTTTTTTGCAAAGTGCCTACCTGTAGATTTTGGCCTCTAGCTCAGCCGGCACTTAGGGAAACCTACCAAACCTGTGAATTTTTGAAAACTTGAGACCTAGTGGAATCCAAGATGGGGTGACTTGTGGAGCTCTGACCAGGTTGTTACCCAGAATCCTTTGCAAACCTAAAAATTTGGCTAAAAAAACAGGTTTTCCCCACATTTCGGTGACAGAAAGTTCTGGAATCTGAGAGCAGCCACAAATTTCCTTCCACCCAGCGTTCCCCCAAGTCTCCCGATAAAAATGATACCTCACTTGTGTGGGTAGGCCTAGCGCCGGCGACAGCAAATGCCCCAAAACAGAATGTGGACACATCCCATTTTTTGACAGAAAACAGAGGTGTTTTTTGCAAAGTGCCTACCTGCAGATTTTGGCCTCTAGCTCAGCCGGCACCTAGGGAAACCTACCAAACCTGTGCATTTTTGAAAACTTGAGACCTAGGGGAATCCAAGATGGGGTGACTTGTGGGGCTCTGACCAGGTTCTGTTACCCAGAATCCTTTGCAAAACCTCAAAATTTGGCTAAAAAAAACTGGTTTTCCCCACATTTCGTTGACAGAAAGTTCTGGAATCTGAGAGGAGCAACAAATTTCCTTCCACCCAGCATGCCCCCCAGTCTCCGGATAAAAATGATACCTCACTTGTGTGGGTAGGCCTAGCGCCCGCGACAGGAAATGCCCCAAAACACAACGTCCACACATCCCATTTTTTGACAGAAAACAGAGATGTTTTTTGCAAAGTGCCTACCTGTAGATTTTGGCCTCTAGCTCAGCCGGCACCTAGGAAAATCTACTAAACCTGTGCATTTTTGAAAACTACAGACCTGGGCAATCCAAGATGGGGTGATTTGTGGGGCTCTGACCAAGTTCTGTTACCCAGAAACCTTTGCAAACCTCAAAATTTGACTAAAAAAAACAGGTTTTCCCCACATTTCAGTGACAGAAAGTTCTGGAATCTGAGAGCAGCCACAAATTTCCTTCCACCCAGCGTTCCCCCAAGTCTCCCGATAAAAATGATGCCTCACTTGTGTGGGTAGGCCTAGCGCCCACAACAGGAAATGCCCCAAAACACAACGTGGACACATCCCATTTTTTGACAGAAAACAGAGGTGTTTTTTGCAAAGTGCCTACCTGTAGATTTTGACCTCTAGCTCAGCCGGCACCTAGGGAAACCTACCAAACCTGTGCATTTTTGAAAACTAGAGACCTAGGGGAATCCAAGATGGGGAGACTTGTGGGGCTCTGACCAGGTTCTGTTACCCAGAATCCTTTGCAAACCTCAAAATTTGGCTGAAAAAAATGGTTTTCCTCACATTTCGGTGACAGAAAGTTCTGGGATCTGAGAGGAGCCACAAATTTCCTTCCACCCAGCGTTCCCCCAAGTCTCCCGATAAAAATGGTACCTCACTTGTGTGGGTAGGCCTAGCGCCGGCAACCACAAAGGCCCCAAAACAGAATATGGACACATCCCATTTTTTGACAGAAAACAGAGGTGTTTTTTGCAAAGTGCCTACCTGTAGATTGTGGCCTCTAGCTCAGCCGGCACCTAGGGAAACCTACCAAACCTGTGCATTTTTGAAAACTTGAGACCTAGGGGAATCCAAGATGGGGTGACTTGTGGGGCTCTGACCAGGTTGTTACCCAGAATCCTTTGGAAACCTCAAAATTTGGCTAAAAAAAACAGATTTTCCCCACATTTCGGTGACAGAAAGTTCTGGAATCTGAGAGGAGCCACAAATTTCATTCCACCCAGCATTCCCCCAAGTCTCCGGATAAAAATGATACCTCACTTGTGCGGGTAGGCCTAGCGCCCGCGACAGGAAATGCCCCAAAACACAACGTCCACACATCCCATTTTTTGACAGAAAACAGAGATGTTTTTTGCAAAGTGCCTACCTGTAGATTTTGGCCTCTAGCTCAGCCGACACCTAGGAAAACCTACTAAACCTGTGCATTTTTGAAAACTAAAGACCTGGGCAATCCAAGATGGGGTGACTTGTGGGGCTCTGACCAAGTTCTGTTACCCAGAAACCTTTGCAAACCTCAAAATTTGACTAAAAAAAACAGGTTTTCCCCACATTTCGGTGACAGAAAGTTCTGGAATCTGAGAGCAGCCACAAATTTCCTTCCACCCAGCGTTCCCCAAAGTCTCCCGATAAAAATGATACCTCACTTATGTGGGTAGGCCTAGCGCCTGCGACAGGAAATGCCCCAAAACACAATGTGGACACATCCCATTTTTTGACAGAAAACAGGTGTTTTTTACAAAGTGCCTACTTGTAGATTTTGGCCTCTAGCTCAGCCGGCACCTAGGGAAACCTCCCAAACCTGTGCATTTTTTAAAACTAGAGACCTGGGGAATCTATGATGGGGTGACTTGTGGGGCTCTGACCAGGTTCTGTTACCCAGAATCCTTTGCAAAACCTCAAAATGTGGTTAAAAAAACTAGTTTTCCTCATATTTCGGTGACAGAAAGTTCTGGAATCTGAGAGTAGCCACGAATTTCCTTCCACCCAGCGTTCCCCAAATTTTCCTGATAAAAATGACACCTCACTTGTGTGAGTAGGCCTAGCGCCCGCGACAGGAAATGCCCCAAAACACAACGTGGACACATCCCATTATTTTACAGAAAACAGAGTTGTTTTTTTGCAAAGTGCCTACCTGTAGATTTTGGCGTCTAGCTCAGCCAGTACCTGGGGAAACCTACCGAACCTGTGCATTTTTGAAAACTAGAGACCTAGGAGAACCCAGGATGGGGTGACTTGTGGGGCTCTGACCAGGTTTTGTTACCCAGAATCCTTTGCAAACCTCAAAATTTGGCTAAAAAAAACAGGTTTTCCCAACATTTCGGTTACAGAAAGTTCTGGAATCTGAGAGCAGCCACAAATTTCCTTCTACCCAGCGTTCCCCTAAGTCTCCCGATAAAAATGATACCTCACTTGTGTGGGTAGGCCTAGCGCCCACAACAGGGAATGCCCCAAAACACAACGTGGACACATCCCATTTTTTGACAGAAAACAGAGGTGTTTTTTGCAAAGTGCCTACCTGTAGATTTTGGCCTCTAGCTCAGCCGGCACCTAGGGAAACCTACCAAACCTGTGCATTTTTGAAAACTAGAGACCTAGGGGAATCCAAGATGGGGAGACTTGTGGGGCTCTGACCAGGTTCTGTTACCCAGAATCCTTTGCAAACCTCAAAATTTGGCTGCAAAAAAATGGTTTTCCTCACATTTCGGTGACAGAAAGTTCTGGGATCTGAGAGGAGCCACAAATTTCCTTCCACCCAGCGTTCCCCCAAGTCTCCCGATAAAAATGATACCTCACTTGTGTGGGTAGGCCTAGCGCCCGCGACAGGAAATGCCCCAAAACATAATGTGGACACATCCCATTTTTTGACAGAAAACAGAGGTGTTTTTTACAAAGTGCCTACTTGTAGATTTTGGCCTCTAGTTCAGCCGGCACCTAGGGAAACCTCCCAAACCTGTGCATTTTTGAAAACTAGAGACCTGGGGAATCTATGATGGGGTGACTTGTGGGGCTCTGACCAGGTTCTGTTACCCAGAATCCTTTGCAAAACCTCAAAATTTGGCTAAAAAAACTAGTTTTCCTCACATTTCGGTGACAAAAAGTTCTGGGATCTGAGAGGAGCCACAAATTTCCTTCCACCCAGCGTTCCCCAAAGTCTCCCGATAAAAATGACACCTCACTTGTGTAGGTAGGCCTAGCGCCCGTGACAGGAAATGCCCCAAAACACAACGTGGACACATCCCATTTTTTGACAGAAAACAGAGGTGTTTTTTGCAAAGTGCCTACCTGTAGATTCTGGCCTCTAGTTCAGCCGGCACCTAGGGAAACCTCCCAAACCTGTGCGTTTTTTAAAACTAGAGACCTGGGGCATCCAAGATGGGGTGACTTGTGGGGCTCTGACCAGGTTCTGTTACCCAGAATCCTTTGCAAACCTCAAAATTTGGCTAAAAAAACAGGTTTTCCCCACATTTCGGTGACAGAAAGTTCTGGAATCTGAGAGGAGCCACAAATTTCCTTCCACCCAGCGTTCCCCAAAGTCTCCCGATAAAAATGACTCCTCGCTTGTGTAGGTAGGCCTAGCGCCCGCGACAGGAAATGGCCCAAAACACAACGTGGACACATCCCATTTTTTGACAGAAAACAGAGGTGTTTTTTGCAAAGTGCCTACCTGTAGATTCTGGCCTCTAGTTCAGCCGGCACCTAGGGAAACCTCCCAAACCTGTGCGTTTTTGAAAACTAGAGACCTGGGGCATCCAAGATGGGGTGACTTGTAGGGCTCTGACCAGGTTCTGTTACCCAGAATCCTTTGCAAACCTCAAAATTTGGCTGAAAAAACTGGTTTTACTCACATTTCGGTGACAGAAAGTTCTGGGATCTGAGAGGAGCCACAAATTTCCTTCCACCCAGCGTTCCCCAAAGTCTCCCGATAAAAATGACACCTCACTTGTGTAGGTAGGCCTAGCCCCCGCGACAGGAAATGCCCCAAAACACAACGTGGACACATCCCATTTTTTGACAGAAAACAGAGGTGTTTTTTGCAAAGTGCCTACCTGTAGATTTTGGCCTCTAGCTCAGCCGGCACCTAGGGAAACCTACCAAACCTGTGCATTTTTGAAAACTTGAGACCTAGGGGAATCCAAGATGGGGTGACTTGTGGAGCTCTGACCAGGCTGTTACCCAGAATCCTTTGCAAACCTCAAAATTTGACTAAAAAAAACAGGTTTTCCCCAGATTTCGGTGACAGAAAGTTCTGGAATCTGAGAGGAGCCAGAAATTTCCTTCCACCCAGCGTTCCCCCAAGTCTCCCGACAAAAATGATACCTCACTTGTGTGGGTAGGCCTAGCGCCCGCGACAGGAAATGCCCCAAAACACAACGTGGACACATTCCATTTTTTGACAGAACACAGACGTGTTTTTTGCAAAGTGCCTACCTGTAGATTTTGGCCTCTAGCTCAGCCGGCACTTAGGGAAACCTACCAAACCTGTGAATTTTTGAAAACTTGAGACCTAGTGGAATCCAAGATGGGGTGACTTGTGGAGCTCTGACCAGGTTGTTACCCAGAATCCTTTGCAAACCTAAAAATTTGGCTAAAAAAACAGGTTTTCCCCACATTTCGGTGACAGAAAGTTCTGGAATCTGAGAGCAGCCACAAATTTCCTTCCACCCAGCGTTCCCCCAAGTCTCCCGATAAAAATGATACCTCACTTGTGTGGGTAGGCCTAGCGCCGGCGACAGCAAATGCCCCAAAACAGAATGTGGACACATCCCATTTTTTGACAGAAAACAGAGGTGTTTTTTGCAAAGTGCCTACCTGTAGATTTTGGCCTCTAGCTCAGCCGGCACCTAGGGAAACCTACCAAACCTGTGCATTTTTGAAAACTTGAGACCTAGGGGAATCCAAGATGGGGTGACTTGTGGGGCTCTGACCAGGTTCTGTTACCCAGAATCCTTTGCAAACCTCAAAATTTGGCTAAAAAAAAAAAGGTTTTCCCCACATTTCGGTAACAGAAAGTTCTGGAATCTGAGAGGAGCCACAAATTTCCTTCCACCCAGCGTTCCCCCAAGTCTCCCGATAAAAATGATACCTAACTTGTGTGGGTAGGCCTAGCGCCTGCAACAGGAAATGCCCCAAATCACAATGTGAACACATCCCATTTTTTGACAGAAAACAGAGGTGCTTTTTACAAAGTGCCTACCTGTAGATTTTGGCATCTAACTCAGCCGGCACCTAGGGAAACCTACCAAACCTGTGCATTTTTTAAAACTTGAGACCGAGGGGAATCCAAGATGTGGTGACTTGTGGAGCTCTGACCAGGCTGTTACCCAAAATCCTTTGCAAACCTCAAAATTTGGCTAAAAAAAACAGGTTTTCCCCAGATTTCGGTGACAGAAAGTTCTGTAATCTGAGAGGAGCCAGAAATTTCCTTCCACCCAGCGTTCCCCCAAGTCTCCCGATAAAAATGAAACCTCACTTGTGTGGGTAGGCCTACCGCCCGCGACAGGAAATGCCCCAAAACACAACGTGGACACATCCCATTTTTTGACAGAAAACAGAGGTGTTTTTTGCAAAGTGCCTACCTGTAGATTGTGGCCTCTAGCTCAGCCGGCACTTAGGGAAACCTACCAAACCTGTGCATTTTTGAAAACTTGAGACCTAGGGGAATCCAAGATGGGGTGACTTGTGGGGCTCTGACCAGGTTGTTACCCAGAATCCTTTGGAAACCTCAAAATTTGGCTAAAAAAAACAGATTTTCCCCACATTTCGGTGACAGAAAGTTCTGGAATCTGAGAGGAGCCACAAATTTCATTCCACCCAGCATTCCCCCAAGTCTTCGGATAAAAATGATACCTCACTTGTGCGGGTAGGCCTAGCGCCCGCGACAGGAAATGCCCCAAAACACAACGTCCACACATCCCATTTTTTGACAGAAAACAGAGATGTTTTTTGCAAAGTGCCTACCTGTAGATTTTGGCCTCTAGCTCAGCCGACACCTAGGAAAACCTAGTAAACCTGTGCATTTTTGAAAACTACAGACCTGGGCAATCCAAGATGGGGTGACTTGTGGGGCTCTGACCAAGTTCTGTTACCCAGAAACCTTTGCAAACCTCAAAATTTGACTAAAAAAAACAGGTTTTCCCCACATTTCGGTGACAGAAAGTTCTGGAATCTGAGAGCAGCCACAAATTTCCTTCCACCCAGCGTTCCCCAAAGTCTCCCGATAAAAATGATACCTCACTTATGTGGGTAGGCCTAGCGCCTGCGACAGGAAATGCCCCAAAACACAATGTGGACACATCCCATTTTTTGACAGAAAACAGGTGTTTTTTACAAAGTGCCTACTTGTAGATTTTGGCCTCTAGCTCAGCCGGCACCTAGGGAAACCTCCCAAACCTGTGCATTTTTTAAAACTAGAGACCTGGGGAATCTATGATGGGGTGACTTGTGGGGCTCTGACCAGGTTCTGTTACCCAGAATCCTTTGCAAAACCTCAAAATTTGGCTAAAAAAACTAGTTTTCCTCATATTTCGGTGACAGAAAGTTCTGGAATCTGAGAGTAGCCACGAATTTCCTTCCACCCAGCGTTCCCCAAATTTTCCTGATAAAAATGACACCTCACTTGTGTGAGTAGGCCTAGCGCCCGCGACAGGAAATGCCCCAAAACACAACGTGGACACATCCCATTATTTTACAGAAAACAGAGTTGTTTTTTTGCAAAGTGCCTACCTGTAGATTTTGGCGTCTAGCTCAGCCAGTACCTGGGGAAACCTACCGAACCTGTGCATTTTTGAAAACTAGAGACCTAGGAGAACCCAGGATGGGGTGACTTGTGGGGCTCTGACCAGGTTTTGTTACCCAGAATCCTTTGCAAACCTCAAAATTTGGCTAAAAAAAACAGGTTTTCCCAACATTTCGGTTACAGAAAGTTCTGGAATCTGAGAGCAGCCACAAATTTCCTTCTACCCAGCGTTCCCCTAAGTCTCCCGATAAAAATGATACCTCACTTGTGTGGGTAGGCCTAGCGCCCACAACAGGGAATGCCCCAAAACACAACGTGGACACATCCCATTTTTTGACAGAAAACAGAGGTGTTTTTTGCAAAGTGCCTACCTGTAGATTTTGGCCTCTAGCTCAGCCGGCACCTAGGGAAACCTACCAAACCTGTGCATTGTTTAAAACTAGAGACCTAGGGGAATCCAAGATGGGGAGACTTGTGGGGCTCTGACCAGGTTCTGTTACCCAGAATCCTTTGCAAACCTCAAAATTTGGCTGCAAAAAAATGGTTTTCCTCACATTTCGGTGACAGAAAGTTCTGGGATCTGAGAGGAGCCACAAATTTCCTTCCACCCAGCGTTCCCCCAAGTCTCCCGATAAAAATGATACCTCACTTGTGTGGGTAGGCCTAGCGCCCGCGACAGGAAATGCCCCAAAACATAATGTGGACACATCCCATTTTTTGACAGAAAACAGAGGTGTTTTTTACAAAGTGCCTACTTGTAGATTTTGGCCTCTAGTTCAGCCGGCACCTAGGGAAACCTCCCAAACCTGTGCATTTTTGAAAACTAGAGACCTGGGGAATCTATGATGGGGTGACTTGTGGGGCTCTGACCAGGTTCTGTTACCCAGAATCCTTTGCAAAACCTCAAAATTTGGCTAAAAAAACTAGTTTTCCTCACATTTCGGTGACAAAAAGTTCTGGGATCTGAGAGGAGCCACAAATTTCCTTCCACCCAGCGTTCCCCAAAGTCTCCCGATAAAAATGACACCTCACTTGTGTAGGTAGGCCTAGCGCCCGTGACAGGAAATGCCCCAAAACACAACGTGGACACATCCCATTTTTTGACAGAAAACAGAGGTGTTTTTTGCAAAGTGCCTACCTGTAGATTCTGGCCTCTAGTTCAGCCGGCACCTAGGGAAACCTCCCAAACCTGTGCGTTTTTTAAAACTAGAGACCTGGGGCATCCAAGATGGGGTGACTTGTGGGGCTCTGACCAGGTTCTGTTACCCAGAATCCTTTGCAAACCTCAAAATTTGGCTAAAAAAACAGGTTTTCCCCACATTTCGGTGACAGAAAGTTCTGGAATCTGAGAGGAGCCACAAATTTCCTTCCACCCAGCGTTCCCCAAAGTCTCCCGATAAAAATGACTCCTCGCTTGTGTAGGTAGGCCTAGCGCCCGCGACAGGAAATGGCCCAAAACACAACGTGGACACATCCCATTTTTTGACAGAAAACAGAGGTGTTTTTTGCAAAGTGCCTACCTGTAGATTCTGGCCTCTAGTTCAGCCGGCACCTAGGGAAACCTCCCAAACCTGTGCGTTTTTGAAAACTAGAGACCTGGTGCATCCAAGATGGGGTGACTTGTAGGGCTCTGACCAGGTTCTGTTACCCAGAATCCTTTGCAAACCTCAAAATTTGGCTGAAAAAACTGGTTTTACTCACATTTCGGTGACAGAAAGTTCTGGGATCTGAGAGGAGCCACAAATTTCCTTCCACCCAGCGTTCCCCAAAGTCTCCCGATAAAAATGACACCTCACTTGTGTAGGTAGGCCTAGCCCCCGCGACAGGAAATGCCCCAAAACACAACGTGGACACATCCCATTTTTTGACAGAAAACAGAGGTGTTTTTTGCAAAGTGCCTACCTGTAGATTTTGGCCTCTAGCTCAGCCGGCACCTAGGGAAACCTACCAAACCTGTGCATTTTTTAAAACTTGAGACCTAGGGGAATCCAAGATGGGGTGACTTGTGGAGCTCTGACCAGGCTGTTACCCAGAATCCTTTGCAAACCTCAAAATTTGACTAAAAAAAACAGGTTTTCCCCAGATTTCGGTGACAGAAAGTTCTGGAATCTGAGAGGAGCCAGAAATTTCCTTCCACCCAGCGTTCCCCCAAGTCTCCCGACAAAAATGATACCTCACTTGTGTGGGTAGGCCTAGCGCCCACGACAGGAAATGCCCCAAAACACAACGTGGACACATTCCATTTTTTGACAGAAAACAGACGTGTTTTTTGCAAAGTGCCTACCTGTAGATTTTGGCCTCTAGCTCAGCCGGCACTTAGGGAAACCTACCAAACCTGTGAATTTTTGAAAACTTGAGACCTAGTGGAATCCAAGATGGGGTGACTTGTGGAGCTCTGACCAGGTTGTTACCCAGAATCCTTTGCAAACCTAAAAATTTGGCTAAAAAAACAGGTTTTCCCCACATTTCGGTGACAGAAAGTTCTGGAATCTGAGAGCAGCCACAAATTTCCTTCCACCCAGCGTTCCCCCAAGTCTCCCGATAAAAATGATACCTCACTTGTGTGGGTAGGCCTAGCGCCAGCGACAGCAAATGCCCCAAAACAGAATGTGGACACATCCCATTTTTTGACAGAAAACAGAGGTGTTTTTTGCAAAGTGCCTACCTGTAGATTTTGGCCTCTAGCTCAGCCGGCACCTAGGGAAACCTACCAAACCTGTGCATTTTTGAAAACTTGAGACCTAGGGGAATCCAAGATGGGGTGACTTGTGGGGCTCTGACCAGGTTCTGTTACCCAGAATCCTTTGCAAACCTCAAAATTTGCCTAAAAAAAAATAGGTTTTCCCCACATTTCGGTAACAGAAAGTTCTGGAATCTGAGAGGAGCCACAAATTTCCTTCCACCCAGCGTTCCCCCAAGTCTCCCGATAAAAATGATACCTAACTTGTGTGGGTAGGCCTAGCGCCTGCAACAGGAAATGCCCCAAAACACAATGTGGACACATCCCATTTTTTGACAGAAAACAGAGGTGCTTTTTACAAAGTGCCTACCTGTAGATTTTGGCATCTAACTCAGCCGGCACCTAGGGAAACCTACCAAACCTGTGCATTTTTTAAAACTTGAGACCGAGGGGAATCCAAGATGTGGTGACTTGTGGAGCTCTGACCAGGCTGTTACCCAAAATCCTTTGCAAACCTCAAAATTTGGCTAAAAAAAACAGGTTTTCCCCAGATTTCGGTGACAGAAAGTTCTGTAATCTGAGAGGAGCCAGAAATTTCCTTCCACCCAGCGTTCCCCCAAGTCTCCCGATAAAAATGAAACCTCACTTGTGTGGGTAGGCCTAGCGCCCGCGACAGAAAATGCCCCAAAACACAACGTGGACACATCCCATTTTTTGACAGAAAACAGAGGTGTTTTTTGCAAAGTGCCTACCTGTAGATTGTGGCCTCTAGCTCAGCCGGCACTTAGGGAAACCTACCAAACCTGTGCATTTTTGAAAACTTGAGACCTAGGGGAATCCAAGATGGGGTGACTTGTGGAGCTCTGACCAGGTTGTTACCCAGAATCCTTTGCAAACCTCAAAATTTGGCTAAAAAAACAGGTTTTCCCCACATTTCGGTGACAGAAAGTTCTGGAATCTGAGAGCAGCCACAAATTTCCTTCCACCCAGCGTTCCCCCAAGTCTCCCGATAAAAATGATGCCTCACTTGTGTGGGTAGGCCTAGCGCCGGCGACAGCAAATGCCCCAAAACAGAATGTGGACACATCCCATTTTTTGACAGAAAACAGTGGTGTTTTTTGCAAAGTGCCTACCTGTAGATTTTGGCCTCTAGCTGAGCCGGCACCTAGGGAAACCTACCAAACCTGTGCATTTTTGAAAACTTGAGACCTAGGGGAATCCAAGATGGGGTGACTTGTGGGGCTCTGACCAGGTTCTGTTACCCAGAATCCTTTGCAAACCTCAAAATTTGGCTAAAAAAAATAGGTTTTCCCCACATTTCGGTGACAGAAAGTTCTGGAATCTGAGAGGAGCCACAAATTTCCTTCCACCCAGCGTTCCCCCAAGTCTCCCGATAAAAATGATACCTAACTTGTGTGGGTAGGCCTAGCGCCTGCAACAGGAAATGCCCCAAAACACAATGTGGACACATCCCATTTTTTGACAGAAAACAGAGGTGCTTTTTGCAAAGTGCCTACCTGTAGATTTTGGCCTCTAGCTCAGCCGGCACCTAGGGAAACCTACCAAACCTGTGCATTTTTGAAAACTAGAGACCTAGGGGAATCCAAGATGGGGAGACTTGTGGAGCTCTGACAAGGTTGTTACCCAGAATCCTTTGCAAACCTCAAAATTTGGCTAAAAAAAACAGGTTTTCCCCACATTTCGGTGACAGAAAGTTCTGGAATCTGAGAGCAGACACAATTGTCCTTCCACCCAGCGTTCCCCCAAGTCTCCCGATAAAAATGGTACCTCACTTGTGTGGGTAGGCCTAGCGCCGGCGACAGCAAATGCCCCAAAACAGAATATGGACACATCCCATTTTTTGATAGAAAACAGAGGTGTTTTTTGCAAAGTGCCTACCTGTAGATTGTGGCCTCTAGCTCAGCCGGCACCTAGGGAAACCTACCAAACCTGTGCATTTTTGAAAACTTGAGACCTAGGGGAATCCAAGATGGGGTGACTTGTGGGGCTCTGACCAGGTTGTTACCCAGAATCCTTTGCAAACCTCAAAATTTGGCTAAAAAAAACAGGTTTTCCCCACATTTCGGTGACAGAAAGTTCTGGAATCTGAGAGGAGCAACAAATTTCCTTCCACCCAGCATTCCCCCAAGTCTCCGGATAAAAATGATACCTCACTTGTGTGGGTAGGCCTAGCGCCCGCGACAGGAAATGCCCCAAAACACAACGTCCACACATCCCATTTTTTGACAGAAAACAGAGATGTTTTTTGCAAAGTGCCTACCTGTAGATTTTGGCCTCTAGCTCAGCCGGCACCTAGGAAAACCTACTAAACCTGTGCATTTTTGAAAACTACAGACCTGGGCAATCCAAGATGGGGTGACTTGTGGGGCTCTGACCAAGTTCTGTTACCCAGAAACCTTTGCAAACCTCAAAATTTGACTAAAAAAAACAGGTTTTCCCCACATTTCGGTGACAGAAAGTTCTGGAATCTGAGAGCAGCCACATATTTCCTTCCACCCAGCGTTCCCCCAAGTCTCCCGATAAAAATGATGCCTCACTTGTGTGGGTAGGCCTAGCGCCCACAACAGGAAATGCCCCAAAACAGAATGTGGACACATCCCATTTTTTGACAGAAAACAGAGGTGTTTTTTGCAAAGTGCCTACCTGTAGATTGTGGCCTCTAGCTCAGCCGGCACTTAGGGAAACCTACCAAACCTGTGCATTTTTGAAAACTTGAGACCTAGGGGAATCCAAGATGGGGTGACTTGTGGAGCTCTGACCAGGTTGTTACCCAGAATCCTTTGCAAACCTCAAAATTTGGCTAAAAAAACAGGTTTTCCCCACATTTCGGTGACAGAAATTTCTGGAATCTGAGAGCAGCCACAAATGTCCTTCCACCCAGCGTTCCCCCAAGTCTCCCGATAAAAATGATACCTCAATTGTGTGGGTAGGCCTTGCGCCGGCGACTGCAAATGCCCCAAAACAGAATGTGGACACATCCCATTTTTTGACAGAAAACAGAGGTGTTTTTTGCAAAGTGCCTACCTGTAGATTTTGGCCTCTAGCTGAGCCGGCACCTAGGGAAACCTACCAAACCTGTGCATTTTTGAAAACTTGAGACCTAGGGGAATCCAAGATGGGGTGACTTGTGGGGCACTGACCAGGTTCTGTTACCCAGAATCCTTTGCAAACCTCAAAATTTGGCTAAAAAAAATAGGTTTTCCCCACATTTCGGTGACAGAAAGTTCTGGAATCTGAGAGGAGCCACAAATTTCCTTCCACCCAGCGTTCCCCCAAGTCTCCCGATAAAAATGATACCTAACTTGTGTGGGTAGGCCTAGCGCCTGCAACAGGAAATGCCCCAAAACACAATGTGGACACATCCCATTTTTTGACAGAAAACAGAGGTGCTTTTTACAAAGTGCCTACCTGTAGATTTTGGCATCTAACTCAGCCGGCACCTAGGGAAACCTACCAAACCTGTGCATTTTTGAAAACTTGAGACCGAGGGGAATCCAAGATGGGGTGACTTGTGGAGCTCTGACAAGGTTGTTACCCAGAATCCTTTGCAAACCTCAAAATTTGGCTAAAAAAAACAGGTTTTCCCCTCATTTCGGTGACAGAAAGTTCTGGAATCTGAGAGCAGACACAATTGTCCTTCCACCCAGCGTTCCCCCAAGTCTCCCGATAAGAATGGTACCTCACTTGTGTGGGTAGGCCTAGCGCCGGCGACAGCAAATGCCCCAAAACAGAATATGGACACATCCCATTTTTTGATAGAAAACAGAGGTGTTTTTTGCAAAGTGCCTACCTGTAGATTGTGGCCTCTAGCTCAGCCGGCACCTAGGGAAACCTACCAAACCTGTGCATTTTTGAAAACTTGAGACCTAGGGGAATCCAAGATGGGGTGACTTGTGGGGCTCTGACCAGGTTGTTACCCAGAATCCTTTGCAAACCTCAAAATTTGGCTAAAAAAAACAGATTTTCCCCACATTTCGGTGACAGAAAGTTCTGGAATCTAAGAGGAGCAACAAATTTCCTTCCACCCAGCATTCCCCCAAGTCTCCGGATAAAAATGATACCTCACTTGTGTGGGTAGGCCTAGCGCCCGCGACAGGAAATGCCCCAAAACACAACGTCCACACATCCCATTTTTTGACAGAAAACAGAGATGTTTTTTGCAAAGTGCCTACCTGTAGATTTTGGCCTCTAGCTCAGCCGGCACCTAGGAAAACCTACTAAACCTGTGCATTTTTGAAAACTACAGACCTGGGCAATCCAAGATGGGGTGACTTGTGGGGCTCTGACCAAGTTCTGTTACCCAGAAACCTTTGCAAACCTCAAAATTTGACTAAAAAAAACAGGTTTTCCCCACATTTCGGTGACAGAAAGTTCTGGAATCTGAGAGCAGCCACATATTTCCTTCCACCCAGCGTTCCCCCAAGTCTCCCGATAAAAATGATGCCTCACTTGTGTGGGTAGGCCTAGCGCCCACAACAGGAAATGCCCCAAAACAGAATGTGGACACATCCCATTTTTTGACAGAAAACAGAGGTGTTTTTTGCAAAGTGCCTACCTGTAGATTTTGGCCTCTAGCTCAGCCGGCACCTAGGGAAACCTACTAAACCTGTGCATTTTTGAAAACTAGAGACCTAGGGGAATCCAAGATGGGGAGACTTGTGGGGCTCTGACCAGGTTCTGATACCCAGAATCCTTTGCAAACCTCAAAATTTGGCTGCAAAAAAATGGTTTTCCTCACATTTCGGTGACAGAAAGTTCTGGGATCTGAGAGGAGCCACAAATTTCCTCCCACCCAGCGTTCCCCCAAGTCTCCCGATAAAAATGATACCTCACTTGTGTGGGTAGGCCTAGCGCCCACAACAGGAAATGCCCCAAAACACAACGTGGACACATCCCATTTTTTGACAGAAAACAGAGGTGTTTTTTGCAAAGTGCCTACCTGTAGATTTTGGCCTCTAGCTCAGCCGGCACCTAGGGAAACCTACCAAACCTGTGCATTTTTGAAAACTAGAGACCTAGGGGAATCCAAGATGGGGAGACTTGTGGGGCTCTGACCAGGTTCTGTTACCCAGAATCCTTTGCAAACCTCAAAATTTGGCTGAAAAAAATGGTTTTCCTCACATTTCGGTGACAGAAAGTTCTGGGATCTGAGAGGAGCCACAAATTTCCTTCCACCCAGCGTTCCCCCAAGTCTCCCGATAAAAATGGTACCTCACTTGTGTGGGTAGGCCTAGCGCCGGCGACAGCAAAGGCCCCAAAACAGAATATGGACACATCCCATTTTTTGACAGAAAACAGAGGTGTTTTTTGCAAAGTGCCTACCTGTAGATTGTGGCCTCTAGCTCAGCCGGCACCTAGGGAAACCTACCAAACCTGTGCATTTTTGAAAACTTGAGACCTAGGGGAATCCAAGATGGGGTGACTTGTGGGGCTCTGACCAGGTTGCTACACAGAATCCTTTGCAAACCTCAAAATTTGGCTAAAAAAAACAGATTTTCCCCACATTTCGGTGACAGAAAGTTCGGGAATCTCAGAGGAGCCACAAATTTCATTCCACCCAGCATTCCCCCAAGTCTCCGGATAAAAATGATACCTCACTTGTGTGGGTAGGCCTAGCGCCCGCGACAGGAAATGCCCCAAAACACAACGTCCACACATCCCATTTTTTGACAGAAAACAGAGATGTTTTTTGCAAAGTGCCTACCTGTAGATTTTGGCCTCTAGCTCAGCCGGCACCTAGGAAAACCCACTAAACCTGTGCATTTTTGAAAACTACAGACCTGGGCAATCCAAGATGGGGAGACTTGTGGGGCTCTGACCAGGTTCTGATACCCAGAATCCTTTGCAAACCTCAAAATTTGGCTGCAAAAAAATGGTTTTCCTCACATTTCGGTGACAGAAAGTTCTGGGATCTGAGAGGAGCCACAAATTTCCTTTCACCCAGCGTTCCCCCAAGTCTCCCGATAAAAATGATACCTCACTTGTGTGGGTAGGCCTAGCGCCCACAACAGGAAATGCCCCAAAACACAACGTGGACACATCCCATTTTTTGACAGAAAACAGAGGTGTTTTTTGCAAAGTGCCTACCTGTAGATTTTGGCATCTAGCTCAGCCAGCACCTAGGGAAACCTACCAAACCTGTGCATTTTTGAAAACTAGAGACCTAGGGGAATCCAAGATGGGGAGACTTGTGGGGCTCTGACCAGGTTCTGTTACCCAGAATCCTTTGCAAACCTCAAAATTTGGCTGAAAAAAATGGTTTTCCTCACATTTCGGTGACAGAAAGTTCTGGGATCTGAGAGGAGCCACAAATTTCCTTCCACCCAGCGTTCCCCCAAGTCTCCCGATAAAAATGGTACCTCACTTGTGTGGGTAGGCCTAGCGCCGGCGACAGCAAAGATCCCAAAACAGAATATGGACACATCCCATTTTTTGACAGAAAACAGAGGTGTTTTTTGCAAAGTGCCTACCTGTAGATTGTGGCCTCTAGCTCAGCCGGCACCTAGGGAAACCTACCAAACCTGTGCATTTTTGAAAACTTGAGACCTAGGGGAATCCAAGATGGGGTGACTTGTGGGGCTCTGACCAGGTTGCTACCCAGAATCCTTTGCAAACCTCAAAGTTTGGCTAAAAAAAACAGATTTTCCCCACATTTCGGTGACAGAAAGTTCGGGAATCTCAGAGGAGCCACAAATTTCATTCCACCCAGCATTCCCCCAAGTCTCCGGATAAAAATGATACCTCACTTGTGTGGGTAGGCCTAGCGCCCGCGACAGGAAATGCCCCAAAACACAACGTCCACACATCCCATTTTTTGACAGAAAACAGAGATGTTTTTTGCAAAGTGCCTACCTGTAGATTTTGGCCTCTAGCTCAGCCGGCACCTAGGAAAACCCACTAAACCTGTGCATTTTTGAAAACTACAGACCTGGGCAATCCAAGATGGGGTGACTTGTGGGGCTCTGACCAAGTTCTGTTACCCAGAAACCTTTGCAAACCTCAAAATTTGACTAAAAAAAACAGGTTTTCCCCACATTTCGGTGACAGAAAGTTCTGGAATCTGAGAGCAGCCACATATTTCCTTCCACCCAGCGTTCCCCCAAGTCTCCCGATAAAAATGATGCCTCACTTGTGTGGGTAGGCCTAGCGCCCACAACAGGAAATGCCCCAAAACAGAATGTGGACACATCCCATTTTTTGACAGAAAACAGAGGTGTTTTTTGCAAAGTGCCTACCTGTAGATTGTGGCCTCTAGCTCAGCCGGCACTTAGGGAAACCTACCAAACCTGTGCATTTTTGAAAACTTGAGACCTAGGGGAATCCAAGATGGGGTGACTTGTGGAGCTCTGACCAGGTTGTTACCCAGAATCCTTTGCAAACCTCAAAATTTGGCTAAAAAAACAGGTTTTCCCCACATTTCGGTGACAGAAATTTCTGGAATCTGAGAGCAGCCACAAATGTCCTTCCACCCAGCGTTCCCCCAAGTCTCCCGATAAAAATGATACCTCAATTGTGTGGGTAGGCCTTGCGCCGGCGACTGCAAATGCCCCAAAACAGAATGTGGACACATCCCATTTTTTGACAGAAAACAGAGGTGTTTTTTGCAAAGTGCCTACCTGTAGATTTTGGCCTCTAGCTGAGCCGGCACCTAGGGAAACCTACCAAACCTGTGCATTTTTGAAAACTTGAGACCTAGGGGAATCCAAGATGGGGTGACTTGTGGGGCACTGACCAGGTTCTGTTACCCAGAATCCTTTGCAAACCTCAAAATTTGGCTAAAAAAAATAGGTTTTCCCCACATTTCGGTGACAGAAAGTTCTGGAATCTGAGAGGAGCCACAAATTTCCTTCCACCCAGCGTTCCCCCAAGTCTCCCGATAAAAATGATACCTAACTTGTGTGGGTAGGCCTAGCGCCTGCAACAGGAAATGCCCCAAAACACAATGTGGACACATCCCATTTTTTGACAGAAAACAGAGGTGCTTTTTACAAAGTGCCTACCTGTAGATTTTGGCATCTAACTCAGCCGGCACCTAGGGAAACCTACCAAACCTGTGCATTTTTGAAAACTTGAGACCGAGGGGAATCCAAGATGGGGTGACTTGTGGAGCTCTGACAAGGTTGTTACCCAGAATCCTTTGCAAACCTCAAAATTTGGCTAAAAAAAACAGGTTTTCCCCACATTTCGGTGACAGAAAGTTCTGGAATCTGAGAGCAGACACAATTGTCCTTCCACCCAGCGTTCCCCCAAGTCTCCCGATAAGAATGGTACCTCACTTGTGTGGGTAGGCCTAGCGCCGGCGACAGCAAATGCCCCAAAACAGAATATGGACACATCCCATTTTTTGATAGAAAACAGAGGTGTTTTTTGCAAAGTGCCTACCTGTAGATTGTGGCCTCTAGCTCAGCCGGCACCTAGGGAAACCTACCAAACCTGTGCATTTTTGAAAACTTGAGACCTAGGGGAATCCAAGATGGGGTGACTTGTGGGGCTCTGACCAGGTTGTTACCCAGAATCCTTTGCAAACCTCAAAATTTGGCTAAAAAAAACAGATTTTCCCCACATTTCGGTGACAGAAAGTTCTGGAATCTAAGAGGAGCAACAAATTTCCTTCCACCCAGCATTCCCCCAAGTCTCCGGATAAAAATGATACCTCACTTGTGTGGGTAGGCCTAGCGCCCGCGACAGGAAATGCCCCAAAACACAACGTCCACACATCCCATTTTTTGACAGAAAACAGAGATGTTTTTTGCAAAGTGCCTACCTGTAGATTTTGGCCTCTAGCTCAGCCGGCACCTAGGAAAACCTACTAAACCTGTGCATTTTTGAAAACTACAGACCTGGGCAATCCAAGATGGGGTGACTTGTGGGGCTCTGACCAAGTTCTGTTACCCAGAAACCTTTGCAAACCTCAAAATTTGACTAAAAAAAACAGGTTTTCCCCACATTTCGGTGACAGAAAGTTCTGGAATCTGAGAGCAGCCACATATTTCCTTCCTCCCAGCGTTCCCCCAAGTCTCCCGATAAAAATGATGCCTCACTTGTGTGGGTAGGCCTAGCGCCCACAACAGGAAATGCCCCAAAACAGAATGTGGACACATCCCATTTTTTGACAGAAAACAGAGGTGTTTTTTGCAAAGTGCCTACCTGTAGATTTTGGCCTCTAGCTCAGCCGGCACCTAGGGAAACCTACTAAACCTGTGCATTTTTGAAAACTAGAGACCTAGGGGAATCCAAGATGGGGAGACTTGTGGGGCTCTGACCAGGTTCTGATACCCAGAATCCTTTGCAAACCTCAAAATTTGGCTGCAAAAAAATGGTTTTCCTCACATTTCGGTGACAGAAAGTTCTGGGATCTGAGAGGAGCCACAAATTTCCTCCCACCCAGCGTTCCCCCAAGTCTCCCGATAAAAATGATACCTCACTTGTGTGGGTAGGCCTAGCGCCCACAACAGGAAATGCCCCAAAACACAACGTGGACACATCCCATTTTTTGACAGAAAACAGAGGTGTTTTTTGCAAAGTGCCTACCTGTAGATTTTGGCCTCTAGCTCAGCCGGCACCTAGGGAAACCTACCAAACCTGTGCATTTTTGAAAACTAGAGACCTAGGGGAATCCAAGATGGGGAGACTTGTGGGGCTCTGACCAGGTTCTGTTACCCAGAATCCTTTGCAAACCTCAAAATTTGGCTGAAAAAAATGGTTTTCCTCACATTTCGGTGACAGAAAGTTCTGGGATCTGAGAGGAGCCACAAATTTCCTTCCACCCAGCGTTCCCCCAAGTCTCCCGATAAAAATGGTACCTCACTTGTGTGGGTAGGCCTAGCGCCGGCGACAGCAAAGGCCCCAAAACAGAATATGGACACATCCCATTTTTTGACAGAAAACAGAGGTGTTTTTTGCAAAGTGCCTACCTGTAGATTGTGGCCTCTAGCTCAGCCGGCACCTAGGGAAACCTACCAAACCTGTGCATTTTTGAAAACTTGAGACCTAGGGGAATCCAAGATGGGGTGACTTGTGGGGCTCTGACCAGGTTGCTACACAGAATCCTTTGCAAACCTCAAAATTTGGCTAAAAAAAACAGATTTTCCCCACATTTCGGTGACAGAAAGTTCGGGAATCTCAGAGGAGCCACAAATTTCATTCCACCCAGCATTCCCCCAAGTCTCCGGATAAAAATGATACCTCACTTGTGTGGGTAGGCCTAGCGCCCGCGACAGGAAATGCCCCAAAACACAACGTCCACACATCCCATTTTTTGACAGAAAACAGAGATGTTTTTTGCAAAGTGCCTACCTGTAGATTTTGGCCTCTAGCTCAGCCGGCACCTAGGAAAACCCACTAAACCTGTGCATTTTTGAAAACTACAGACCTGGGCAATCCAAGATGGGGAGACTTGTGGGGCTCTGACCAGGTTCTGATACCCAGAATCCTTTGCAAACCTCAAAATTTGGCTGCAAAAAAATGGTTTTCCTCACATTTCGGTGACAGAAAGTTCTGGGATCTGAGAGGAGCCACAAATTTCCTTTCACCCAGCGTTCCCCCAAGTCTCCCGATAAAAATGATACCTCACTTGTGTGGGTAGGCCTAGCGCCCACAACAGGAAATGCCCCAAAACACAACGTGGACACATCCCATTTTTTGACAGAAAACAGAGGTGTTTTTTGCAAAGTGCCTACCTGTAGATTTTGGCCTCTAGCTCAGCCAGCACCTAGGGAAACCTACCAAACCTGTGCATTTTTGAAAACTAGAGACCTAGGGGAATCCAAGATGGGGAGACTTGTGGGGCTCTGACCAGGTTCTGTTACCCAGAATCCTTTGCAAACCTCAAAATTTGGCTGAAAAAAATGGTTTTCCTCACATTTCGGTGACAGAAAGTTCTGGGATCTGAGAGGAGCCACAAATTTCCTTCCACCCAGCGTTCCCCCAAGTCTCCCGATAAAAATGGTACCTCACTTGTGTGGGTAGGCCTAGCGCCGGCGACAGCAAAGATCCCAAAACAGAATATGGACACATCCCATTTTTTGACAGAAAACAGAGGTGTTTTTTGCAAAGTGCCTACCTGTAGATTGTGGCCTCTAGCTCAGCCGGCACCTAGGGAAACCTACCAAACCTGTGCATTTTTGAAAACTTGAGACCTAGGGGAATCCAAGATGGGGTGACTTGTGGGGCTCTGACCAGGTTGCTACCCAGAATCCTTTGCAAACCTCAAAGTTTGGCTAAAAAAAACAGATTTTCCCCACATTTCGGTGACAGAAAGTTCGGGAATCTCAGAGGAGCCACAAATTTCATTCCACCCAGCATTCCCCCAAGTCTCCGGATAAAAATGATACCTCACTTGTGTGGGTAGGCCTAGCGCCCGCGACAGGAAATGCCCCAAAACACAACGTCCACACATCCCATTTTTTGACAGAAAACAGAGATGTTTTTTGCAAAGTGCCTACCTGTAGATTTTGGCCTCTAGCTCAGCCGGCACCTAGGAAAACCCACTAAACCTGTGCATTTTTGAAAACTACAGACCTGGGCAATCCAAGATGGGGTGACTTGTGGGGCTCTGACCAAGTTCTGTTACCCAGAAACCTTTGCAAACCTCAAAATTTGACTAAAAAAAACAGGTTTTCCCCACATTTCGGTGACAGAAAGTTCTGGAATCTGAGAGCAGCCACATATTTCCTTCCACCCAGCGTTCCCCCAAGTCTCCCGATAAAAATGATGGCTCACTTGTGTGGGTAGGCCTAGCGCCCACAACAGGAAATGCCCCAAAACACAACGTGGACACATCCCATTTTTTGACAGAAAACAGAGGTGTTTTTTGCAAAGTGCCTACCTGTAGATTTTGGCCTCTAGCTCAGCCGGCACCTAGGGAAACCTACCAAACCTGTGCATTTTTGAAAACTAGAGACCTAGGGGAATCCAAGATGGGGAGACTTGTGGGGCTCTGACCAGGTTCTGTTACCCAGAATCCTTTGCAAACCTCAACATTTGGCTGCAAAAAAATGGTTTTCCTCACATTTCGGTGACAGAAAGTTCTGGGATCTGAGAGGAGCCACAAATTTCCTTCCACCCAGCGTTCCCCCAAGTCTCCCGATAAAAATGATACCTAACTTGTGTGGGTAGGCCTAGCGCCTGCAACAGGAAATGCCCCAAAACACAATGTGGACACATCCCATTTTTTGACAGAAAACAGAGGTGCTTTTTACAAAGTGCCTACCTGTAGATTTTGGCATCTAACTCAGCCGGCACCTAGGGAAACCTACCAAACCTGAGCATTTTTTTAAACTTGAGACCGAGGGGAATCCAAGATGGGGTGACTTGTGGAGCTCTGACAAGGTTGTTACCCAGAATCCTTTGCAAACCTCCAAATTTGGCTAAAAAAAATAGGTTTTCCCCACATTTCGGTGACAGAAAGTTCTGGAATCTGAGAGGAGCCACAAATTTCCTTCCACCCAGCGTTCCCCCAAGTCTCCCGATAAAAATGATACCTAACTTGTGTGGGTAGGCCTAGCGCCTGCAACAGGAAATGCCCCAAAACACAATGTGGACACATCCCATTTTTTGACAGAAAACAGAGGTGCTTTTTACAAAGTGCCTACCTGTAGATTTTGGCATCTAACTCAGCCGGCACCTAGGGAAACCTACCAAACCTGTGCATTTTTGAAAACTTGAGACCGAGGGGAATCCAAGATGGGGTGACTTGTGGAGCTCTGACAAGGTTGTTACCCAGAATCCTTTGCAAACCTCAAAATTTGGCTAAAAAAAACAGGTTTTCCCCACATTTCGGTGACAGAAAGTTCTGGAATCTGAGAGCAGACACAATTGTCCTTCCACCCAGCGTTCCCCCAAGTCTCCCGATAAGAATGGTACCTCACTTGTGTGGGTAGGCCTAGCGCCGGCGACAGCAAATGCCCCAAAACAGAATATGGACACATCCCATTTTTTGATAGAAAACAGAGGTGTTTTTTGCAAAGTGCCTACCTGTAGATTGTGGCCTCTAGCTCAGCCGGCACCTAGGGAAACCTACCAAACCTGTGCATTTTTGAAAACTTGAGACCTAGGGGAATCCAAGATGGGGTGACTTGTGGGGCTCTGACCAGGTTGTTACCCAGAATCCTTTGCAAACCTCAAAATTTGGCTAAAAAAAACAGATTTTCCCCACATTTCGGTGACAGAAAGTTCTGGAATCTAAGAGGAGCAACAAATTTCCTTCCACCCAGCATTCCCCCAAGTCTCCGGATAAAAATGATACCTCACTTGTGTGGGTAGGCCTAGCGCCCGCGACAGGAAATGCCCCAAAACACAACGTCCACACATCCCATTTTTTGACAGAAAACAGAGATGTTTTTTGCAAAGTGCCTACCTGTAGATTTTGGCCTCTAGCTCAGCCGGCACCTAGGAAAACCTACTAAACCTGTGCATTTTTGAAAACTACAGACCTGGGCAATCCAAGATGGGGTGACTTGTGGGGCTCTGACCAAGTTCTGTTACCCAGAAACCTTTGCAAACCTCAAAATTTGACTAAAAAAAACAGGTTTTCCCCACATTTCGGTGACAGAAAGTTCTGGAATCTGAGAGCAGCCACATATTTCCTTCCACCCAGCGTTCCCCCAAGTCTCCCGATAAAAATGATGCCTCACTTGTGTGGGTAGGCCTAGCGCCCACAACAGGAAATGCCCCAAAACAGAATGTGGACACATCCCATTTTTTGACAGAAAACAGAGGTGTTTTTTGCAAAGTGCCTACCTGTAGATTTTGGCCTCTAGCTCAGCCGGCACCTAGGGAAACCTACTAAACCTGTGCATTTTTGAAAACTAGAGACCTAGGGGAATCCAAGATGGGGAGACTTGTGGGGCTCTGACCAGGTTCTGATACCCAGAATCCTTTGCAAACCTCAAAATTTGGCTGCAAAAAAATGGTTTTCCTCACATTTCGGTGACAGAAAGTTCTGGGATCTGAGAGGAGCCACAAATTTCCTCCCACCCAGCGTTCCCCCAAGTCTCCCGATAAAAATGATACCTCACTTGTGTGGGTAGGCCTAGCGCCCACAACAGGAAATGCCCCAAAACACAACGTGGACACATCCCATTTTTTGACAGAAAACAGAGGTGTTTTTTGCAAAGTGCCTACCTGTAGATTTTGGCCTCTAGCTCAGCCGGCACCTAGGGAAACCTACCAAACCTGTGCATTTTTGAAAACTAGAGACCTAGGGGAATCCAAGATGGGGAGACTTGTGGGGCTCTGACCAGGTTCTGTTACCCAGAATCCTTTGCAAACCTCAAAATTTGGCTGAAAAAAATGGTTTTCCTCACATTTCGGTGACAGAAAGTTCTGGGATCTGAGAGGAGCCACAAATTTCCTTCCACCCAGCGTTCCCCCAAGTCTCCCGATAAAAATGGTACCTCACTTGTGTGGGTAGGCCTAGCGCCGGCGACAGCAAAGGCCCCAAAACAGAATATGGACACATCCCATTTTTTTAACAGAAAACAGAGGTGTTTTTTGCAAAGTGCCTACCTGTAGATTGTGGCCTCTAGCTCAGCCGGCACCTAGGGAAACCTACCAAACCTGTGCATTTTTGAAAACTTGAGACCTAGGGGAATCCAAGATGGGGTGACTTGTGGGGCTCTGACCAGGTTGCTACCCAGAATCCTTTGCAAACCTCAAAGTTTGGCTAAAAAAAACAGATTTTCCCCACATTTCGGTGACAGAAAGTTCGGGAATCTCAGAGGAGCCACAAATTTCATTCCACCCAGCATTCCCCCAAGTCTCCGGATAAAAATGATACCTCACTTGTGTGGGTAGGCCTAGCGCCCGCGACAGGAAATGCCCCAAAACACAACGTCCACACATCCCATTTTTTGACAGAAAACAGAGATGTTTTTTGCAAAGTGCCTACCTGTAGATTTTGGCCTCTAGCTCAGCCGGCACCTAGGAAAACCCACTAAACCTGTGCATTTTTGAAAACTACAGACCTGGGCAATCCAAGATGGGGTGACTTGTGGGGCTCTGACCAAGTTCTGTTACCCAGAAACCTTTGCAAACCTCAAAATTTGACTAAAAAAAACAGGTTTTCCCCACATTTCGGTGACAGAAAGTTCTGGAATCTGAGAGCAGCCACATATTTCCTTCCACCCAGCGTTCCCCCAAGTCTCCCGATAAAAATGATGGCTCACTTGTGTGGGTAGGCCTAGCGCCCACAACAGGAAATGCCCCAAAACACAACGTGGACACATCCCATTTTTTGACAGAAAACAGAGGTGTTTTTTGCAAAGTGCCTACCTGTAGATTTTGGCCTCTAGCTCAGCCGGCACCTAGGGAAACCTACCAAACCTGTGCATTTTTGAAAACTAGAGACCTAGGGGAATCCAAGATGGGGAGACTTGTGGGGCTCTGACCAGGTTCTGTTACCCAGAATCCTTTGCAAACCTCAACATTTGGCTGCAAAAAAATGGTTTTCCTCACATTTCGGTGACAGAAAGTTCTGGGATCTGAGAGGAGCCACAAATTTCCTTCCACCCAGCGTTCCCCCAAGTCTCCCGATAAAAATGATACCTAACTTGTGTGGGTAGGCCTAGCGCCTGCAACAGGAAATGCCCCAAAACACAATGTGGACACATCCCATTTTTTGACAGAAAACAGAGGTGCTTTTTACAAAGTGCCTACCTGTAGATTTTGGCATCTAACTCAGCCGGCACCTAGGGAAACCTACCAAACCTGAGCATTTTTTTAAACTTGAGACCGAGGGGAATCCAAGATGGGGTGACTTGTGGAGCTCTGACAAGGTTGTTACCCAGAATCCTTTGCAAACCTCCAAATTTGGCTAAAAAAAATAGGTTTTCCCCACATTTCGGTGACAGAAAGTTCTGGAATCTGAGAGGAGCCACAAATTTCCTTCCACCCAGCGTTCCCCCAAGTCTCCCGATAAAAATGATACCTAACTTGTGTGGGTAGGCCTAGCGCCTGCAACAGGAAATGCCCCAAAACACAATGTGGACACATCCCATTTTTTGACAGAAAACAGAGGTGCTTTTTACAAAGTGCCTACCTGTAGATTTTGGCATCTAACTCAGCCGGCACCTAGGGAAACCTACCAAACCTGTGCATTTTTGAAAACTTGAGACCGAGGGGAATCCAAGATGGGGTGACTTGTGGAGCTCTGACAAGGTTGTTACCCAGAATCCTTTGCAAACCTCAAAATTTGGCTAAAAAAAACAGGTTTTCCCCACATTTCGGTGACAGAAAGTTCTGGAATCTGAGAGCAGACACAATTGTCCTTCCACCCAGCGTTCCCCCAAGTCTCCCGATAAGAATGGTACCTCACTTGTGTGGGTAGGCCTAGCGCCGGCGACAGCAAATGCCCCAAAACAGAATATGGACACATCCCATTTTTTGATAGAAAACAGAGGTGTTTTTTGCAAAGTGCCTACCTGTAGATTGTGGCCTCTAGCTCAGCCGGCACCTAGGGAAACCTACCAAACCTGTGCATTTTTGAAAACTTGAGACCTAGGGGAATCCAAGATGGGGTGACTTGTGGGGCTCTGACCAGGTTGTTACCCAGAATCCTTTGCAAACCTCAAAATTTGGCTAAAAAAAACAGATTTTCCCCACATTTCGGTGACAGAAAGTTCTGGAATCTAAGAGGAGCAACAAATTTCCTTCCACCCAGCATTCCCCCAAGTCTCCGGATAAAAATGATACCTCACTTGTGTGGGTAGGCCTAGCGCCCGCGACAGGAAATGCCCCAAAACACAACGTCCACACATCCCATTTTTTGACAGAAAACAGAGATGTTTTTTGCAAAGTGCCTACCTGTAGATTTTGGCCTCTAGCTCAGCCGGCACCTAGGAAAACCTACTAAACCTGTGCATTTTTGAAAACTACAGACCTGGGCAATCCAAGATGGGGTGACTTGTGGGGCTCTGACCAAGTTCTGTTACCCAGAAACCTTTGCAAACCTCAAAATTTGACTAAAAAAAACAGGTTTTCCCCACATTTCGGTGACAGAAAGTTCTGGAATCTGAGAGCAGCCACATATTTCCTTCCACCCAGCGTTCCCCCAAGTCTCCCGATAAAAATGATGCCTCACTTGTGTGGGTAGGCCTAGCGCCCACAACAGGAAATGCCCCAAAACAGAATGTGGACACATCCCATTTTTTGACAGAAAACAGAGGTGTTTTTTGCAAAGTGCCTACCTGTAGATTTTGGCCTCTAGCTCAGCCGGCACCTAGGGAAACCTACTAAACCTGTGCATTTTTGAAAACTAGAGACCTAGGGGAATCCAAGATGGGGAGACTTGTGGGGCTCTGACCAGGTTCTGATACCCAGAATCCTTTGCAAACCTCAAAATTTGGCTGCAAAAAAATGGTTTTCCTCACATTTCGGTGACAGAAAGTTCTGGGATCTGAGAGGAGCCACAAATTTCCTCCCACCCAGCGTTCCCCCAAGTCTCCCGATAAAAATGATACCTCACTTGTGTGGGTAGGCCTAGCGCCCACAACAGGAAATGCCCCAAAACACAACGTGGACACATCCCATTTTTTGACAGAAAACAGAGGTGTTTTTTGCAAAGTGCCTACCTGTAGATTTTGGCCTCTAGCTCAGCCGGCACCTAGGGAAACCTACCAAACCTGTGCATTTTTGAAAACTAGAGACCTAGGGGAATCCAAGATGGGGAGACTTGTGGGGCTCTGACCAGGTTCTGTTACCCAGAATCCTTTGCAAACCTCAAAATTTGGCTGAAAAAAATGGTTTTCCTCACATTTCGGTGACAGAAAGTTCTGGGATCTGAGAGGAGCCACAAATTTCCTTCCACCCAGCGTTCCCCCAAGTCTCCCGATAAAAATGGTACCTCACTTGTGTGGGTAGGCCTAGCGCCGGCGACAGCAAAGGCCCCAAAACAGAATATGGACACATCCCATTTTTTTAACAGAAAACAGAGGTGTTTTTTGCAAAGTGCCTACCTGTAGATTGTGGCCTCTAGCTCAGCCGGCACCTAGGGAAACCTACCAAACCTGTGCATTTTTGAAAACTTGAGACCTAGGGGAATCCAAGATGGGGTGACTTGTGGGGCTCTGACCAGGTTGCTACACAGAATCCTTTGCAAACCTCAAAATTTGGCTAAAAAAAACAGATTTTCCCCACATTTCGGTGACAGAAAGTTCGGGAATCTCAGAGGAGCCACAAATTTCATTCCACCCAGCATTCCCCCAAGTCTCCGGATAAAAATGATACCTCACTTGTGTGGGTAGGCCTAGCGCCCGCGACAGGAAATGCCCCAAAACACAACGTCCACACATCCCATTTTTTGACAGAAAACAGAGATGTTTTTTGCAAAGTGCCTACCTGTAGATTTTGGCCTCTAGCTCAGCCGGCACCTAGGAAAACCCACTAAACCTGTGCATTTTTGAAAACTACAGACCTGGGCAATCCAAGATGGGGAGACTTGTGGGGCTCTGACCAGGTTCTGATACCCAGAATCCTTTGCAAACCTCAAAATTTGGCTGCAAAAAAATGGTTTTCCTCACATTTCGGTGACAGAAAGTTCTGGGATCTGAGAGGAGCCACAAATTTCCTTTCACCCAGCGTTCCCCCAAGTCTCCCGATAAAAATGATACCTCACTTGTGTGGGTAGGCCTAGCGCCCACAACAGGAAATGCCCCAAAACACAACGTGGACACATCCCATTTTTTGACAGAAAACAGAGGTGTTTTTTGCAAAGTGCCTACCTGTAGATTTTGGCCTCTAGCTCAGCCAGCACCTAGGGAAACCTACCAAACCTGTGCATTTTTGAAAACTAGAGACCTAGGGGAATCCAAGATGGGGAGACTTGTGGGGCTCTGACCAGGTTCTGTTACCCAGAATCCTTTGCAAACCTCAAAATTTGGCTGAAAAAAATGGTTTTCCTCACATTTCGGTGACAGAAAGTTCTGGGATCTGAGAGGAGCCACAAATTTCCTTCCACCCAGCGTTCCCCCAAGTCTCCCGATAAAAATGGTACCTCACTTGTGTGGGTAGGCCTAGCGCCGGCGACAGCAAAGATCCCAAAACAGAATATGGACACATCCCATTTTTTGACAGAAAACAGAGGTGTTTTTTGCAAAGTGCCTACCTGTAGATTGTGGCCTCTAGCTCAGCCGGCACCTAGGGAAACCTACCAAACCTGTGCATTTTTGAAAACTTGAGACCTAGGGGAATCCAAGATGGGGTGACTTGTGGGGCTCTGACCAGGTTGCTACCCAGAATCCTTTGCAAACCTCAAAGTTTGGCTAAAAAAAACAGATTTTCCCCACATTTCGGTGACAGAAAGTTCGGGAATCTCAGAGGAGCCACAAATTTCATTCCACCCAGCATTCCCCCAAGTCTCCGGATAAAAATGATACCTCACTTGTGTGGGTAGGCCTAGCGCCCGCGACAGGAAATGCCCCAAAACACAACGTCCACACATCCCATTTTTTGACAGAAAACAGAGATGTTTTTTGCAAAGTGCCTACCTGTAGATTTTGGCCTCTAGCTCAGCCGGCACCTAGGAAAACCCACTAAACCTGTGCATTTTTGAAAACTACAGACCTGGGCAATCCAAGATGGGGTGACTTGTGGGGCTCTGACCAAGTTCTGTTACCCAGAAACCTTTGCAAACCTCAAAATTTGACTAAAAAAAACAGGTTTTCCCCACATTTCGGTGACAGAAAGTTCTGGAATCTGAGAGCAGCCACATATTTCCTTCCACCCAGCGTTCCCCCAAGTCTCCCGATAAAAATGATGGCTCACTTGTGTGGGTAGGCCTAGCGCCCACAACAGGAAATGCCCCAAAACACAACGTGGACACATCCCATTTTTTGACAGAAAACAGAGGTGTTTTTTGCAAAGTGCCTACCTGTAGATTTTGGCCTCTAGCTCAGCCGGCACCTAGGGAAACCTACCAAACCTGTGCATTTTTGAAAACTAGAGACCTAGGGGAATCCAAGATGGGGAGACTTGTGGGGCTCTGACCAGGTTCTGTTACCCAGAATCCTTTGCAAACCTCAACATTTGGCTGCAAAAAAATGGTTTTCCTCACATTTCGGTGACAGAAAGTTCTGGGATCTGAGAGGAGCCACAAATTTCCTTCCACCCAGCGTTCCCCCAAGTCTCCCGATAAAAATGATACCTAACTTGTGTGGGTAGGCCTAGCGCCTGCAACAGGAAATGCCCCAAAACACAATGTGGACACATCCCATTTTTTGACAGAAAACAGAGGTGCTTTTTACAAAGTGCCTACCTGTAGATTTTGGCATCTAACTCAGCCGGCACCTAGGGAAACCTACCAAACCTGAGCATTTTTTTAAACTTGAGACCGAGGGGAATCCAAGATGGGGTGACTTGTGGAGCTCTGACAAGGTTGTTACCCAGAATCCTTTGCAAACCTCCAAATTTGGCTAAAAAAAACAGGTTTTCCCCACATTTCGGTGACAGAAAGTTCTGGAATCTGAGAGCAGCCACAATTGTCCTTCCACCCAGCGTTCCCCCAAGTCTCCCGATAAAAATGGTACGTCACTTGTGTGGGTAGGCCTAGCGCCGGCGACAGCAAATGCCCCAAAACAGAATATGGACACATCCCATTTTTTGATAGAAAACAGAGGTGTTTTTTGCAAAGTGCCTACCTGTAGATTTTGACCTCTAGCTCAGCCGGCACCTAGGGAAACCTACCAAACCTGTGCATTTTTGAAAACTAGAGACCTAGGGGAATCCAAGATGGGGAGACTTGTGGGGCTCTGACCAAGTTCTGTTACCCAGAATCCTTTGCAAACCTCAAAATTTGGCTGCAAAAAAATGGTTTTCCTCAAATTTCGGTGACAGAAAGTTCTGGGATCTGAGAGGAGCCACAAATTTCCTTCCACCCAGCGTTCCCCCAAGTCTCCCGATAAAAATGATACCTCACTTGTGTGGGTAGGCCTAGCGCCCACAACAGGAAATGCCCCAAAACACAACGTGGACACATCCCATTTTTTGACAGAAAACAGAGGTGTTTTTTGCAAAGTGCCTACCTGTAGATTTTGGCCTCTAGCTCAGCCGGCACCTAGGGAAACCTACCAAATCTGTGCATTTTTGAAAACTAGAGACCTAGGGGAATCCAAGATGGGGAGACTTGTGGGGCTCTGACCAGGTTCTGTTACCCAGAATCCTTTGCAAACCTCAAAATTTGGCTGAAAAAAATGGTTTTCCTCACATTTCGGTGACAGAAAGTTCTGGGATCTGAGAGGAGCCACAAATTTCCTTCCACCCAGCGTTCCCCCAAGTCTCCAGATAAAAATGGTACCTCACTTGTGTGGGTAGGCCTAGCGCCGGCGACAGCAAAGGCCCCAAAACAGAATATGGACACATCCCATTTTTTGACAGAAAACAGAGGTGTTTTTTGCAAAGTGCCTACCTGTAGATTGTGGCCTCTAGCTCAGCCGGCACCTAGGGAAACCTACCAAACCTGTGCATTTTTGAAAACTTGAGACCTAGGGGAATCCAAGATGGGGTGACTTGTGGGGCTCTGACCAGGTTGTTACCCAGAATCCTTTGCAAACCTCAAAATTTGGCTAAAAAAAACAGATTTTCCCCACATTTCGGTGACAGAAAGTTCTGGAATCTGAGAGGAGCCACAAATTTCATTCCACCCAGCATTCCCCCAAGTCTCCGGATAAAAATGATACCTCACTTGTGCGGGTAGGCCTAGCGCCCGCGACAGGAAATGCCCCAAAACACAACGTCCACACATCCCATTTTTTGACAGAAAACAGAGATGTTTTTTGCAAAGTGCCTTCCTGTAGATTTTGGCCTCTAGCTCAGCCGACACCTAGGAAAACCTACTAAACCTGTGCATTTTTGAAAACTACAGACCTGGGCAATCCAAGATGGGGTGACTTGTGGGGCTCTGACCAAGTTCTGTTACCCAGAAACCTTTGCAAACCTCAAAATTTGACTAAAAAAAACAGGTTTTCCCCACATTTCGGTGACAGAAAGTTCTGGAATCTGAGAGCAGCCACAAATTTCCTTCCACCCAGCGTTCCCCAAAGTCTCCCGATAAAAATGATACCTCACTTGTGTGGGTAGGCCTAGCGCCTGCGACAGGAAATGCCCCAAAACACAATGTGGACACATCCCATTTTTTGACAGAAAACAGGTGTTTTTTACAAAGTGCCTACTTGTAGATTTTGGCCTCTAGCTCAGCCGGCACCTAGGGAAACCTCCCAAACCTGTGCATTTTTTAAAACTAGAGACGTGGGGAATCTATGATGGGGTGACTTGTGGGGCTCTGACCAGGTTCTGTTACCCAGAATCCTTTGCAAAACCTCAAAATTTGGCTAAAAAAACTAGTTTTCCTCATATTTCGGTGACAGAAAGTTCTGGAATCTGAGAGTAGCCACGAATTTCCTTCCACCCAGCGTTCCCCAAATTTTCCTGATAAAAATGACACCTCACTTGTGTGAGTAGGCCTAGTGCCCGCGACAGGAAATGCCCCAAAACACAACGTGGACACATCCCATTATTTTACAGAAAACAGAGGTGTTTTTTTGCAAAGTGCCTACCTGTAGATTTTGGCGTCTAGCTCAGCCAGTACCTGGGGAAACCTACCGAACCTGTGCATTTTTTAAAACTAGAGACCTAGGAGAACCCAGGATGGGGTGACTTATGGGGCTCTGACCAGGTTTTGTTACCCAGAATCCTTTGCAAACCTCAAAATTTGGCTAAAAAAAACAGGTTTTCCCCACATTTCGGTTACAGAAAGTTCTGGAATCTGAGAGCAGCCACAAATTTCCTTCTACCCAGCGTTCCCCTAAGTCTCCCGATAAAAATGATACCTCACTTGTGTGGGTAGGCCTAGCGCCCACAACAGGGAATGCCCCAAAACACAACGTGGACACATCCCATTTTTTGACAGAAAACAGAGGTGTTTTTTGCAAAGTGCCTACCTGTAGATTTTGGCCTCTAGCTCAGCCGGCACCTAGGGAAAGCTACCAAACCTGTGCATTTTTTAAAACTAGAGACCTAGGGGAATCCAAGATGGGGAGACTTGTGGGGCTCTGACCAGGTTCTGTTACCCAGAATCCTTTGCAAACCTCAAAATTTGGCTGCAAAAAAATGGTTTTCCTCACATTTCGGTGACAGAAAGTTCTGGGATCTGAGAGGAGCCACAAATTTCCTTCCACCCAGCGTTCCCCCAAGTCTCCAGATAAAAATGATACCTCACTTGTGTGGGTAGGCCTAGCGCCCGCGACAGGAAATGCCCCAAAACATAATGTGGACACATCCCATTTTTTGACAGAAAACAGAGGTGTTTTTTGCAAAGTGCCTACCTGTAGATTGTGGCCTCTAGCTCAGCCGGCACCTAGGGAAACCTACCAAACCTGTGCATTTTTGAAAACTTGAGACCTAGGGGAATCCAAGATGGGGTGACTTGTGGGGCTCTGACCAGGTTGTTACCCAGAATCCTTTGCAAACCTCAAAATTTGGCTAAAAAAAACAGATTTTCCCCACATTTCGGTGACAGAAAGTTCTGGAATCTGAGAGGAGCCACAAATTTCATTCCACCCAGCATTCCCCCAAGTCTCCGGATAAAAATGATACCTCACTTGTGCGGGTAGGCCTAGCGCCCGCGACAGGAAATGCCCCAAAACACAACGTCCACACATCCCATTTTTTGACAGAAAACAGAGATGTTTTTTGCAAAGTGCCTACCTGTAGATTTTGGCCTCTAGCTCAGCCGGCACCTAGGAAAACCTACTAAACCTGTGCATTTTTGAAAACTACAGACCTGGGCAATCCAAGATGGGGTGACTTGTGGGGCTCTGACCAACTTCTGTTACCCAGAAACCTTTGCAAACCTCAAAATTTGACTAAAAAAAACAGGTTTTCCCCACATTTCGGTGACAGAAAGTTCTGGAATCTGAGAGCAGCCACAAATTTCCTTCCACCCAGCGTTCCCCAAAGTCTCCCGATAAAAATGATACCTCACTTGTGTGGGTAGGCCTAGCGCCTGCGACAGGAAATGCCCCAAAACACAATGTGGACACATCCCATTTTTTGACAGAAAACAGGTGTTTTTTACAAAGTGCCTACTTGTAGATTTTGGCCTCTAGCTCAGCCGGCACCTAGGGAAACCTCCCAAACCTGTGCATTTTTTAAAACTAGAGACCTGGGGAATCTATGATGGGGTGACTTGTGGGGCTCTGACCAGGTTCTGTTACCCAGAATCCTTTGCAAAACCTCAAAATTTGGCTAAAAAAACTAGTTTTCCTCATATTTCGGTGACAGAAAGTTCTGGAATCTGAGAGTAGCCACGAATTTCCTTCCACCCAGCGTTCCCCAAATTTTCCTGATAAAAATGACACCTCACTTGTGTGAGTAGGCCTAGCGCCCGCGACAGGAAATGCCCCAAAACACAACGTGGACACATCCCATTATTTTACAGAAAACAGAGGTGTTTTTTTGCAAAGTGCCTACCTGTAGATTTTGGCGTCTAGCTCAGCCAGTACCTGGGGAAACCTACCGAACCTGTGCATTTTTGAAAACTAGAGACCTAGGAGAACCCAGGATGGGGTGACTTATGGGGCTCTGACCAGGTTTTGTTACCCAGAATCCTTTGCAAACCTCAAAATTTGGCTAAAAAAAACAGGTTTTCCCCACATTTCGGTTAAAGAAAGTTCTGGAATCTGAGAGCAGCCACAAATTTCCTTCTACCCAGCGTTCCCCTAAGTCTCCCGATAAAAATGATACCTCACTTGTGTGGGTAGGCCTAGCGCCCACAACAGGGAATGCCCCAAAACACAACGTGGACACATCCCATTTTTTGACAGAAAACAGAGGTGTTTTTTGCAAAGTGCCTACCTGTAGATTTTGGCCTCTAGCTCAGCCGGCACCTAGGGAAACCTACCAAACCTGTGCATTTTTTAAAACTAGAGACCTAGGGGAATCCAAGATGGGGAGACTTGTGGGGCTCTGACCAGGTTCTGTTACCCAGAATCCTTTGCAAACCTCAAAATTTGGCTGCAAAAAAATGGTTTTCCTCACATTTCGGTGACAGAAAGTTCTGGGATCTGAGAGGAGCCACAAATTTCCTTCCACCCAGCATTCCCCCAAGTCTCCCGATAAAAATGATACCTCACTTGTGTGGGTAGGCCTAGCGCCCGCGACAGGAAATGCCCCAAAACATAATGTGGACACATCCCATTTTTTGACAGAAAACAGAGGTGTTTTTTACAAAGTGCCTACTTGTAGATTTTGGCCTCTAGTTCAGCCGGCACCTAGGGAAACCTCCCAAACCTGTGCATTTTTGAAAACTAGAGACCTGGGGAATCTATGATGGGGTGACTTGTGGGGCTCTGACCAGGTTCTGTTACCCAGAATCCTTTGCAAAACCTCAAAATTTGGCTAAAAAAACTAGTTTTCCTCACATTTCGGTGACAAAAAGTTCTGGGATCTGAGAGGAGCCACAAATTTCCTTCCACCCAGCGTTCCCCAAAGTCTCCCGATAAAAATGACACCTCACTTGTGTAGGTAGGCCTAGCGCCCGTGACAGGAAATGCCCCAAAACACAACGTGGACACATCCCATTTTTTGACAGAAAACAGAGGTGTTTTTTGCAAAGTGCCTACCTGTAGATTTTGGCCTCTAGCTCAGCCGGCACCTAGGGAAACCTACCAAACCTGTGCATTTTTGAAAACTTGAGACCTAGGGGAATCCAAGATGGGGTGACTTGTGGAGGCCTGACCAGGCTGTTACCCAGAATCCTTTGCAAACCTCAAAATTTGACTAAAAAAAACAGGTTTTCCCCAGATTTCGGTGACAGAAAGTTCTGGAATCTGAGAGGAGCCAGAAATTTCCTTCCACCCAGCGTTCCCCCAAGTCTCCCGATAAAAATGATACCTCACTTGTGTGGGTAGGCCTAGCGCCCGCGACAGGAAATGCCCCAAAACACAACGTGGACACATTCCATTTTTTGACAGAAAACAGACGTGTTTTTTGCAAAGTGCCTACCTGTAGATTTTGGCCTCTAGCTCAGCCGGCACTTAGGGAAACCTACCAAACCTGTGAATTTTTGAAAACTTGAGACCTAGTGGAATCCAAGATGGGGTGACTTGTGGAGCTCTGACCAGGTTGTTACCCAGAATCCTTTGCAAACCTAAAAATTTGGCTAAAAAACAGGTTTTCCCAACATTTCGGTGACAGAAAGTTCTGGAATCTGAGAGCAGCCACAAATTTCCTTCCACCCAGCGTTCCCCCAAGTCTCCCGATAAAAATGATACCTCACTTGTGTGGGTAGGCCTAGCGCCCACAACAGCAAATGCCCCAAAACAGAATGTGGACACATCCCATTTTTTGACAGAAAACAGAGGTGTTTTTTGCAAAGTGCCTACCTGTAGATTGTGGCCTCTAGCTCAGCCGGCACCTAGGGAAACCTACCAAACCTGTGCATTTTTGAAAACTTGAGACCTAGGGGAATCCAAGATGGGGTGACTTGTGGGGCTCTGACCAGGTTGTTACCCAGAATCCTTTGCAAACCTCAAAATTTGGCTAAAAAAAACAGATTTTCCCCACATTTCGGTGACAGAAAGTTCTGGAATCTGAGAGGAGCCACAAATTTCATTCCACCCAGCATTCCCCCAAGTCTCCGGATAAAAATGATACCTCACTTGTGCGGGTAGGCCTAGCGCCCGCGACAGGAAATGCCCCAAAACACAAAGTCCACACATCCCATTTTTTGACAGAAAACAGAGATGTTTTTTGCAAAGTGCCTACCTGTAGATTTTGGCCTCTAGCTCAGCCGACACCTAGGAAAACCTACTAAACCTGTGCATTTTTGAAAACTACAGACCTGGGCAATCCAAGATGGGGTGACTTGTGGGGCTCTGACCAAGTTCTGTTACCCAGAAACCTTTGCAAACCTCAAAATTTGACTAAAAAAAACTGGTTTTCCCCACATTTCGGTGACAGAAAGTTCTGGAATCTGAGAGCAGCCACAAATTTCCTTCCACCCAGCGTTCCCCAAAGTCTCCCGATAAAAATGATACCTCACTTGTGTGGGTAGGCCTAGCGCCTGCGACAGGAAATGCCCCAAAACACAATGTGGACACATCCCATTTTTTGACAGAAAACAGGTGTTTTTTACAAAGTGCCTACTTGTAGATTTTGGCCTCTAGCTCAGCCGGCACCTAGGGAAACCTCCCAAACCTGTGCATTTTTTAAAACTAGAGACCTGGGGAATCTATGATGGGGTGACTTGTGGGGCTCTGACCAGGTTCTGTTACCCAGAATCCTTTGCAAAACCTCAAAATTTGGCTAAAAAAACTAGTTTTCCTCATATTTCGGTGACAGAAAGTTCTGGAATCTGAGAGTAGCCACGAATTTCCTTCCACCCAGCGTTCCCCAAATTTTCCTGATAAAAATGACACCTCACTTGTGTGAGTAGGCCTAGCGCCCGCGACAGGAAATGCCCCAAAACACAACGTGGACACATCCCATTATTTTACAGAAAACAGAGGTGTTTTTTTGCAAAGTGCCTACCTGTAGATTTTGGCGTCTAGCTCAGCCAGTACCTGGGGAAACCTACCGAACCTGTGCATTTTTGAAAACTAGAGACCTAGGAGAACCCAGGATGGGGTGACTTATGGGGCTCTGACCAGGTTTTGTTACCCAGAATCCTTTGCAAACCTCAAAATTTGGCTAAAAAAAACAGGTTTTCCCCACATTTCGGTTAAAGAAAGTTCTGGAATCTGAGAGCAGCCACAAATTTCCTTCTACCCAGCGTTCCCCTAAGTCTCCCGATAAAAATGATACCTCACTTGTGTGGGTAGGCCTAGCGCCCACAACAGGGAATGCCCCAAAACACAACGTGGACACATCCCATTTTTTGACAGAAAACAGAGGTGTTTTTTGCAAAGTGCCTACCTGTAGATTTTGGCCTCTAGTTCAGCCGGCACCTAGGGAAACCTCCCAAACCTGTGCATTTTTGAAAACTAGAGACCTGGGGAATCTATGATGGGGTGACTTGTGGGGCTCTGACCAGGTTCTGTTACCCAGAATCCTTTGCAAAACCTCAAAATTTGGCTAAAAAAACTAGTTTTCCTCACATTTCGGTGACAAAAAGTTCTGGGATCTGAGAGGAGCCACAAATTTCCTTCCACCCAGCGTTCCCCAAAGTCTCCCGATAAAAATGACACCTCACTTGTGTAGGTAGGCCTAGCGCCCGTGACAGGAAATGCCCCAAAACACAACGTGGACACATCCCATTTTTTGACAGAAAACAGAGGTGTTTTTTGCAAAGTGCCTACCTGTAGATTCTGGCCTCTAGTTCAGCCGGCACCTAGGGAAACCTCCCAAACCTGTGCGTTTTTTAAAACTAGAGACCTGGGGCATCCAAGATGGGGTGACTTGTAGGGCTCTGACCAGGTTCTGTTACCCAGAATCCTTTGCAAACCTCAAAATTTGGCTAAAAAAACTGGTTTTACTCACATTTCGGTGACAGAAAGTTCTGGGATCTGAGAGGAGCCACAAATTTCCTTCCACCCAGCGTTCCCCAAAGTCTCCCGATAAAAATGACACCTCACTTGTGTAGGTAGGCCTAGCCCCCGCGACAGGAAATGACCCAAAACACAACGTGGACACATCCCATTTTTTGACAGAAAACAGAGGTGTTTTTTGCAAAGTGCCTACCTGTAGATTTTGGCCTCTAGCTCAGCCGGCACCTAGGGAAACCTACCAAACCTGTGCATTTTTGAAAACTTGAGACCTAGGGGAATCCAAGATGGGGTGACTTGTGGAGGCCTGACCAGGCTGTTACCCAGAATCCTTTGCAAACCTCAAAATTTGACTAAAAAAAACAGGTTTTCCCCAGATTTCGGTGACAGAAAGTTCTGGAATCTGAGAGGAGCCAGAAATTTCCTTCCACCCAGCGTTCCCCCAAGTCTCCCGATAAAAATGATACCTCACTTGTGTGGGTAGGCCTAGCGCCCGCGACAGGAAATGCCCCAAAACACAACGTGGACACATTCCATTTTTTGACAGAAAACAGACGTGTTTTTTGCAAAGTGCCTACCTGTAGATTTTGGCCTCTAGCTCAGCCGGCACTTAGGGAAACCTACCAAACCTGTGAATTTTTGAAAACTTGAGACCTAGTGGAATCCAAGATGGGGTGACTTGTGGAGCTCTGACCAGGTTGTTACCCAGAATCCTTTGCAAACCTAAAAATTTGGCTAAAAAACAGGTTTTCCCAACATTTCGGTGACAGAAAGTTCTGGAATCTGAGAGCAGCCACAAATTTCCTTCCACCCAGCGTTCCCCCAAGTCTCCCGATAAAAATGATACCTCACTTGTGTGGGTAGGCCTAGCGCCGGCGACAGCAAATGCCCCAAAACAGAATGTGGACACATCCCATTTTTTGACAGAAAACAGAGGTGTTTTTTGCAAAGTGCCTACCTGTAGATTTTGGCCTCTAGCTCAGCCGGCACCTAGGGAAACCTACCAAACCTGTGCATTTTTGAAAACTTGAGACCTAGGGGAATCCAAGATGGGGTGACTTGTGGGGCTCTGACCAGGTTCTGTTACCCAGAATCCTTTGCAAACCTCAAAATTTGGCTAAAAAAAAAAAGGTTTTCCCCACATTTCAGTAACAGAAAGTTCTGGAATCTGAGAGGAGCCACAAATTTCCTTCCACCCAGCGTTCCCCCAAGTCTCCCGATAAAAATGATACCTAACTTGTGTGGGTAGGCCTAGCGCCTGCAACAGGAAATGCCCCAAAACACAATGTGGACACATCCCATTTTTTGACAGAAAACAGAGGTGCTTTTTACAAAGTGCCTACCTGTAGATTTTGGCATCTAACTCAGCCGGCACCTAGGGAAACCTACCAAACCTGTGCATTTTTTAAAACTTGAGACCGAGGGGAATCCAAGATGTGGTGACTTGTGGAGCTCTGACCAGGCTGTTACCCAAAATCCTTTGCAAACCTCAAAATTTGGCTAAAAAAACAGGTTTTCCCCAGATTTCGGTGACAGAAAGTTCTGTAATCTGAGAGGAGCCAGAAATTTCCTTCCACCCAGCGTTCCCCTAAGTCTCCCGATAAAAATGATACCTCACTTGTGTGGGTAGGCCTAGCGCCCGCGACAGGAAATGCCCCAAAACACAACGTGGACACATCCCATTTTTTGACAGAAAACAGAGGTGTTTTTTGCAAAGTGCCTACCTGTAGATTGTGGCCTCTAGCTCAGCCGGCACTTAGGGAAACCTACCAAACCTGTGCATTTTTGAAAACTTGAGACCTAGGGGAATCCAAGATGGGGTGACTTGTGGAGCTCTGACCAGGTTGTTACCCAGAATCCTTTGCAAACCTCAAAATTTGGCTAAAAAAACAGGTTTTCCCCACATTTCGGTGACAGAAAGTTCTGGAATCTGAGAGCAGCCACAAATTTCCTTCCACCCAGCGTTCCCCCAAGTCTCCCGATAAAAATGATACCTCAATTGTGTGGGTAGGCCTTGCGCCGGCGACTGCAAATGCCCCAAAACAGAATGTGGACACATCCCATTTTTTGACAGAAAACAGAGGTGCTTTTTACAAAGTGCCTACCTGTAGATTTTGGCATCTAACTCAGCCGGCACCTAGGGAAACCTACCAAACCTGTGCATTTTTTAAAACTTGAGACTGAGGGGAATCCAAGATGTGGTGACTTGTGGAGCTCTGACCAGGCTGTTACCCAAAATCCTTTGCAAACCTCAAAATTTGGCTAAAAAAAACAGGTTTTCCCCAGATTTCGGTGACAGAAAGTTCTGTAATCTGAGAGGAGCCAGAAATTTCCTTCCACCCAGCGTTCCCCTAAGTCTCCCGATAAAAATGATACCTCACTTGTGTGGGTAGGCCTAGCGCCCGCGACAGGAAATGCCCCAAAACACAACGTGGACACATCCCATTTTTTGACAGAAAACAGAGGTGTTTTTTGCAAAGTGCCTACCTGTAGATTGTGGCCTCTGGCTCAGCCGGCACCTAGGGAAACCTACCAAACCTGTGCATTTTTGAAAACTTGAGACCTAGGGGAATCCAAGATGGGGTGACTTGTGGGGCTCTGACCAGGTTGTTACCCAGAATCCTTTGCAAACCTCAAAATTTGGCTACAAAAAACAGATTTTCCCCACATTTCGGTGACAGAAAGTTCTGGAATCTGAGAGGAGCCACAAATTTCATTCCACCCAGCATTCCCCCAAGTCTCCGGATAAAAATGATACCTCACTTGTGCGGGTAGGCCTAGCGCCCGCGTCAGGAAATGCCCCGAAACACAACGTCCACACATCCCATTTTTTGACAGAAAACAGAGATGTTTTTTGCAAAGTGCCTACCTGTAGATTTTGGCCTCTAGCTCAGCCGACACCTAGGAAAACCTACTAAACCTGTGCATTTTTGAAAACTACAGACCTGGGCAATCCAAGATGGGGTGACTTGTGGGGCTCTGACCAAGTTCTGTTACCCAGAAACCTTTGCAAACCTCAAAATTTGACTAAAAAAAACAGGTTTTCCCCACATTTCGGTGACAGAAAGTTCTGGAATCTGAGAGCAGCCACAAATTTCCTTCCACCCAGCGTTCCCCAAAGTCTCCCGATAAAAATGATACCTCACTTGTGTGGGTAGGCCTAGCGCCTGCGACAGGAAATGCCCCAAAACACAATGTGGACACATCCCATTTTTTGACAGAAAACAGGTGTTTTTTACAAAGTGCCTACTTGTAGATTTTGGCCTCTAGCTCAGCCGGCACCTAGGGAAACCTCCCAAACCTGTGCATTTTTTAAAACTAGAGACCTGGGGAATCTATGATGGGGTGACTTGTGGGGCTCTGACCAGGTTCTGTTACCCAGAATCCTTTGCAAAACCTCAAAATTTGGCTAAAAAAACTAGTTTTCCTCATATTTCGGTGACAGAAAGTTCTGGAATCTGAGAGTAGCAACGAATTTCCTTCCACCCAGCGTTCCCCAAATTTTCCTGATAAAAATGACACCTCACTTGTGTGAGTAGGCCTAGCGCCCGCGACAGGAAATGCCCCAAAACACAACGTGGACACATCCCATTATTTTACAGAAAACAGAGGTGTTTTTTTGCAAAGTGCCTACCTGTAGATTTTGGCGTCTAGCTCAGCCAGTACCTGGGGAAACCTACCGAACCTGTGCATTTTTGAAAACTAGAGACCTAGGAGAACCAGGATGGGGTGACTTATGGGGCTCTGACCAGGTTTTGTTATCCAGAATCCTTTGCAAACCTCAAAATTTGGCTAAAAAAAACAGGTTTTCCCCACATTTCGGTTACAGAAAGTTCTGGAATCTGAGAGCAGCCACAAATTTCCTTCTACCCAGCGTTCCCCTAAGTCTCCCGATAAAAATGATACCTCACTTGTGTGGGTAGGCCTAGCGCCCACAACAGGGAATGCCCCAAAACACAACGTGGACACATCCCATTTTTTGACAGAAAACAGAGGTGTTTTTTGCAAAGTGCCTACCTGTAGATTGTGGCCTCTAGCTCAGCCGGCACTTAGGGAAACCTACCAAACCTGTGCATTTTTAAAAACTTGAGACCTAGGGGAATCCAAGATGGGGTGACTTGTGGAGCTCTGACCAGGTTGTTACCCAGAATCCTTTGCAAACCTCAAAATTTGGCTAAAAAAACAGGTTTTCCCCACATTTCGGTGACAGAAAGTTCTGGAATCTGAGAGCAGCCACAAATTTCCTTCCACCCAGCGTTCCCCCAAGTCTCCCGATAAAAATGATACCTCAATTGTGTGGGTAGGCCTTGCGCCGGCGACTGCAAATGCCCCAAAACAGAATGTGGACACATCCCATTTTTTGACAGAAAACAGAGGTGCTTTTTACAAAGTGCCTACCTGTAGATTTTGGCATCTAACTCAGCCGGCACCTAGGGAAACCTACCAAACCTGTGCATTTTTTAAAACTTGAGACTGAGGGGAATCCAAGATGTGGTGACTTGTGGAGCTCTGACCAGGCTGTTACCCAAAATCCTTTGCAAACCTCAAAATTTGGCTAAAAAAACAGGTTTTCCCCAGATTTCGGTGACAGAAAGTTCTGTAATCTGAGAGGAGCCAGAAATTTCCTTCCACCCAGCGTTCCCCTAAGTCTCCCGATAAAAATGATACCTCACTTGTGTGGGTAGGCCTAGCGCCCGCGACAGGAAATGCCCCAAAACACAGCGTGGACACATCCCATTTTTTGACAGAAAACAGAGGTGTTTTTTGCAAAGTGCCTACCTGTAGATTGTGGCCTCTAGCTCAGCCGGCACCTAGGGAAACCTACCAAACCTGTGCATTTTTGAAAACTTGAGACCTAGGGGAATCCAAGATGGGGTGACTTGTGGGGCTCTGACCAGGTTGTTACCCAGAATCCTTTGCAAACCTCAAAATTTGGCTAAAAAAAACAGATTTTCCCCACATTTCGGTGACAGAAAGTTCTGGAATCTGAGAGGAGCCACAAATTTCATTCCACCCAGCATTCCCCCAAGTCTCCGGATAAAAATGATACCTCACTTGTGCGGGTAGGCCTAGCGCCCGCGACAGGAAATGCCCCAAAACACAACGTCCACACATCCCATTTTTTGACAGAAAACAGAGATGTTTTTTTTGCAAAGTGCCTACCTGTAGATTTTGGCCTCTAGCTCAGCCGACACCTAGGAAAACCTACTAAACCTGTGCATTTTTGAAAACTACAGACCTGGGCAATCCAAGATGGGGTGACTTGTGGGGCTCTGACCAAGTTCTGTTACCCAGAAACCTTTGCAAACCTCAAAATTTGACTAAAAAAAACAGGTTTTCCCCACATTTCGGTGACAGAAAGCTCTGGAATCTGAGAGCAGCCACAAATTTCCTTCCACCCAGCGTTCCCCAAAGTCTCCCGATAAAAATGATACCTCACTTGTGTGGGTAGGCCTAGCGCCTGCGACAGGAAATGCCCCAAAACACAATGTGGACACATCCCATTTTTTGACAGAAAACAGGTGTTTTTTACAAAGTGCCTACTTGTAGATTTTGGCCTCTAGCTCAGCCGGCACCTAGGGAAACCTCCCAAACCTGTGCATTTTTTAAAACTAGAGACCTGGGGAATCTATGATGGGGTGACTTGTGGGGCTCTGACCAGGTTCTGTTACCCAGAATCCTTTGCAAAACCTCAAAATTTGGCAAAAAAAACTAGTTTTCCTCATATTTCGGTGACAGAAAGTTCTGGAATCTGAGAGCAGCCACAAATTTCCTTCCACCCAGCGTTCCCCCAAGTCTCCCGATAAAAATGATACCTCAATTGTGTGGGTAGGCCTTGCGCCGGCGACTGCATATGCCCCAAAACAGAATGTGGACACATCCCATTTTTTGACAGAAAACAGAGGTGCTTTTTACAAAGTGCCTACCTGTAGATTTTGGCATCTAACTCAGCCGGCACCTAGGGAAACCTACCAAACCTGTGCATTTTTTAAAACTTGAGACTGAGGGGAATCCAAGATGTGGTGACTTGTGGAGCTCTGACCAGGCTGCTACCCAAAATCCTTTGCAAACCTCAAAATTTGGCTAAAAAAAACAGGTTTTCCCCAGATTTCGGTGACAGAAAGTTCTGTAATCTGAGAGGAGCCAGAAATTTCCTTCCACCCAGCGTTCCCCTAAGTCTCCCGATAAAAATGATACCTCACTTGTGTGGGTAGGCCTAGCGCCCGCGACAGGAAATGCCCCAAAACACAACGTGGACACATCCCATTTTTTGACAGAAAACAGAGGTGTTTTTTGCAAAGTGCCTACCTGTAGATTGTGGCCTCTAGCTCAGCCGGCACCTAGGGAAACCTACCAAACCTGTGCATTTTTGAAAACTTGAGACCTAGGGGAATCCAAGATGGGGTGACTTGTGGGGCTCTGACCAGGTTGTTACCCAGAATCCTTTGCAAACCTCAAAATTTGGCTAAAAAAAACAGATTTTCCCCACATTTCGGTGACAGAAAGTTCTGGAATCTGAGAGGAGCCACAAATTTCATTCCACCCAGCATTCCCCCAAGTCTCCGGATAAAAATGATACCTCACTTGTGCGGGTAGGCCTAGCGCCCGCGACAGGAAATGCCCCAAAACACAACGTCCACACATCCCATTTTTTGACAGAAAACAGAGATGTTTTTTGCAAAGTGCCTACCTGTAGATTTTGGCCTCTAGCTCAGCCGACACCTAGGAAAACCTACTAAACCTGTGCATTTTTGAAAACTACAGACCTGGGCAATCCAAGATGGGGTGACTTGTGGGGCTCTGACCAAGTTCTGTTACCCAGAAACCTTTGCAAACCTCAAAATTTGACTAAAAAAAACAGGTTTTCCCCACATTTCGGTGACAGAAAGTTCTGGAATCTGAGAGCAGCCACAAATTTCCTTCCACCCAGCGTTCCCCAAAGTCTCCCGATAAAAATGATACCTCACTTGTGTGGGTAGGCCTAGCGCCTGCGACAGGAAATGCCCCAAAACACAATGTGGACACATCCCATTTTTTGACAGAAAACAGGTGTTTTTTACAAAGTGCCTACTTGTAGATTTTGGCCTCTAGCTCAGCCGGCACCTAGGGAAACCTCCCAAACCTGTGCATTTTTTAAAACTAGAGACCTGGGGAATCTATGATGGGGTGACTTGTGGGGCTCTGACCAGGTTCTGTTACCCAGAATCCTTTGCAAAACCTCAAAATTTGGCTAAAAAAACTAGTTTTCCTCATATTTCGGTGACAGAAAGTTCTGGAATCTGAGAGTAGCCACGAATTTCCTTCCACCCAGCGTTCCCCAAATTTTCCTGATAAAAATGACACCTCACTTGTGTGAGTAGGCCTAGCGCCCGCGACAGGAAATGCCCCAAAACACAACGTGGACACATCCCATTATTTTACAGAAAACAGAGGTGTTTTTTTGCAAAGTGCCTACCTGTAGATTTTGGCGTCTAGCTCAGCCAGTACCTGGGGAAACCAACCGAACCTGTGCATTTTTGAAAACTAGAGACCTAGGAGAACCCAGGATGGGGTGACTTATGGGGCTCTGACCAGGTTTTGTTACCCAGAATCCTTTGCAAACCTCAAAATTTGGCTAAAAAAAACAGGTTTTCCCCACATTTCGGTTACAGAAAGTTCTGGAATCTGAGAGCAGCCACAAATTTCCTTCTACCCAGCGTTCCCCTAAGTCTCCCGATAAAAATGATACCTCACTTGTGTGGGTAGGCCTAGCGCCCACAACAGGGAATGCCCCAAAACACAACGTGGACACATCCCATTTTTTGACAGAAAACAGAGGTGTTTTTTGCAAAGTGCCTACCTGTAGATTTTGGCCTCTAGCTCAGCCGGCACCTAGGGAAACCTACCAAACCTGTGCATTTTTTAAAACTAGAGACCTAGGGGAATCCAAGATGGGGAGACTTGTGGGGCTCTGACCAGGTTCTGTTACCCAGAATCCTTTGCAAACCTCAAAATTTGGCTGCAAAAAAATGGTTTTCCTCACATTTCGGTGACAGAAAGTTCTGGGATCTGAGAGGAGCCACAAATTTCCTTCCACCCAGCGTTCCCCCAAGTCTCCCGATAAAAATTATACCTCACTTGTGTGGGTAGGCCTAGCGCCCGCGACAGGAAATGCCCCAAAACATAATGTGGACACATCCCATTTTTTGACAGAAAACAGAGGTGTTTTTTACAAAGTGCCTACTTGTAGATTTTGGCCTCTAGTTCAGCCGGCACCTAGGGAAACCTCACAAACCTGTGCATTTTTGAAAACTAGAGACCTGGGGAATCTATGATGGGGTGACTTGTGGGGCTCTGACCAGGTTCTGTTACCCAGAATCCTTTGCAAAACCTCAAAATTTGGCTAAAAAAACTAGTTTTCCTCACATTTCGGTGACAAAAAGTTCTGGGATCTGAGAGGAGCCACAAATTTCCTTCCACCCAGCGTTCCCCAAAGTCTCCCGATAAAAATGACACCTCACTTGTGTAGGTAGGCCTAGCGCCCGTGACAGGAAATGCCCCAAAACACAACGTGGACACATCCCATTTTTTGACAGAAAACAGAGGTGTTTTTTGCAAAGTGCCTACCTGTAGATTCTGGCCTCTAGTTCAGCCGGCACCTAGGGAAACCTCCCAAACCTGTGCGTTTTTTAAAACTAGAGACCTGGGACATCCAAGATGGGGTGACTTGTGGGGCTCTGACCAGGTTCTGTTACCCAGAATCCTTTGCAAACCTCAAAATTTGGCTAAAAAAACAGGTTTTCCCCACATTTCGGTGACAGAAAGTTCTGGAATCTGAGAGGAGCCACAAATTTCCTTCCACCCAGCGTTCCCCAAAGTCTCCCGATAAAAATGACACCTCGCTTGTGTAGGTAGGCCTAGCGCCCGCGACAGGAAATGGCCCAAAACACAACGTGGACACATCCCATTTTTTGACAGAAAACAGAGGTGTTTTTTGCAAAGTGCCTACCTGTAGATTCTGGCCTCTAGTTCAGCCGGCACCTAGGGAAACCTCCCAAACCTGTGCGTTTTTTAAAACTAGAGACCTGGGGCATCCAAGATGGGGTGACTTGTAGGGCTCTGACCAGGTTCTGTTACCCAGAATCCTTTGCAAACCTCAAAATTTGGCTAAAAAAACTGGTTTTACTCACATTTCGGTGACAGAAAGTTCTGGGATCTGAGAGGAGCCACAAATTTCCTTCCACCCAGCGTTCCCCAAAGTCTCCCGATAAAAATGACACCTCACTTGTGTAGGTAGGCCTAGCCCCCGCGACAGGAAATGCCCCAAAACACAACGTGGACACATCCCATTTTTTGACAGAAAACAGAGGTGTTTTTTGCAAAGTGCCTACCTGTAGATTTTGGCCTCTAGCTCAGCCGGCACCTAGGGAAACCTACCAAACCTGTGCATTTTTGAAAACTTGAGACCTAGGGGAATCCAAGATGGGGTGACTTGTGGAGCTCTGACCAGGCTGTTACCCAGAATCCTTTGCAAACCTCAAAATTTGACTAAAAAAAACAGGTTTTCCCCAGATTTCGGTGACAGAAAGTTCTGGAATCTGAGAGGAGCCAGAAATTTCCTTCCACCCAGCGTTCCCCCAAGTCTCCCGATAAAAATGATACCTCACTTGTGTGGGTAGGCCTAGCGCCCGCGACAGGAAATGCCCCAAAACACAACGTGGACACATTCCATTTTTTGACAGAAAACAGACGTGTTTTTTGCAAAGTGCCTACCTGTAGATTTTGGCCTCTAGCTCAGCCGGCACTTAGGGAAACCTACCAAACCTGTGAATTTTTGAAAACTTGAGACCTAGTGGAATCCAAGATGGGGTGACTTGTGGAGCTCTGACCAGGTTGTTACCCAGAATCCTTTGCAAACCTCAAAATTTGGCTAAAAAAACAGGTTTTCCCCACATTTCGGTGACAGAAAGTTCTGGAATCTGAGAGCAGCCACAAATTTCCTTCCACCCAGCGTTCCCCCAAGTCTCCCGATAAAAATGATACCTCAATTGTGTGGGTAGGCCTTGCGCCGGCGACTGCAAATGCCCCAAAACAGAATGTGGACACATCCCATTTTTTGACAGAAAACAGAGGTGTTTTTTGCAAAGTGCCTACCTGTAGATTGTGGCCTCTAGCTCAGCCGGCACTTAGGGAAACCTACCAAACCTGTGCATTTTTGAAAACTTGAGACCTAGGGGAATCCAAGATGGGGTGACTTGTGGAGCTCTGACCAGGTTGTTACCCAGAATCCTTTGCAAACCTCAAAATTTGGCTAAAAAAACAGGTTTTCCCCACATTTCGGTGACAGAAAGTTCTGGAATCTGAGAGCAGCCACAAATTTCCTTCCACCCAGCGTTCCCCCAAGTCTCCCGATAAAAATGATACCTCAATTGTGTGGGTAGGCCTTGCGCCGGCGACTGCAAATGCCCCAAAACAGAATGTGGACACATCCCATTTTTTGACAGAAAACAGAGATGTTTTTTGCAAAGTGCCTACCTGTAGATTTTGGCCTCTAGCTCAGCCGGCACCTAGGAAAACCTACTAAACCTGTGCATTTTTGAAAACTACAGACCTGGGCAATCCAAGATGGGGTGACTTGTGGGGCTCTGACCAAGTTCTGTTACCCAGAAACCTTTGCAAACCTCAAAATTTGACTAAAAAAAACAGGTTTTCCCCACATTTCGGTGACAGAAAGTTCTGGAATCTGAGAGCAGCCACATATTTCCTTCCACCCAGCGTTCCCCCAAGTCTCCCGATAAAAATGATACCTCACTTGTGTGGGTAGGCCTAGCGCCCACAACAGGAAATGCCCCAAAACACAACGTGGACACATCCCATTTTTTGACAGAAAACAGAGGTGTTTTTTGCAAAGTGCCTACCTGTAGATTTTGGCCTCTAGCTCAGCCGGCACCTAGGGAAACCTACCAAACCTGTGCATTTTTGAAAACTAGAGACCTAGGGGAATCCAAGATGGGGAGACTTGTGGGGCTCTGACCAGGTTCTGATACCCAGAATCCTTTGCAAACCTCAAAATTTGGCTGCAAAAAAATGGTTTTCCTCACATTTCGGTGACAGAAAGTTCTGGGATCTGAGAGGAGCCACAAATTTCCTTCCACCCAGCGTTCCCCCAAGTCTCCCGATAAAAATGATACCTCACTTGTGTGGGTAGGCCTAGCGCCCACAACAGGAAATGCCCCAAAACACAACGTGGACACATCCCATTTTTTGACAGAAAACAGAGGTGTTTTTTGCAAAGTGCCTACCTGTAGATTGTGGCCTCTAGCTCAGCCGGCACCTAGGGAAACCTACCAAACCTGTGCATTTTTGAAAACTTGAGACCTAGGGGAATCCAAGATGGGGTGACTTGTGGGGCTCTGACCAGGTTGTTACCCAGAATCCTTTGCAAACCTCAAAATTTGGCTAAAAAAAACAGATTTTCCCCACATTTCGGTGACAGAAAGTTCTGGAATCTGAGAGGAGCCACAAATTTCATTCCACCCAGCATTCCCCCAAGTCTCCGGATAAAAATGATACCTCACTTGTGCGGGTAGGCCTAGCGCCCGCGACAGGAAATGCCCCAAAACACAATGTCCACACATCCCATTTTTTGACAGAAAACAGAGATGTTTTTTGCAAAGTGCCTACCTGTAGATTTTGGCCTCTAGCTCAGCCGACACCTAGGAAAACCTACTAAACCTGTGCATTTTTGAAAACTACAGACCTGGGCAATCCAAGATGGGGTGACTTGTGGGGCTCTGACCAAGTTCTGTTACCCAGAAACCTTTGCAAACCTCAAAATTTGACTAAAAAAAACAGGTTTTCCCCACATTTCGGTGACAGAAAGTTCTGGAATCTGAGAGCAGCCACAAATTTCCTTCCACCCAGCGTTCCCCAAAGTCTCCCGATAAAAATGATACCTCACTTGTGTGGGTAGGCCTAGCGCCTGCGACAGGAAATGCCCCAAAACACAATGTGGACACATCCCATTTTTTGACAGAAAACAGGTGTTTTTTACAAAGTGCCTACTTGTAGATTTTGGCCTCTAGCTCAGCCGGCACCTAGGGAAACCTCCCAAACCTGTGCATTTTTTAAAACTAGAGACCTGGGGAATCTATGATGGGGTGACTTGTGGGGCTCTGACCAGGTTCTGTTACCCAGAATCCTTTGCAAAACCTCAAAATTTGGCTAAAAAAACTAGTTTTCCTCATATTTCGGTGACAGAAAGTTCTGGAATCTGAGAGTAGCCACGAATTTCCTTCCACCCAGCGTTCCCCAAATTTTCCTGATAAAAATGACACCTCACTTGTGTGAGTAGGCCTAGCGCCCGCGACAGGAAATGCCCCAAAACACAACGTGGACACATCCCATTATTTTACAGAAAACAGAGGTGTTTTTTTGCAAAGTGCCTACCTGTAGATTTTGGCGTCTAGCTCAGCCAGTACCTGGGGAAACCAACCGAACCTGTGCATTTTTGAAAACTAGAGACCTAGGAGAACCCAGGATGGGGTGACTTATGGGGCTCTGACCAGGTTTTGTTACCCAGAATCCTTTGCAAACCTCAAAATTTGGCTAAAAAAAACAGGTTTTCCCCACATTTCGGTTACAGAAAGTTCTGGAATCTGAGAGCAGCCACAAATTTCCTTCTACCCAGCGTTCCCCTAAGTCTCCCGATAAAAATGATACCTCACTTGTGTGGGTAGGCCTAGCGCCCACAACAGGGAATGCCCCAAAACACAACGTGGACACATCCCATTTTTTGACAGAAAACAGAGGTGTTTTTTGCAAAGTGCCTACCTGTAGATTTTGGCCTCTAGCTCAGCCGGCACCTAGGGAAACCTACCAAACCTGTGCATTTTTTAAAACTAGAGACCTAGGGGAATCCAAGATGGGGAGACTTGTGGGGCTCTGACCAGGTTCTGTTACCCAGAATCCTTTGCAAACCTCAAAATTTGGCTGCAAAAAAATGGTTTTCCTCACATTTCGGTGACAGAAAGTTCTGGGATCTGAGAGGAGCCACAAATTTCCTTCCACCCAGCGTTCCCCCAAGTCTCCCGATAAAAATGATACCTCACTTGTGTGGGTAGGCCTAGCGCCCGCGACAGGAAATGCCCCAAAACATAATGTGGACACATCCCATTTTTTGACAGAAAACAGAGGTGTTTTTTACAAAGTGCCTACTTGTAGATTTTGGCCTCTAGTTCAGCCGGCACCTAGGGAAACCTCACAAACCTGTGCATTTTTGAAAACTAGAGACCTGGGGAATCTATGATGGGGTGACTTGTGGGGCTCTGACCAGGTTCTGTTACCCAGAATCCTTTGCAAAACCTCAAAATTTGGCTAAAAAAACTAGTTTTCCTCACATTTCGGTGACAAAAAGTTCTGGGATCTGAGAGGAGCCACAAATTTCCTTCCACCCAGCGTTCCCCAAAGTCTCCCGATAAAAATGACACCTCACTTGTGTAGGTAGGCCTAGCGCCCGTGACAGGAAATGCCCCAAAACACAACGTGGACACATCCCATTTTTTGACAGAAAACAGAGGTGTTTTTTGCAAAGTGCCTACCTGTAGATTCTGGCCTCTAGTTCAGCCGGCACCTAGGGAAACCTCCCAAACCTGTGCGTTTTTTAAAACTAGAGACCTGGGACATCCAAGATGGGGTGACTTGTGGGGCTCTGACCAGGTTCTGTTACCCAGAATCCTTTGCAAACCTCAAAATTTGGCTAAAAAAACAGGTTTTCCCCACATTTCGGTGACAGAAAGTTCTGGAATCTGAGAGGAGCCACAAATTTCCTTCCACCCAGCGTTCCCCAAAGTCTCCCGATAAAAATGACACCTCGCTTGTGTAGGTAGGCCTAGCGCCCGCGACAGGAAATGGCCCAAAACACAACGTGGACACATCCCATTTTTTGACAGAAAACAGAGGTGTTTTTTGCAAAGTGCCTACCTGTAGATTCTGGCCTCTAGTTCAGCCGGCACCTAGGGAAACCTCCCAAACCTGTGCGTTTTTTAAAACTAGAGACCTGGGGCATCCAAGATGGGGTGACTTGTAGGGCTCTGACCAGGTTCTGTTACCCAGAATCCTTTGCAAACCTCAAAATTTGGCTAAAAAAACTGGTTTTACTCACATTTCGGTGACAGAAAGTTCTGGGATCTGAGAGGAGCCACAAATTTCCTTCCACCCAGCGTTCCCCAAAGTCTCCCGATAAAAATGACACCTCACTTGTGTAGGTAGGCCTAGCCCCCGCGACAGGAAATGCCCCAAAACACAACGTGGACACATCCCATTTTTTGACAGAAAACAGAGGTGTTTTTTGCAAAGTGCCTACCTGTAGATTTTGGCCTCTAGCTCAGCCGGCACCTAGGGAAACCTACCAAACCTGTGCATTTTTGAAAACTTGAGACCTAGGGGAATCCAAGATGGGGTGACTTGTGGAGCTCTGACCAGGCTGTTACCCAGAATCCTTTGCAAACCTCAAAATTTGACTAAAAAAAACAGGTTTTCCCCAGATTTCGGTGACAGAAAGTTCTGGAATCTGAGAGGAGCCAGAAATTTCCTTCCACCCAGCGTTCCCCCAAGTCTCCCGATAAAAATGATACCTCACTTGTGTGGGTAGGCCTAGCGCCCGCGACAGGAAATGCCCCAAAACACAACGTGGACACATTCCATTTTTTGACAGAAAACAGAGGTGTTTTTTGCAAAGTGCCTACCTGTAGATTGTGGCCTCTAGCTCAGCCGGCACTTAGGGAAACCTACCAAACCTGTGCATTTTTGAAAACTTGAGACCTAGGGGAATCCAAGATGGGGTGACTTGTGGAGCTCTGACCAGGTTGTTACCCAGAATCCTTTGCAAACCTCAAAATTTGGCTAAAAAAACAGGTTTTCCCCACATTTCGGTGACAGAAAGTTCTGGAATCTGAGAGCAGCCACAAATTTCCTTCCACCCAGCGTTCCCCCAAGTCTCCCGATAAAAATGATACCTCAATTGTGTGGGTAGGCCTTGCGCCGGCGACTGCAAATGCCCCAAAACAGAATGTGGACACATCCCATTTTTTGACAGAAAACAGAGATGTTTTTTGCAAAGTGCCTACCTGTAGATTTTGGCCTCTAGCTCAGCCGGCACCTAGGAAAACCTACTAAACCTGTGCATTTTTTAAAACTACAGACCTGGGCAATCCAAGATGGGGTGACTTGTGGGGCTCTGACCAAGTTCTGTTACCCAGAAACCTTTGCAAACCTCAAAATTTGACTAAAAAAAACAGGTTTTCCCCACATTTCGGTGACAGAAAGTTCTGGAATCTGAGAGCAGCCACATATTTCCTTCCACCCAGCGTTCCCCCAAGTCTCCCGATAAAAATGATACCTCACTTGTGTGGGTAGGCCTAGCGCCCACAACAGGAAATGCCCCAAAACACAACGTGGACACATCCCATTTTTTGACAGAAAACAGAGGTGTTTTTTGCAAAGTGCCTACCTGTAGATTTTGGCCTCTAGCTCAGCCGGCACCTAGGGAAACCTACCAAACCTGTGCATTTTTGAAAACTAGAGACCTAGGGGAATCCAAGATGGGGAGACTTGTGGGGCTCTGACCAGGTTCTGATACCCAGAATCCTTTGCAAACCTCAAAATTTGGCTGCAAAAAAATGGTTTTCCTCACATTTCGGTGACAGAAAGTTCTGGGATCTGAGAGGAGCCACAAATTTCCTTCCACCCAGCGTTCCCCCAAGTCTCCCGATAAAAATGATACCTCACTTGTGTGGGTAGGCCTAGCGCCCACAACAGGAAATGCCCCAAAACACAACGTGGACACATCCCATTTTTTGACAGAAAACAGAGGTGTTTTTTGCAAAGTGCCTACCTGTAGATTTTGGCCTCTAGCTCAGCCGGCACCTAGGGAAACCTACCAAACCTGTGCATTTTTTAAAACTAGAGACCTAGGGGAATCCAAGATGGGGAGACTTGTGGGGCTCTGACCAGGTTCTGTTACCCAGAATCCTTTGCAAACCTCAAAATTTGGCTGAAAAAATGGTTTTCCTCACATTTCGGTGACAGAAAGTTCTGGGATCTGAGAGGAGCCACAAATTTCCTTCCACCCAGCGTTCCCCCAAGTCTCCCGATAAAATGGTACCTCACTTGTGTGGGTAGGCCTAGCGCCGGCGACAGCAAAGGCCCCAAAACAGAATATGGACACATCCCATTTTTTGACAGAAAACAGAGGTGTTTTTTGCAAAGTGCCTACCTGTAGATTGTGGCCTCTAGCTCAGCCGGCACCTAGGGAAACCTACCAAACCTGTGCATTTTTGAAAACTTGAGACCTAGGGGAATCCAAGATGGGGTGACTTGTGGGGCTCTGACCAGGTTGTTACCCAGAATCCTTTGCAAACCTCAAAATTTGGCTAAAAAAAACAGATTTTCCCCACATTTCGGTGACAGAAAGTTCGGGAATCTCAGAGGAGCCACAAATTTCATTCCACCCAGCATTCCCCCAAGTCTCCGGATAAAAATGATACCTCACTTGTGTGGGTAGGCCTAGCGCCCGCGACAGGAAATGCCCCAAAACACAACGTCCACACATCCCATTTTTTGACAGAAAACAGAGATGTTTTTTGCAAAGTGCCTACCTGTAGATTTTGGCCTCTAGCTCAGCCGGCACCTAGGAAAACCCACTAAACCTGTGCATTTTTGAAAACTACAGACCTGGGCAATCCAAGATGGGGTGACTTGTGGGGCTCTGACCAAGTTCTGTTACCCAGAAACCTTTGCAAACCTCAAAATTTGACTAAAAAAAACAGGTTTTCCCCACATTTCGGTGACAGAAAGTTCTGGAATCTGAGAGCAGCCACATATTTCCTTCCACCCAGCGTTCCCCCAAGTCTCCCGATAAAAATGATGGCTCACTTGTGTGGGTAGGCCTAGCGCCCACAACAGGAAATGCCCCAAAACACAACGTGGACACATCCCATTTTTTGACAGAAAACAGAGGTGTTTTTTGCAAAGTGCCTACCTGTAGATTTTGGCCTCTAGCTCAGCCGGGACCTAGGGAAACCTACCAAACCTGTGCATTTTTTTAAACTAGAGACCTAGGGGAATCCAAGATGGGGAGACTTGTGGGGCTCTGACCAGGTTCTGTTACCCAGAATCCTTTGCAAACCTCAAAATTTGGCTGCAAAAAAATGGTTTTCCTCACATTTCGGTGACAGAAAGTTCTGGGATCTGAGAGGAGCCACAAATTTCCTTCCACCCAGCGTTCCCCCAAGTCTCCCGATAAAAATGATACCTAACTTGTGTGGGTAGGCCTAGCGCCTGCAACAGGAAATGCCCCAAAACACAATGTGGACACATCCCATTTTTTGACAGAAAACAGAGGTGCTTTTTACAAAGTGCCTACCTGTAGATTTTGGCATCTAACTCAGCCGGCACCTAGGGAAACCTACCAAACCTGTGCATTTTTGAAAACTTGAGACCGAGGGGAATCCAAGATGGGGTGACTTGTGGAGCTCTGACAAGGTTGTTACCCAGAATCCTTTGCAAACCTCCAAATTTGGCTAAAAAAAACAGGTTTTCCCCACATTTCGGTGACAGAAAGTTCTGGAATCTGAGAGCAGCCACAATTGTCCTTCCACCCAGCGTTCCCCCAAGTCTCCCGATAAAAATGGTACCTCACTTGTGTGGGTAGGCCTAGCGCCGGTGACAGCAAATGCCCCAAAACAGAATATGGACACATCCCATTTTTTGATAGAAAACAGAGGTGTTTTTTGCAAAGTGCCTACCTGTAGATTGTGGCCTCTAGCTCAGCCGGCACCTAGGGAAACCTACCAAACCTGTGCATTTTTGAAAACTTGAGACCTAGGGGAATCCAAGATGGGGTGACTTGTGGGGCTCTGACCAGGTTGTTACCCAGAATCCTTTGCAAACCTCAAAATTTGGCTAAAAAAAACAGGTTTTCCCCACATTTCGGTGACAGAAAGTTCTGGAATCTGAGAGGAGCAACAAATTTCCTTCCACCCAGCATTCCCCCAAGTCTCCGGATAAAAATGATACCTCACTTGTGTGGGTAGGCCTAGCGCCCGCGACAGGAAATGCCCCAAAACACAACGTCCACACATCCCATTTTTTGACAGAAAACAGAGATGTTTTTTGCAAAGTGCCTACCTGTAGATTTTGGCCTCTAGCTCAGCCGGCACCTAGGAAAACCCACTAAACCTGTGCATTTTTGAAAACTACAGACCTGGGCAATCCAAGATGGGGTGACTTGTGGGGCTCTGACCAAGTTCTGTTACCCAGAAACCTTTGCAAACCTCAAAATTTGACTAAAAAAAACAGGTTTTCCCCACATTTCGGTGACAGAAAGTTCTGGAATCTGAGAGCAGCCACATATTTCCTTCCACCCAGCGTTCCCCCAAGTCTCCCGATAAAAATGATGGCTCACTTGTGTGGGTAGGCCTAGCACCCACAACAGGAAATGCCCCAAAACACAACGTGGACACATCCCATTTTTTGACAGAAAACAGAGGTGTTTTTTGCAAAGTGCCTACCTGTAGATTTTGGCCTCTAGCTCAGCCGGGACCTAGGGAAACCTACCAAACCTGTGCATTTTTTTAAACTAGAGACCTAGGGGAATCCAAGATGGGGAGACTTGTGGGGCTCTGACCAGGTTCTGTTACCCAGAATCCTTTGCAAACCTCAAAATTTGGCTGCAAAAAATGGTTTTCCTCACATTTCGGTGACAGAAAGTTCTGGGATCTGAGAGGAGACACAAATTTCCTTCCACCCAGCGTTCCCCCAAGTCTCCCGATAAAAATGATACCTAACTTGTGTGGGTAGGCCTAGTGCCTGCAACAGGAAATGCCCCAAAACACAATGTGGACACATCCCATTTTTTGACAGAAAACAGAGGTGCTTTTTACAAAGTGCCTACCTGTAGATTTTGGCATCTAACTCAGCCGGCACCTAGGGAAACCTACCAAACCTGTGCATTTTTGAAAACTTGAGACCGAGGGGAATCCAAGATGGGGTGACTTGTGGAGCTCTGACAAGGTTGTTACCCAGAATCCTTTGCAAACCTCAAAATTTGGCTGAAAAAATGGTTTTCCTCACATTTCGGTGACAGAAAGTTCTGGGATCTGAGAGGAGCCACAAATTTCCTTCCACCCAGCGTTCCCCCAAGTCTCCCGATAAAATGGTACCTCACTTGTGTGGGTAGGCCTAGCGCCGGCGACAGCAAAGGCCCCAAAACAGAATATGGACACATCCCATTTTTTGACAGAAAACAGAGGTGTTTTTTGCAAAGTGCCTACCTGTAGATTGTGGCCTCTAGCTCAGCCGGCACCTAGGGAAACCTACCAAACCTGTGCATTTTTGAAAACTTGAGACCTAGGGGAATCCAAGATGGGGTGACTTGTGGGGCTCTGACCAGGTTGTTACCCAGAATCCTTTGCAAACCTCAAAATTTGGCTAAAAAAAACAGATTTTCCCCACATTTCGGTGACAGAAAGTTCGGGAATCTCAGAGGAGCCACAAATTTCATTCCACCCAGCATTCCCCCAAGTCTCCGGATAAAAATGATACCTCACTTGTGTGGGTAGGCCTAGCGCCCGCGACAGGAAATGCCCCAAAACACAACGTCCACACATCCCATTTTTTGACAGAAAACAGAGATGTTTTTTGCAAAGTGCCTACCTGTAGATTTTGGCCTCTAGCTCAGCCGGCACCTAGGAAAACCCACTAAACCTGTGCATTTTTGAAAACTACAGACCTGGGCAATCCAAGATGGGGTGACTTGTGGGGCTCTAACCAAGTTCTGTTACCCAGAAACCTTTGCAAACCTCAAAATTTGACTAAAAAAAACAGGTTTTCCCCACATTTCGGTGACAGAAAGTTCTGGAATCTGAGAGCAGCCACATATTTCCTTCCACCCAGCGTTCCCCCAAGTCTCCCGATAAAAATGATGGCTCACTTGTGTGGGTAGGCCTAGCGCCCACAACAGGAAATGCCCCAAAACACAACGTGGACACATCCCATTTTTTGACAGAAAACAGAGGTGTTTTTTGCAAAGTGCCTACCTGTAGATTTTGGCCTCTAGCTCAGCCGGGACCTAGGGAAACCTACCAAACCTGTGCATTTTTTTAAACTAGAGACCTAGGGGAATCCAAGATGGGGAGACTTGTGGGGCTCTGACCAGGTTCTGTTACCCAGAATCCTTTGCAAACCTCAAAATTTGGCTGCAAAAAAATGGTTTTCCTCACATTTCGGTGACAGAAAGTTCTGGGATCTGAGAGGAGCCACAAATTTCCTTCCACCCAGCGTTCCCCCAAGTCTCCCGATAAAAATGATACCTAACTTGTGTGGGTAGGCCTAGCGCCTGCAACAGGAAATGCCCCAAAACACAATGTGGACACATCCCATTTTTTGACAGAAAACAGAGGTGCTTTTTACAAAGTGCCTACCTGTAGATTTTGGCATCTAACTCAGCCGGCACCTAGGGAAACCTACCAAACCTGTGCATTTTTGAAAACTTGAGACCGAGGGGAATCCAAGATGGGGTGACTTGTGGAGCTCTGACAAGGTTGTTACCCAGAATCCTTTGCAAACCTCAAAATTTGGCTAAAAAAAACAGGTTTTCCCCACATTTCGGTGACAGAAAGTTCTGGAATCTGAGAGCAGCCACAATTGTCCTTCCACCCAGCGTTCCCCCAAGTCTCCCGATAAAAATGGTACCTCACTTGTGTGGGTAGGCCTAGCGCCGGCGACAGCAAATGCCCCAAAACAGAATATGGACACATCCCATTTTTTGATAGAAAACAGAGGTGTTTTTTGCAAAGTGCCTACCTGTAGATTGTGGCCTCTAGCTCAGCCGGCACCTAGGGAAACCTACCAAACCTGTGCATTTTTGAAAACTTGAGACCTAGGGGAATCCAAGATGGGGTGACTTGTGGGGCTCTGACCAGGTTGTTACCCAGAATCCTTTGCAAACCTCAAAATTTGGCTAAAAAAAACAGGTTTTCCCCACATTTCGGTGACAGAAAGTTCTGGAATCTGAGAGGAGCAACAAATTTCCTTCCACCCAGCATTCCCCCAAGTCTCCGGATAAAAATGATACCTCACTTGTGTGGGTAGGCCTAGCGCCCGCGACAGGAAATGCCCCAAAACACAACGTCCACACATCCCATTTTTTGACAGAAAACAGAGATGTTTTTTGCAAAGTGCCTACCTGTAGATTTTGGCCTCTAGCTCAGCCGGCACCTAGGAAAACCTACTAAACCTGTGCATTTTTTAAAACTACAGACCTGGGCAATCCAAGATGGGGTGACTTGTGGGGCTCTGACCAAGTTCTGTTACCCAGAAACCTTTGCAAACCTCAAAATTTGACTAAAAAAAACAGGTTTTCCCCACATTTCGGTGACAGAAAGTTCTGGAATCTGAGAGCAGCCACATATTTCCTTCCACCCAGCGTTCCCCCAAGTCTCCCGATAAAAATGATGCCTCACTTGTGTGGGTAGGCCTAGCGCCCACAACAGGAAATGCCCCAAAACACAACGTGGACACATCCCATTTTTTGACAGAAAACAGAGGTGTTTTTTGCAAAGTGCCTACCTGTAGATTTTGGCCTCTAGCTCAGCCGGCACCTAGGGAAACCTACCAAACCTGTGCATTTTTGAAAACTAGAGACCTAGGGGAATCCAAGATGGGGAGACTTGTGGGGCTCTGACCAGGTTCTGTTACCCAGAATCCTTTGCAAACCTCAAAATTTGGCTGCAAAAAAATGGTTTTCCTCACATTTCGGTGACAGAAAGTTCTGGGATGTGAGAGGAGCCACAAATTTCCTTCCACCCAGCGTTCCCCCAAGTCTCCCGATAAAAATGATACCTCACTTGTGTGGGTAGGCCTAGCGCCCACAACAGGAAATGCCCCAAAACACAACGTGGACACATCCCATTTTTTGACAGAAAACAGAGGTGTTTTTTGCAAAGTGCCTACCTGTAGATTTTGGCCTCTAGCTCAGCCGGCACCTAGGGAAACCTACCAAACCTGTGCATTTTTGAAAACTAGAGACCTAGGGGAATCCAAGATGGGGAGACTTGTGGGGCTCTGACCAGGTTCTGTTACCCAGAATCCTTTGCAAACCTCAAAATTTGGCTGAAAAAAATGGTTTTCCTCACATTTCGGTGACAGAAAGTTCTGGGATCTGAGAGGAGCCACAAATTTCCTTCCACCCAGCGTTTCCCCAAGTCTCCCGATAAAAATGGTACCTCACTTGTGTGGGTAGACCTAGCGCCCGCGACAGGAAATGCCCCAAAACACAACGTCCACACATCCCATTTTTTGACAGAAAACAGAGATGTTTTTTGCAAAGTGCCTACCTGTAGATTTTGGCCTCTAGCTCAGCCGGCACCTAGGAAAACCTACTAAACCTGTGCATTTTTGAAAACTACAGACCTGGGCAATCCAAGATGGGGTGACTTGTGGGGCTCTGACCAAGTTCTGTTACCCAGAAACCTTTGCAAACCTCAAAATTTGACTAAAAAAAACAGGTTTTCCCCACATTTTGGTGACAGAAAGTTCTGGAATCTGAGAGCAGCCACAAATTTCCTTCCACCCAGCGTTCCCCAAAGTCTCCCGATAAAAATGATACCTCACTTGTGTGGGTAGACCTAGCGCCTGCGACAGGAAATGCCCCAAAACACAATGTGGACACATCCCATTTTTTGACAGAAAACAGGTGTTTTTTACAAAGTGCCTACTTGTAGATTTTGGCCTCTAGCTCAGCCGGCACCTAGGGAAACCTCCCAAACCTGTGCATTTTTGAAAACTAGAGACCTGGGGAATCTATGATGGGGTGACTTGTGGGGCTCTGACCAGGTTCTGTTACCCAGAATCCTTTGCAAAACCTCAAAATTTGGCTAAAAAAACTAGTTTTCCTCATATTTCGGTGACAGAAAGTTCTGGAATCTGAGAGTAGCCACGAATTTCCTTCCACCCAGCGTTCCCCAAATTTTCCTGAAAAAATGACACCTCACTTGTGTGAGTAGGCCTAGCGCCCGCGACAGGAAATGCCCCAAAACACAACGTGGACACATCCCATTATTTTACAGAAAACAGAGGTGTTTTTTTGCAAAGTGCCTACCTGTAGATTTTGGCGTCTAGCTCAGCCAGTACCTGGGGAAACCTACCGAACCTGTGCATTTTTGAAAACTAGAGACCTAGGAGAACCCAGGATGGGTTGACTTGTGGGGCTCTGACCAGGTTTTGTTACCCAGAATCCTTTGCAAACCTCAAAATTTGGCTAAAAAAAACAGGTTTTCCCCACATTTCGGTTACAGAATGTTCTGGAATCTGAGAGCAGCCACAAATTTCCTTCTACCCAGCGTTCCCCTAAGTCTCCCGATAAAAATGATACCTCACTTGTGTGGGTAGGGCTAGCGCCCACAACAGGGAATGCCCCAAAACACAACGTGGACACATCCCATTTTTTGACAGAAAACAGAGGTGTTTTTTGCAAAGTGCCTACCTGTAGATTTTGGCCTCTAGCTCAGCCGGCACCTAGGGAAACCTACCAAACCTGTGCATTTTTGAAAACTAGAGACCTAGGGGAATCCAAGATGGGGAGACTTGTGGGGCTCTGACCAGGTTCTGTTACCCAGAATCCTTTGAAAACCTCAAAATTTGGCTAAATAAAACAGGTTTTCCCCACATTTCGGTGACAGAAAGTTCTGGAATCTGAGAGCAGCCACAAATTTCCTTCCACCCAGCGTTCCCCCAAGTCTCCTGATAAAAATGATACCTCACTTGTGTGGGTAGGCCTAGCGCCGGCGACAGCAAATGCCCCAAAACAGAATGTGGACACATCCCATTTTTTGACAGAAAACAGAGGTGTTTTTTGCAAAGTGCCTACCTGTAGATTGTGGCCTCTAGCTCAGCCGGCACCTAGGGAAACCTACCAAACCTGTGCATTTTTGAAAACTTGAGACCTAGGGGAATCGAGGATGGGGTGACTTGTGGGGCTCTGACCAGGTTTTGTTACCCAGAATCCTTTGCAAACCTCAAAATTTGGCTAAAAAAAACAGGTTTTCCCTCACATTTCGGTGACAGAAAGTTCTGGAATCTGAGAGCAGCCACAAATTTCCTTCCACCCAGCGTTCCCCCAAGTCTCCCGATAAAAATGATACATCACTTGTGTGGGTAGGCCTAGCGCCCACAACAGGGAATGCCCCAAAACACAACGTGGACACATCCCATTTTTTGACAGAAAACAGAGGTGTTTTTTGCAAAGTGCCTACCTGTAGGTTTTGGCCTCTAGCTCAGCCGGCACCTAGGGAAACCTACCAAACCTGTGCATTTTTTAAAACTAGAGACCTAGGGGAATCCAAGATGGGGAGACTTGTGGGGCTCTGACCAGGTTCTGTTACCCAGGATACTTTGAAAACCTCAAAATTTGGCTAAAAAAAACAGGTTTTCCCCACATTTCGGTTACAGAAAGTTCTGGAATCTGAGAGCAGCCACAAATTTCCTTCTACCCAGCGTTCCCCTAAGTCTCCCGATAAAAATGATACCTCACTTGTGTGGGTAGGCCTAGCGCCCACAACAGGGAATGCCCCAAAACACAACGTGGACACATCCCATTTTTTGACAGAAAACAGAGGTGTTTTTTGCAAAGTGCCTACCTGTAGATTTTGGCCTCTAGCTCAGCCGGCACCTAGGGAAACCTACCAAACCTGTGCATTTTTGAAAACTAGAGACCTAGGGGAATCCAAGATGGGGAGACTTGAGGGGCTCTGACCAGGTTCTGTTACCCAGAATCCTTTGAAAACCTCAAAATTTGGCTAAAAAAAACAGGTTTTCCCCACATTTCGGTGACAGAAAGTTCTGGAATCTGAGAGCAGCCACAAATTTCCTTCCACCCAGCGTTCCCCCAAGTCTCCCGATAAAAATGATACCTCACTTGTGTGGGTAGGCCTAGCGCCGGCGACAGCAAAGGCCCCAAAACAGAATGTGGACACATCCCATTTTTTGACAGAAAACAGAGGTGTTTTTTTTGCAAAGTGCCTACCTGTAGATTGTGGCCTCTAGCTCAGCCGGCACCTAGGGAAACCTACCAAACCTGTGCATTTTTGAAAACTTGAGACCTAGGGGAATCCAAGATGGGGTGACTTGTGGGGCTCTGACCAGGTTGTTACCCAGAATCCTTTGCAAACCTCAAAATTTGGCTAAAAAAAACAGGTTTTCCCCACATTTCGGTGACAGAAAGTTCTGGAATCTGAGAGCAGCCACAAATTTCCTTCCACCCAGCGTTCCCCCAAGTCTCCCGATAAAAATGATACCTCACTTGTGTGGGTAGGCCTAGCGCCCGCGACAGGAAATGCCCCAAAACACAATGTGGACACATCCCATTTTTTGACAGAAAACAGAGGTGTTTTTTACAAAGTGCCTACCTGTAGATTTTGGCCTCTAGCTCAGCCGGTACCTAGGGAAACCTACCAAACCTGTGCATTTTTGAAAACTTGAGACCTAGGGGAATCCAAGATGGGGTGACTTGTGGGGCTCTGACCAAGTTGTTACCCAGAATCCTTTGCAAACCTCAAAATTTGGCTAAAAAAAACAGGTTTTCCCCACATTTCGGTGACAGAAAGTTCTGGAATCTGAGAGCAGCCACAAATTTCCTTCCACCCAGCGTTCCCCCAAGTCTCCCGATAAAAATGATACCTCACTTGTGTGGGTAGGCCTAGCGCCGGCGACAGCAAATGCCCCAAAACAGAATGTGGACACATCCCATTTTTTGACAGAAAACAGAGGTGTTTTTTGCAAAGTGCCTACCTGTAGATTGTGGCCTCTAGCTCAGCCGGCACCTAGGGAAACCTACCAAACCTGTGCATTTTTGAAAACTTGAGACCTAGGGGAATCCAGGATGGGGTGACTTGTGGGGCTCTGACCAGGTTTTGTTACCCAGAATCCTTTGCAAACCTCAAAATTTGGCTAAAAAGAACAGGTTTTCCCTCACATTTCGGTCACAGAAAGTTCTGGAATCTGAGAGCAGCCACAAATTTCCTTCCACCCAGCGTTCCCCCATGTCTCCCGATAAAAATGATACCTCACTTGAGTGGGTAGGCCTAGCGCCCGCGACAGGAAATGCCCCAAAACACAATGTGGACACATCCCATTTTTTGACAGAAAACAGAGGTGTTTTTTACAAAGTGCCTACTTGTAGATTTTGGCCTCTAGCTCAGCCGGCACCTAGGGAAACCTCCCAAACCTTTGCTATTTTGAGAACTAGAGACCTGGGGAATCTATGATGGGGTGACTTGTGGGGCACTGACCAGGTTCTGTTACCCAGAATCCTTTGCAAAACCTCAATATTTGGCTAAAAAAACTAGTTTTCCTCATATTTCGGTGACAGAAAGTTCTGGATTCTGAGAGTAGCCACGAATTTCCTTCCACCCAGCGTTCCCCAAATTCTCCTGATAAAAATGACACCTCACTTGTGTGGGTAGGCCTAGCGCCGGCGACAGCAAATGCCCCAAAACAGAATGTGGACACATCCCATTTTTTGACAGAAAACAGAGGTGTTTTTTGCAAAGTGCCTACCTGTAGATTGTGGCCTCTAGCTCAGCCGGCACCTAGGTAAACCTTCCAAACCTGTGCATTTTTGAAAACTTGAGACCTAGGGGAATCCAAGATGGGGTGACTTGTGGGGCTCTGACCAGGTTGTTACCCAGAATCCTTTGCAAACCTCAAAATTTGGCTAAAAAAAACAGGTTTTCCCCACATTTCGGTGACAGAAAGTTCTGGAATCTGAGAGCAGCCACAAATTTTCTTTCCACCCAGCGTTCCCCCAACTCTCAAGATAAAAATGATACCTCACTTGTGTGGGTAGGCCTAGCGCCCGCTACAGGAAAGGCCCCAAAACACAATGTGGACACATCCCATTTTTTGACAGAAAACAGAGGTGTTTTTTACAAAGTGCCTACCTGTAGATTTTGGCCTCTAGCTCAGCCGGCACCTAGGGAAACCTACCAAACCTGTGTATTTTTGAAAACTTGAGACCTAGGGGAATCCAAAATGGGGTGACTTGTGGAGCTCTGACCAGGTTGTTACCCAGAATCATTTGCAAAACCTCAAAATTTGGCTAAAAAAACTAGTTTTCCTCATATTTCAGTGACAGAAAGTTCTGGAATCTGAGAGTAGCCACGAATTTCCTTCCACCCAGCGTTACCCCCAAGTCTCCCGGTAAAAATGATACCTCACTTGTGTGGGTAGGCCTAGCGCCGGCGACAGCAAATGCCCCAAAACAGAATGTGGACACATCCCATTTTTTGACAGAAAACAGAGGTGTTTTTTGCAAAGTGCCTACCTGTAGATTTTGGCCTCTAGCTGAGCCGGCACCTAGGGAAACCTACCAAACCTGTGCATTTTTGAAAACTTGAGACCTAGGGGAATCCAAGATGGGGTGACTTGTGGGGCTCTGACCAGGTTGTTACCCAGAATCCTTTGCAAACCTCAAAATTTGGCTAAAAAAAACAGGTTTTCCCCACATTTCGGTGACAGAAAGTTCTGGAATCTGAGAGCAGCCACAAATTTCCTTCCACCCAGCGTTCCCCCAAGTCTCCCGATAAAAATGATACCTCACTTGTGTGGGTAGGCCTAGCGCCAGCGACAGGAAATGCCCCAAAACACAATGTGGACACATCCCATTTTTTGACAGAAAACAGAGGTGTTTTTTACAAAGTGCCTACCTGTAGATTTTGGCCTCTAGCTCAGCCGGTACCTAGGGAAACCTACCAAACCTGTGCATTTTTGAAAACTTGAGACCTAGGGGAATCCAGGATGGGGTGACTTGTGGGGCTCTGACCAGGTTTTGTTACCCAGAATCCTTTGCAAACCTCAAAATTTGGCTAAAAAGAACAGGTTTTCCCTCACATTTCGGTGACAGAAAGTTCTGGAATCTGAGAGCAGCCACAAATTTCCTTCCACCCAGCGTTCCCCCAAGTCTCCCGATAAAAATGATACCTCACTTGTGTGGGTAGGCCTAGCGCCCACAACAGGAAATGCCCCAAAACACAACGTGGACACATCCCATTTTTTGACAGCAAACAGAGGTGTTTTTTGCAAAGTGCCTACCTGTAGATTTTGGCCTCTAGCTCAGCCGGCACCTAGGGAAACCTACCAAACCTGTGCATTTTTAAAAACTAGAGACCTAGGGGAATCCAAGATGGGGAGACTTGTGGGGCTCTGACCAGGTTCTGTTACCCAGAATCCTTTGCAAACCTCAAAATTTGGCAAAAAAAAGGTTTTCCTCACATTTCGGTGACAGAAAGTTCTGGAATCTGAGAGCAGCCACAAATTTCCTTCCACCCAGCGTTCCCCCATGTCTCCCGATAAAAATGATACCTCACTTGAGTGGGTAGGCCTAGCGCCCGCGACAGGAAATGCCCCAAAACACACTGTGGACACATCCCATTTTTTGACAGCAAACAGAGGTGTTTTTTGCAAAGTGCCTACTTGTAGATTTTGGCCTCTAGCTCAGCCGGCACCTAGGGAAACCTCCCAAACCTTTGCTATTTTGAGAACTAGAGACCTGGGGAATCTATGATGGGGTGACTTGTGGGGCACTGTCCAGGTTCTGTTACCCAGAATCCTTTGCAAAACCTCAATATTTGGCTAAAAAAACTAGTTTTCCTCATATTTCGGTGACAGAAAGTTCTGGATTCTGAGAGTAGCCACGAATTTCCTTCCACCCAGCGTTCCCCAAATTCTCCTGATAAAAATGACACCTCACTTGTGTGGGTAGGCCTAGCGCCGGCGACAGCAAATGCCCCAAAACAGAATGTGGACACATCCCATTTTTTGACTGAAAACAGAGGTGTTTTTTGCAAAGTGCCTACCTGTAGATTGTGGCCTCTAGCTCAGCCGGCACCTAGGTAAACCTACCAAACCTGTGCATTTTTGAAAACTTGAGACCTAGGGGAATCCAAGATGGGGTGACTTGTGGGGCTCTGACCAGGTTGTTACCCAGAATCCTTTGCAAACCTCAAAATTTGGCCAAAAAAAACAGGTTTTCCCCACATTTCGGTGACAGAAAGTTCTGGAATCTGAGAGCAGCCACAAATTTTCTTTCCACCCAGCGTTCCCCCAAGTCTCAAGATAAAAATGATACCTCACTTGTGTGGGTAGGCCTAGCGCCCGCTACAGGAAAGGCCCCAAAACACAATGTGGACACATCCCATTTTTTGACAGAAAACAGAGGTGTTTTTTACAAAGTGCCTACCTGTAGATTTTGGCCTCTAGCTCAGCCGGCACCTAGGGAAACCTACCAAACCTGTGTATTTTTGAAAACTTGAGACCTAGGGGAATCCAAAATGGGGTGACTTGTGGAGCTCTGACCAGGTTGTTACCCAGAATCCTTTGCAAAACCTCAAAATTTGGCTAAAAAAACTAGTTTTCCTCATATTTCAGTGACAGAAAGTTCTGGAATCTGAGAGTAGCCACGAATTTCCTTCCACCCAGCGTTACCCCAAGTCTCCCGGTAAAAATGATACCTCACTTGTGTGGGTAGGCCTAGCGCCGGCGACAGCAAATGCCCCAAAACAGAATGTGGACACATCCCATTTTTTGACAGAAAACAGAGGTGTTTTTTGCAAAGTGCCTACCTGTAGATTTTGGCCTCTAGCTCAGCCGGCACCTAGGGAAACCTACCAAACCTGTGCATTGTTGAAAACTTGAGACCTAGGGGAATCCAAGATGGGGTGACTTGTGGGGCTCTGACCAGGTTCTGTTACCCAGAATCCTTTGCAAACCTCAACATTTGGCTAAAAAAACTAGTTTTCCTCATATTTCGGTGACAGAAAGTTCTGGAATCTGAGAGTAGCCACGAATTTCCTTCCACCCAGCGTTCCCCAAATTCTCCTGATAAAAATGTCACCTCACTTGTGTGAGTAGGCCTAGCGCCCGCGACAGGAAATGCCCCAAAACACAACGTGGACACATCCCATTATTTTACAGAAAACAGGTGTTTTTTTGCAAAGTGCCTACCTGTAGATTTTGGCGTCTAGCTCAGCCAGCACCTGGGGAAATCTACCGAACCTGTGCATTTTTGAAAATTAGAGACCTACGAGAACCCAGGATGGGGTGACTTGTGGGGCTCTGACCAGGTTTTGTTACCCAGAATGCTTTGCAAACCTCAAAATTTGGCTAAAAAAACAGGTTTTCCCCACATTTCGGTGACAGAAAGTTCTGGAATCTGAGAGCAGCCACAAATTTCCTTCCACCCAGCGTTCCCCCAAGTCTCTCGATAAAAATGATACCTCACTTGTGTGGGTAGGCCTAGCGCCCACAACAGGGAATGCCCCAAAATACAACGTGGACACATCCCATTTTTTGACAGAAAACAGAGGTGTTTTTTGCAAAGTGCCTACCTGTAGATTTTGGCCTCTAGCTCAGCCGGCACCTAGGGAAACCTACCAAACCTGTGCATTTTTGAAAACTAGAGACCTAGGGGAATCCAAGGTGGGGAGACTTGTGGGGCTCTGTCCAGGTTCTGTTACCCAGAATCCTTTGAAAACCTCAAAATGTGGCTAAAAAAAACAGGTTTTCCCCACATTTCGGTGACAGAAAGTTCTGGAATCTGAGAGCAGCCACAAATTTCCTTCCACCCAGCGTTCCCCCAAGTCTCCCGATAAAAATGATACCTCACTTGTGTGCGTAGGCCTAGCGCCGGCGACAGCAAATGCCCCAAAACAGAACGTGGACACATCCCATTTTTTGACAGAAAACAGAGGTGTTTTTTGCAAAGTGCCTACCTGTAGATTTTGGCCTCTAGCTCAGCCGGCACCTAGGCAAACCTACCAAACCTGTGCATTTTTGAAAACTTGAGACCTAGGGGAATCCAGGATGGGGTGACTTGTGGGGCTCTGACTAGGTTTTGTTACCCAGAATCCTTTGCAAACCTCAAAATTTGGCTAAAAAAACAGGTTTTCCCCACATTTCGGTGACAGAAAGTTCTGGAATCTGAGAGCAGCCACAAATTTCCTTCCACCCAGCGTTCCCCCAAGTCTCCTGATAAAAATGATACCTCACTTGTGTGGGTAGGCCTAGCGCCCACAACAGGAAATGCCCCAAAACACAACGTGGACACATCCCATTTTTTGACAGAAAACAGAGGTGTTTTTTGCAAAGTGCCTACCTGTAGATTTTGGCCTCTAGCTCAGCCGGCACCTAGGGAAACCTACCAAACCTGTGCATTTTTGAAAACTGGAGACCTAGGGGAATCCAAGATGGGGAGACTTGTGGGGCTCTGACCAGGTTCTGTTACCCAGAATCCTTTGCAAACCTCAAAATTTGGCAAAAAAAAGGTTTTCCTCACATTTCGGTGACAGAAAGTTCTGGAATCTGAGAGGAGCCACAAATTTCCTTCCACCCAGCTTTCCCCCATGTCTCCCGATAAAAATGATACCTCACTTGTGTGGTTAGGCCTAGCGCCTGCGACAGGAAATGCCACAAAACACAATGTGGACACATCCCATTTTTTGACAGAAAACAGAGGTGTTTTTTGCAAAGTGCCTACCTGTAGATTGTGGCCTCTAGCTCAGCTGGCACCTAGGGAAACCTACCAAACCTGTGCATTTTTTAAAACTTGAGACCTAGGGGAATCCAAGATGAGGTGACTTGTGGGGCTCTGACCAGGTTGTTACCCAGAATCCTTTGCAAACCTCAAAATTTGGCTAAAAAAAACAGGTTTTCCCCACATTTCGGTGACAGAAAGTTCTGGAATCTGAGAGCAGCCACAAATTTCCTTCCACCCAGCGTTCCCCCAAGTCTCCCGATAAAAATGATACCTCACTTGTGTGGGTAGGCCTAGCGCCCGTGACAGGAAATGCCCCAAAACACAATGTGGACACATCCCATTTTTTGACAGAAAACAGAGGTGTTTTTTGCAAAGTGCCTACCTGTAGATTTTGGCCTCTAGCTCAGCCGGCACCTAGGGAAACCTACCAAACCTGTGCATTTTTGAAAACTGGAGACCTAGGGGAATCCAAGATGGGGTGACTTGTGGGGCTCTGACCAGGTTGTTACCCAGAATCCTTTGCAAACCTCAAAATTTGGCTAAAAAAAACAGGTTTTCCCCACATTTCGGTGACAGAAAGTTCTGGAATCTGAGAGCAGCCACAAATTTCCTTCCACCCAGCGTTCCCCCAAGTCTCCCGATAAAAATGATACCTCACTTGTGTGGGTAGGCCTAGCGCCCGCGACAGGAAATGCCCCAAAACACAATGTGGACACATCCCATTTTTTGACAGAAAACAGAGGTGTTTTTTGCAAAGTGCCTACCTGTAGATTTTGGCCTCTAGCTCAGCCGGCACCTAGGGAAACCTACCAAACCTGTGCATTTTTGAAAACTGGAGACCTAGGGGAATCCAAGATGGGGAGACTTGTGGGGCTCTGACCAGGTTCTGTTACCCAGAATCCTTTGCAAACCTCAAAATTTGGCAAAAAAAAGGTTTTCCTCACATTTCGGTGACAGAAAGTTCTGGAATCTGAGAGGAGCCACAAATTTCCTTCCACCCAGCTTTCCCCCATGTCTCCCGATAAAAATTATACCTCACTTGTGTGGGTAGGCCTAGCGCCTTTGCCTGGAAATGCCCCAAAACACAATGTGGACACATCCCATTTTTTGACAGAAAACAGAGGTGTTTTTTGCAAAGTGCCTACCTGTAGATTTTGGCCTCTAGCTCAGCCGGCACCTAGGGAAACCTACCAAACCTGTGCATTTTTGAAAACTAGAGACCTAGGGGAATCCAAGATGGGGATACTTGTGGAGCTCTGACCAGGTTGTTACCCAGAATCCTTTGCAAAACCTCAAAATTTGGCCAAAAAAACTAGTTTTCCTCATATTTCGGTGACAGAAAGTTCTGGAATCTGAGAGTAGCCACGAATTTCCTTCCACCCAGCATTCCCCCAAGTCTCCCGATAAAAATGATACCTCACTTGTGTGGGTAGGCCTAGCGCCGGCGACAGCAAATGCCCCAAAACAGAATGTGGACACATCCCATTTTTTGACAGAAAACAGAGGTGTTTTTTGCAAAGTGCCTACCTGTAGATTTTGGCCTCTAGCTCAGCCGGCACCTAGGGAAACCTACCAAACCTGTGCATTTTTGAAAACTTGAGACCTAGGGGAATCCAAGATGGGGTGACTTGTGGGGATCTGACCAGGTTCTGTTACCCAGAATCCTTTGCAAACCCTTAAAATTTGGCTAAAAAAAATAGGTTTTCCCCACATTTCGGTGACAGAAAGTTCTGGAATCTGAGAGGAGCCACAAATTTCCTACCACCCAGCGTTCCCCCAAGTCTCCCGATAAAAATGATACCTCACTTGTGTGGGTAGGCCTAGCACCCACGGCAGGAAGTGCCCCAAAACGCAACATGGACACATCCCATTTTTTCACAGAAAACAGAGGTGTTTTTTGCAAAGTGCCTTCCTGTAGATTTTGGCCTCTAGCTGAGCTAGCACTTAGGGAAAACTACCAAACCTGTGCATTTTTTAAAACTTGAGACCTAGGAGAATCCAAGATGGGGTGACTTGTGGTGCTCTGACCAGGTTGTTACCCAGAATCCTTTGCAAACCTCAAAATTTGGTTAAAAAAACCAGGTTTTCCACACATTTCGGTGACAGAAAGTTCTGGAATCTGAGAGGAGCCACAAATTTCCTTCCACCCAGCGTTCCCCCAAGTCTCCCGATAAAAATGGCACCTTACTTGTGTGGGTAGACCTTGCGCCCGTGGCAGGAAGGGCCCCAAAACTCAACATGGACACATCCCATTTTTTGACAGAAAACAGAGGTGTTTTTGCAAAGTGCCTACCTGTAGATTTTGGCCTCTAGCTCAGCAGGCACCTAGGGAAACCTACCAAACCTGTGCATTTTTGAAAACTAGAGACCTAGGGGAATCCAAGATGGGGTGACTTGTGGAGCTCTGAACAGGTTCTGTTACCCAGAATCCTTTGCAAACCTCAAAATTTGGCTAAAAAACATGTTTTACTCCAATTTCGGTCACAGAAGGTTCTGGAATCTGAGAGCAGCCACAAATTTCCTTCCACCAAGCGTTCCCCCAAGTCTCCAGATAAAAATGATACCTCACTTGTGTGGGTAGGCCTAGCGCCCGCAACAGGAAATGCCCCAAAACACAATGTGGACACATCCCATTTTTTGACAGAAAACAGAGGTGCTTTTTACAAAGTGCCTACCTGTAGATTTTGGCGTCTAGCTCAGCCAGCACCTGGGTAAACCTACCAAACCTGTGCATCTTTGAAAACTAGAGACCTAGGGGAATCCAAGATGGGGTGACTTGTGGAGCTCTGACCAGGTTCTGTTACCTAGAATCCTTTGAAACCTCAAAATTTGGCTAAAAAACAGGTTTTCCTCCCATTTCGGTGACAGAAAGTTCTGGAATCTGAGAGGAGCCACAAATTTCCTTCCACCCAGCGTTCCCCCAAGTCTCCCGATAAAAATGATACCTCACTTGAGTGGGTAGGCCTAGTGCCTGCGACAGGAAATGCCCCAAAACAGAATGTGGACACATCCCATTTTTTGACAGAAAACAGAGGTGTTTTTTGCAAAGTGCCTACCTGTAGATTTTGGCCTCTAGGTCAGCCGGCACCTAGGGAAACCTAACAAACCTGTGCATTTTTTAAAACTTGAGAACTAGGGGAATCCAAGATGGGGTGACTTGTGGAGCTCTGACCAGGTTGTTACCCAGAATCCTTTGCAAACCTCAAAATTTGGCTAAAAAAAACAGGTTTTCCCCACATTTCGGTGACAGAAAGTTCTGGAATCTGAGAGCAGCCACAAATTTCCTTCCACCCAGCGTTCCCCCAAGTCTCCCGATAAAAATGATACCTCACTTGTTTGGGTAGGCCTAGCGCCGGGGACAGCAAATGCCCCAAAACAGAATGTGGACACATCCCATTTTTTGACAGAACACAGAGGTGTTTTTTGCAAAGTGCCTACCTGTAGATTGTGGCCTCTAGCTTAGCCGGCACCTAGGAAAACCTACCAAACCTGTGCATTTTTGAAAACTTGAGACCTAGGGGAATGCAAGATGGGGTGACTTGTGGTGCTCTGACCAGGTTGTTACCCAGAATCCTTTACAAACCTCAAAATTTGGCTAAAAAAACAGGTTTTCCCCACATTTCGGTGACAGAAAGTTCTGGAATCTGAGAGGAGCCACAAATTTCCTTCCACCCAGCTTTCCCCCAAGTCTCCTGATAAAAATGATACCTCACTTGTGTGGGTAGGCCTAGCGCCTGAGACAGGAAATGCCCCAAAACACAATGTGGACACATCCCATTTTTTGACAGAAAACAGAGGTGTTTTTTGCAAAGTGCCTACCTGTAGATTGTGGCCTCTAGCTCAGCCGGCACCTAGGGAGACCTACCAAACCTGTGCATTTTTTTAAACTAGAGACCTAGGGGAATCCAAGATGGGGTGACTTGTGGGGCTCTGACCAGGTTCTGTTACCCAGAATCCTTTGCAAACCTCAAAATTTGGCAAAAAAAAACAGGTTTTCCCCACATTTCGGTGACAGAAAGTTCTGGAATCTGAGAGGAGCCACACATTTCCTTCCACCCAGTATTCCCCCAAGTCTCCGGATAAAAATGATACCTCACTTGTGTGGGTAGGCCTAGCGCCCGCGAAAGGAAATGCCCCAAAACAAAACGTCCACACATCCCATTTTTTGACAGAAAACAGAGGTGTTTTTTGCAAAGTGCCTACCTGTAGATTTTGGCGTCTAGCTCAGCCAGCACCTGGGTAAACCTACCAAACCTGTGCATTTTTGAAAACTAGAGACCTAGGGGAATCCAAGATGGGGTGACTTGTGGGGCTCTGACCAGGTTCTGTTACCCAGAAACCTCTGCAAACCTCAAAATTTAGCTAAAAAAAACAGGTTTTCCCCACATTTCGGTGACAGAAAGTTCTGGAATCTGAGAGCAGCCACAAATTTCCTTCCACCCAGCATTCCCCCAAGTCTCCCGATAAAAATGATACCTTACTTGTGTGGGTAGGCCTAGCGCCCGCGACAGGAAATGCCCCAAAACACAATGTGGACACATCCCATTTTTTGACAGAAAACTGAGGTGTTTTTTACAAAGTGCCTACTTGTAGATTTTGGCCTCTAGCTCAGACGGCACCTAGGGAAACCTCCCAAACCTGTGCATTTTTGAAAACTAGAGACCTGGGGAATCCAAGATGGGGTGACTTGTGGGGCTCTGACAAGGTTCTGTTACCCGGAATCCTTTGCAAACCTAAAAATTTGGCTAAAAAAAACAGGTTTTCCCCACATTTAGGTGACAGAAAGTTCTGGAATCTGAGAGCAGCCACAAATTTCCTTCCACCCAGCGTTCCCCAAATTCTCCTGATAAAAATGACACCTCACTTGTGTGGGTAGGCCTAGCGCCTGCGACAGGAAATGCCCCAAAACACAACGTGGACACATCCCATTATTTTACAGAAAACATAGGTGTTTTTTGCAAAGTGCCTACCTGTAGATTTTGGCCTCTAGCTCAGCCGGCACCTAGGGAGACCTACCAAACCTGTGCATTTTTTTAAACTAGAGACCTAGGGGAATCCAAGATGGGGTGACTTGTGGGGCTCTGACCAGGTTCTGTTACCCAGAATCCTTTGCAAACCTCAAAATTTGGCAAAAAAAAACAGGTTTTCCCCACATTTCGGTGACAGAAAGTTCTGGAATCTGAGAGCAGCCACAAATTTCCTTCCACCCAGCGTTCCCCCAAGTCTCCCGATAAAAATGATACCTCACTTGTGTGGGTAGGCCTAGTGCCCGTGACAGGAAATGCCCCAAAACACAACGTGGACACATCCCATTTTTTGACAGAAAACAGAGGTGTTTTTTGCAAATTGCCTACCTGTAGATTCTGGCCTCTAGTTCAGCCGGCACCTAGGGAAACCTCCCAAACCTGTGCATTTTTGAAAACTAGAGACCTGGGGAATCCAAGATGGGGTGAGTTGTGGGGCTCTGACCAGGTTCTGTTACCCAGAATCCTTTGCAAACCTCAAAATTTGGCTGAAAAAAAAGGTTTTCCTCACATTTCGGTGACAGAAAGTTCTGGGATCTGAGAGGAGCCACAAATTTCCTTCCACTCAGCGTTCCCCAAGGTCTCCTGATAAAAATGACACCTCACTTGTGTAGGTAGGCCTAGCGCCCGCGACAGGAAATGCCCCAAAACACAACGTGGACACATCCCATTTTTTGACAGAAAACAGAGGTGTTTTTTGCAAAGTGCCTACCTGTAGATTTTGGCGTCTAGCTCAGCCAGCCCCCGGGGTAAACCTACCAAACCTGTGCATTTTTGAAAACTAGAGACCTAGGGGAATCCAAGATGGGGTGACTTGTGGAGCTCTGACCAGGTTCTGTTACCCAGAATCCTTTGAAACCTCAAAATTTGGCTAAAAAACAGGTTTCCTCCCATTTTGGTGACAGAAAGTTCTGGAATCTGAGAGCAGCCACAAATTTCCTTCCACCCAGCGTTCCCCCAAGTCTCCCGATAAAAATGATACCTCACTTGTTTGGGTAGGCCTAGCGCCGGCGACAGCAAATGCCCCAAAACAGAATGTGGACACATCCCATTTTTTGACAGAACACAGAGGTGTTTTTTGCAAAGTGCCTACCTGTAGATTGTGGCGTCTCGCTTAGCCGGCACCTAGGAAAACCTACCAAACCTGTACATTTTTGAAAACTTGTGACCTAGGGGAATGCAAGATGGGGTGACTTGTGGTGCTCTGACCAGGTTGTTACCCAGAATCCTTTACAAACCTCAAAATTTGGCTAAAAAAACAGGTTTTCCCCACATTTCGGTGACAGAAAGTTCTGGAAGCTGAGAGGCGCCACAAATTTCCTTCCACCCAGCATTCCCCCAAGTCTCCGGATAAAAATGATACCTCACTTGTGTGGGTAGGCCTAGCGCCCGCGAAAGGAAATGCCCCATAACACAACGTCCACACATCCCATTTTTTCACAGAAAACAGAGGTGTTTTTTGCAAAGTGCCTACCTGTAGATTTTGGCGTCTAGCTCAGCCAGCACCTGGGTAAACCTACCAAACCTGTGCATTTTTGAAAACTAGAGACCTAGGGGAATCCAAGATGGGGTGACTTGTGGGGCTCTTACCAGGTTCTGTTACCCAGAAACCTCTGCAAACCTCAAAATTTAGCTAAAAAAAACAGGTTTTCCCCACATTTCGGTGACAGAAAGTTCTGGAATCTGAGAGCAGCCACAAATTTCCTTCCACCCAGCATTCCCCCAAGTCTCCCGATAAAAATGATACCTCACTTGTGTGGGTAGGCCTAGCGCCCACGACAGGAAATGCCCCAAAACACAATGTGGACACATCCCATTTTTTGACAGAAAACTGAGGTGTTTTTTACAAAGTGCCTACTTGTAGATTTTTGCCTCTAGCTCAGCCGGCACCTAGGGAAACCTCCCAAACCTGTGCATTTTTGAAAACTAGAGACCTGGGGAATCCAAGATGGGGTGACTTGTGAGGCTCTGACCAGGTTCTGTTACCCAGAATCCTTTGCAAACCTAAAAATTTGGCTAAAATAAACAGGTTTTCCCCACATTTCGGTGACAGAAAGTTCTGGAATCTGAGAGCAGCCACAAATTTCCTTCCACCCAGCGTTCCCCCAAGTCTCCCAATAAAAATGATACCTCACTTGTGTGGGTAGGCCTAGCGCCCACAACAGGAAATGCCCCAAAACACAACGTGGACACATCCCATTTTTTGAAAGAAAACAGAGGTGTTTTTTGCAAAGTGCCTACCTGTAGATTTTGGCCTCTAGCTCAGCCGGCACCTAGGGAAACCTACCAAACCTGTGAATTTTTGAAAACTAGAGACCTAGGGGAATCCAAGATGGGGAGACTTGTGGGGCTCTGACCAGGTTCTGTTACCCAGAATCCTTTGCAAACCTCAAAATTTGGCACAAAAAAAAGGTTTTCCTCACATTTCGGTGACAGAAAGTTCTGGAATCTGAGAGCAGCCACAAATTTCCTTCCACCCAGCGTTCCCCCAAGTCTCCCGATAAAAATGATACCTCACTTGTGTGGGTAGGCGTAGCGCCCGCAACAGGAAATGCCCCAAAACACAACGTGCACACATCCCATTTTTTGACAGAAAAGAGAGGTGTTTTTTTTTGCAAAGTGCCTACCTGTAGATTCTGGCCTCTAGTTCAGCCGGCACCTAGGGAAACCTCCCAAACCTGTTCATTTTTTAAAACTAGAGACATGGGGAATCCAAGATGGAGTGACTTGTGGGGCTCTGACCAGGTTCTGTTACCCAGAATCCTTTGCAAACCTCAAAATTTGGCTAAAAAAACAGGTTTTCCTCACATTTCGGTGACAGAAAGTTCTGGGATCTGAGAGGAGCCACAAATTTCCTTCCACCCAGCGTTCCCCAAAGTCTCCCGATAAAAATGACACCTCACTTGTGTAGGTAGGCCAAGCGCCCGCGACAGGAAATGCCCCAAAACACAACGTGGACACATCCCATTTTTTGACAGAAAATAGAGGTGTTTTTTGCAAAGTGCCTACCTGTAGATTCTGGCCTCTAGTTCAGCCGGCACCTAGGGAAACCTCCCAAACCTGTGCGTTTTTGAAAACTAGAGACCTGGGGCATCCAAGATGGGGTGACTTGTGGGGCTCTGACCAGGTTCTGTTACCCAGAATCCTTTGCAAACCTCAAAATTTGGCTAAAAAAACTGGTTTTCCTCACATTTCGGTGACATAAAGTTCTGAGATCTGAGAGGAGCCACAAATTTCCTTCCACCCAGCGTTCCCCCAAGTCTCCCGATAAAAATGATACCTCACTTGTGTGGGTAGGCCTAGCGCCCACAACAGGAAATGCCCCAAAACACAACGTGGACACATCCCATTTTTTGACAGCAAACAGAGGTGTTTTTTGCAAAGTGCCTACCTGTAGATTTTGGCCTCTAGCTCAGCCGGCACCTAGGGAAACCTACCAAACCTGTGCATTTTTAAAAACTAGAGACCTAGGGGAATCCAAGATGGGGAGACTTGTGGGGCTCTGACCAGGTTCTGTTACCCAGAATCCTTTGCAAACCTCAAAATTTGGCAAAAAAAAGGTTTTCCTCACATTTCGGTGACAGAAAGTTCTGGAATCTGAGAGCAGCCACAAATTTCCTTCCACCCAGCGTTTCCCCATGTCTCCCGATAAAAATGATACCTCACTTGAGTGGGTAGGCCTAGCGCCCGCGACAGGAAATGCCCCAAAACACAATGTGGACACATCCCATTTTTTGACAGCAAACAGAGGTGTTTTTTGCAAAGTGCCTACTTGTAGATTTTGGCCTCTAGCTCAGCCGGCACCTAGGGAAACCTCCCAAACCTTTGCTATTTTGAGAACTAGAGACCTGGGGAATCTATGATGGGGTGACTTGTGGGGCACTGTCCAGGTTCTGTTACCCAGAATCCTTTGCAAAACCTCAATATTTGGCTAAAAAAACTAGTTTTCCTCATATTTCGGTGACAGAAAGTTCTGGATTCTGAGAGTAGCCACGAATTTCCTTCCACCCAGCGTTCCCCAAATTCTCCTGATAAAAATGACACCTCACTTGTGTGGGTAGGCCTAGCGCCGGCGACAGCAAATGCCCCAAAACAGAATGTGGACACATCCCATTTTTTGACTGAAAACAGAGGTGTTTTTTGCAAAGTGCCTACCTGTAGATTGTGGCCTCTAGCTCAGCCGGCACCTAGGTAAACCTACCAAACCTGTGCATTTTTGAAAACTTGAGACCTAGGGGAATCCAAGATGGGGTGACTTGTGGGGCTCTGACCAGGTTGTTACCCAGAATCCTTTGCAAACCTCAAAATTTGGCCAAAAAAAACAGGTTTTCCCCACATTTCGGTGACAGAAAGTTCTGGAATCTGAGAGCAGCCACAAATTTTCTTTCCACCCAGCGTTCCCCCAAGTCTCAAGATAAAAATGATACCTCACTTGTGTGGGTAGGCCTAGCGCCCGCTACAGGAAAGGCCCCAAAACACAATGTGGACACATCCCATTTTTTGACAGAAAACAGAGGTGTTTTTTACAAAGTGCCTACCTGTAGATTTTGGCCTCTAGCTCAGCCGGCACCTAGGGAAACCTACCAAACCTGTGTATTTTTGAAAACTTGAGACCTAGGGGAATCCAAAATGGGGTGACTTGTGGAGCTCTGACCAGGTTGTTACCCAGAATCCTTTGCAAAACCTCAAAATTTGGCTAAAAAAACTAGTTTTCCTCATATTTCAGTGACAGAAAGTTCTGGAATCTGAGAGTAGCCACGAATTTCCTTCCACCCAGCGTTACCCCAAGTCTCCCGGTAAAAATGATACCTCACTTGTGTGGGTAGGCCTAGCGCCGGCGACAGCAAATGCCCCAAAACAGAATGTGGACACATCCCATTTTTTGACAGAAAACAGAGGTGTTTTTTGCAAAGTGCCTACCTGTAGATTTTGGCCTCTAGCTCAGCCGGCACCTAGGGAAACCTACCAAACCTGTGCATTGTTGAAAACTTGAGACCTAGGGGAATCCAAGATGGGGTGACTTGTGGGGCTCTGACCAGGTTCTGTTACCCAGAATCCTTTGCAAACCTCAACATTTGGCTAAAAAAACTAGTTTTCCTCATATTTCGGTGACAGAAAGTTCTGGAATCTGAGAGTAGCCACGAATTTCCTTCCACCCAGCGTTCCCCAAATTCTCCTGATAAAAATGACACCTCACTTGTGTGAGTAGGCCTAGCGCCCGCGACAGGAAATGCCCCAAAACACAACGTGGACACATCCCATTATTTTACAGAAAACAGGTGTTTTTTTGCAAAGTGCCTACCTGTAGATTTTGGCGTCTAGCTCAGCCAGCACCTGGGGAAATCTACCGAACCTGTGCATTTTTGAAAATTAGAGACCTACGAGAACCCAGGATGGGGTGACTTGTGGGGCTCTGACCAGGTTTTGTTACCCAGAATGCTTTGCAAACCTCAAAATTTGGCTAAAAAAACAGGTTTTCCCCACATTTCGGTGACAGAAAGTTCTGGAATCTGAGAGCAGCCACAAATTTCCTTCCACCCAGCGTTCCCCCAAGTCTCTCGATAAAAATGATACCTCACTTGTGTGGGTAGGCCTAGCGCCCACAACAGGGAATGCCCCAAAATACAACGTGGACACATCCCATTTTTTGACAGAAAACAGAGGTGTTTTTTGCAAAGTGCCTACCTGTAGATTTTGGCCTCTAGCTCAGCCGGCACCTAGGGAAACCTACCAAACCTGTGCATTTTTGAAAACTAGAGACCTAGGGGAATCCAAGGTGGGGAGACTTGTGGGGCTCTGTCCAGGTTCTGTTACCCAGAATCCTTTGAAAACCTCAAAATGTGGCTAAAAAAAACAGGTTTTCCCCACATTTCGGTGACAGAAAGTTCTGGAATCTGAGAGCAGCCACAAATTTCCTTCCACCCAGCGTTCCCCCAAGTCTCCCGATAAAAATGATACCTCACTTGTGTGCGTAGGCCTAGCGCCGGCGACAGCAAATGCCCCAAAACAGAACGTGGACACATCCCATTTTTTGACAGAAAACAGAGGTGTTTTTTGCAAAGTGCCTACCTGTAGATTTTGGCCTCTAGCTCAGCCGGCACCTAGGCAAACCTACCAAACCTGTGCATTTTTGAAAACTGGAGACCTAGGGGAATCCAAGATGGGGAGACTTGTGGGGCTCTGACCAGGTTCTGTTACCCAGAATCCTTTGCAAACCTCAAAATTTGGCAAAAAAAAGGTTTTCCTCACATTTCGGTGACAGAAAGTTCTGGAATCTGAGAGGAGCCACAAATTTCCTTCCACCCAGCTTTCCCCCATGTCTCCCGATAAAAATGATACCTCACTTGTGTGGTTAGGCCTAGCGCCTGCGACAGGAAATGCCACAAAACACAATGTGGACACATCCCATTTTTTGACAGAAAACAGAGGTGTTTTTTGCAAAGTGCCTACCTGTAGATTGTGGCCTCTAGCTCAGCTGGCACCTAGGGAAACCTACCAAACCTGTGCATTTTTTAAAACTTGAGACCTAGGGGAATCCAAGATGAGGTGACTTGTGGGGCTCTGACCAGGTTGTTACCCAGAATCCTTTGCAAACCTCAAAATTTGGCTAAAAAAAACAGGTTTTCCCCACATTTCGGTGACAGAAAGTTCTGGAATCTGAGAGCAGCCACAAATTTCCTTCCACCCAGCGTTCCCCCAAGTCTCCCGATAAAAATGATACCTCACTTGTGTGGGTAGGCCTAGCGCCCGCGACAGGAAATGCCCCAAAACACAATGTGGACACATCCCATTTTTTGACAGAAAACAGAGGTGTTTTTTGCAAAGTGCCTACCTGTAGATTTTGGCCTCTAGCTCAGCCGGCACCTAGGGAAACCTACCAAACCTGTGCATTTTTGAAAACTGGAGACCTAGGGGAATCCAAGATGGGGTGACTTGTGGGGCTCTGACCAGGTTGTTACCCAGAATCCTTTGCAAACCTCAAAATTTGGCTAAAAAAAACAGGTTTTCCCCACATTTCGGTGACAGAAAGTTCTGGAATCTGAGAGCAGCCACAAATTTCCTTCCACCCAGCGTTCCCCCAAGTCTCCCGATAAAAATGATACCTCACTTGTGTGGGTAGGCCTAGCGCCCGCGACAGGAAATGCCCCAAAACACAATGTGGACACATCCCATTTTTTGACAGAAAACAGAGGTGTTTTTTGCAAAGTGCCTACCTGTAGATTTTGGCCTCTAGCTCAGCCGGCACCTAGGGAAACCTACCAAACCTGTGCATTTTTTAAAACTGGAGACCTAGGGGAATCCAAGATGGGGAGACTTGTGGGGCTCTGACCAGGTTCTGTTACCCAGAATCCTTTGCAAACCTCAAAATTTGGCAAAAAAAAGGTTTTCCTCACATTTCGGTGACAGAAAGTTCTGGAATCTGAGAGGAGCCACAAATTTCCTTCCACCCAGCTTTCCCCCATGTCTCCCGATAAAAATGATACCTCACTTGTGTGGGTAGGCCTAGCGCCTTTGCCTGGAAATGCCCCAAAACACAATGTGGACACATCCCATTTTTTGACAGAAAACAGAGGTGTTTTTTGCAAAGTGCCTACCTGTAGATTTTGGCCTCTAGCTCAGCCGGCACCTAGGGAAACCTACCAAACCTGTGCATTTTTGAAAACTAGAGACCTAGGGGAATCCAAGATGGGGATACTTGTGGGGCTCTGTCCAGGTTCTGTTACCCAGAATCCTTTGAAAACCTCAAAATGTGGCTAAAAAAAACAGGTTTTCCCCACATTTCGGTGACAGAAAGTTCTGGAATCTGAGAGCAGCCACAAATTTCCTTCCACCCAGCGTTCCCCCAAGTCTCCCGATAAAAATGATACCTCACTTGTGTGCGTAGGCCTAGCGCCGGCGACAGCAAATGCCCCAAAACAGAACGTGGACACATCCCATTTTTTGACAGAAAACAGAGGTGTTTTTTGCAAAGTGCCTACCTGTAGATTTTGGCCTCTAGCTCAGCCGGCACCTAGGCAAACCTACAAAACCTGTGCATTTTTGAAAACTTGAGACCTAGGGGAATCCAGGATGGGGTGACTTGTGGGGCTCTGACTAGGTTTTGTTACCCAGAATCCTTTGCAAACCTCAAAATTTGGCTAAAAAAACAGGTTTTCCCACACATTTCGGTGACAGAAAGTTCTGGAATCTGAGAGCAGCCACAAATTTCCTTCCACCCAGCGTTCCCCCAAGTCTCCTGATAAAAATGATACCTCACTTGTGTGGGTAGGCCTAGCGCCCACAACAGGAAATGCCCCAAAACACAACGTGGACACATCCCATTTTTTGACAGAAAACAGAGGTGTTTTTTGCAAAGTGCCTACCTGTAGATTTTGGCCTCTAGCTCAGCCGGCACCTAGGGAAACCTACCAAACCTGTGCATTTTTGAAAACTGGAGACCTAGTGGAATCCAAGATGGGGAGACTTGTGGGGCTCTGACCAGGTTCTGTTACCCAGAATCCTTTGCAAACCTCAAAATTTGGCTAAAAAAAATAGGTTTTCCCCACATTTCGGTGACAGAAAGTTCTGGAATCTGAGAGGAGCCACAAATTTCCTTCCACCCAGCGTTCCCCCAAGTCTCCCGATAAAAATGATACCTAACTTGTGTGGGTAGGCCTAGCGCCTGCAACAGGAAATGCCCCAAAACACAATGTGGACACATCCCATTTTTTGACAGAAAACAGAGGTGTTTTTTGCAAAGTGCCTACCTGTAGATTGTGGCCTCTAGCTCAGCTGGCACCTAGGGAAACCTACCAAACCTGTGCATTTTTGAAAACTTGAGACCTAGGGGAATCCAAGATGGGGTGACTTGTGGGGCTCTGACCAGGTTGTTACCCAGAATCCTTTGCAAACCTCAAAATTTGGCTAAAAAAAACAGGTTTTCCCCACATTTCGGTGACAGAAAGTTCTGGAATCTGAGAGCAGCCACAAATTTCCTTCCACCCAGCGTTCCCCCAAGTCTCCCGATAAAAATGATACCTCACTTGTGTGGGTAGGCCTAGCGCCCGCGACAGGAAATGCCCCAAAACACAATGTGGACACATCCCATTTTTTTGACAGAAAACAGAGGTGTTTTTTGCAAAGTGCCTACCTGTAGATTTTGGCCTCTAGCTCAGCCGGCACCTAGGGAAACCTACCAAACCTGTGCATTTTTGAAAACTGTAGACCTAGGGGAATCCAAGATGGGGAGACTTGTGGGGCTCTGACCAGGTTCTGTTACCCAGAATCCTTTGCAAACCTCAAAATTTGGCAAAAAAAAGGTTTTCCTCACATTTCGTTGACAGAAAGTTCTGGAATCTGAGAGGAGCCACAAATTTCCTTCCACCCAGCTTTCCCCCATGTCTCCCGATAAAAATGATACCTCACTTGTGTGGGTAGGCCTAGCGCCTGCGACAGGAAATGCCCCAAAACACAATGTGGACACATCCCATTTTTTGACAGAAAACAGAGGTGTTTTTTGCAAAGTGCCTACCTGTAGATTGTGGCCTCTAGCTCAGCTGGCACCTAGGGAAACCTACCAAACCTGTGCATTTTTGAAAACTTGAGACCTAGGGGAATCCAAGATGGGGTGACTTGTGGGGCTCTGACCAGGTTGTTACCCAGAATCCTTTGCAAACCTCAAAATTTGGCTAAAAAAAACAGGTTTTCCCCACATTTCGGTGACAGAAAGTTCTGGAATCTGAGAGCAGCCACAAATTTCCTTCCACCCAGCGTTCCCCCAAGTCTCCCGATAAAAATGATACCTCACTTGTGTGGGTAGGCCTAGCGCCCGCAACAGGAAATGCCCCAAAACACAATGTGGACACATCCCATTTTTTGACAGAAAACAGAGGTGTTTTTTACAAAGTGCCTACCTGTAGATTTTGGCCTCTAGCTCAGCCGGCACCTAGGGAAACCTACCAAACCTGTGCATTTTTGAAAACTTGAGACCTAGGGGAATCCAAGATGGGGTGACTTGTGGAGCTCTGACCAGGTTGTTACCCAGAATCCTTTGCAAAACCTCAAAATTTGGCTAAAAAAACTAGTTTTCCTCATATTTCGGTGACAGAAAGTTCTGGAATCTGAGAGTAGCCACGAATTTCCTTCCACCCAGCATTCCCCCAAGTCTCCCGATAAAAATGATACCTCACTTGTGTGGGTAGGCATAGCGCCGGCGACAGCAAATGCCCCAAAACAGAATGTGGACACATCCCATTTTTTGACAGAAAACAGAGGTGTTTTTTGCAAAGTGCCTACCTGTAGATTTTGGCCTCTAGCTCAGCCGGCACCTAGGGAAACCTACCAAACCTGTGCATTTTTGAAAACTTGAGACCTAGGGGAATCCAAGATGGGGTGACTTGTGGGGCTCTGACCAGGTTGTTACCCAGAATCCTTTGCACACCTCAAAATTTGGCTAAAAAAAACAGGTTTTCCCCACATTTCGGTGAGAGAAAGTTCTGGAATCTGAGAGCAGCCACAAATTTCCTTCCACCCAGCGTTCCCCCAAGTCTCCCAATAAAAATGATACCTCACTTGTGTGGGTAGGCCTAGCGCCCGCGACAGGAAATGCCCCAAAACACAATGTGGACACATCCCATTTTTTGACAGAAAACAGAGGTGTTTTTTACAAAGTGCCTACCTGTAGATTTTGGCCTCTAGCTCAGCCGGCACCTAGGGAAACCTACCAAACCTGTGCATTTTTTAAAACTTGAGACCTAGGGGAATCCAAGATGGGGTGACTTGTGGAGCTCTGACCAGGTTGTTACCCAGAATCCTTTGCAAAACCTCAAAATTTGGCCAAAAAAACTAGTTTTCCTCATATTTCGGTGACAGAAAGTTCTGGAATCTGAGAGTAGCCATGAATTTCCTTCCACCCAGCATTCCCCCAAGTCTCCCGATAAAAATGATACCTCACTTGTGTGGGTAGGCCTAGCGCCGGCGACAGCAAATGCCCCAAAACAGAATGTGGACACATCCCATTTTTTGACAGAAAACAGAGGTGTTTTTTGCAAAGTGCCTACCTGTAGATTTTGGCCTCTAGCTCAGCCGGCACCTAGGGAAACCTACCAAACCTGTGCATTTTTGAAAACTTGAGACCTAGGGGAATCCAAGATGGGGTGACTTGTGGGGATCTGACCAGGTTCTGTTACCCAGAATCCTTTGCAAACCCTTAAAATTTGGCTAAAAAAAATAGGTTTTCCCCACATTTCGGTGACAGAAAGTTCTGGAATCTGAGAGGAGCCACAAATTTCCTACCACGCAGCGTTCCCCCAAGTCTCCCGATAAAAATGATACCTCACTTGTGTGGGTAGGCCTAGCACCCACGGCAGGAAGTGCCCCAAAACGCAACATGGACACATCCCATTTTTTCACAGAAAACAGAGGTGTTTTTTGCAAAGTGCCTTCCTGTAGATTTTGGCCTCTAGCTGAGCTAGCACTTAGGGAAAACTACCAAACCTGTGCATTTTTAAAAACTAGATACCTAGGGGAATCCAAGATGAGGTGACTTGTGGGGCTCTGACCAGGTTCTGTTACCCAGAATCCTTTGCAAACCTCAAAATTTGGCTAAAAAAACAGGTTTTCCTCACATTTCGGTGACAGAAAGTTCTGGAATCTGAGAGGAGCCACAAATTTCCTTCCACCCAGCGTTCCCCCAAGTCTCCCGATAAAAATGGCACCTTACTTGTGTGGGTAGACCTTGCGCCCGTGGCAGGAAGGGCCCCAAAACTCAACATGGACACATCCCATTTTTTGACAGAAAACAGAGGTGTTTTTGCAAAGTGCCTACCTGTAGATTTTGGCCTCTAGCTCAGCAGGCACCTAGGGAAACCTACCAAACCTGTGCATTTTTGAAAACTAGAGACCTAGGGGAATCCAAGATGGGGTGACTTGTGGAGCTCTGAACAGGTTCTGTTACCCAGAATCCTTTGCAAACCTCAAAATTTGGCTGAAAAACATGTTTTACTCCAATTTCGGTCACAGAAGGTTCTGGAATCTGAGAGCAGCCACAAATTTCCTTCCACCAAGCGTTCCCCCAAGTCTCCAGATAAAAATGATACCTCACTTGTGTGGGTAGGCCTAGCGCCCACAACAGGAAATGCCCCAAAACACAATGTGGACACATCCCATTTTTTGACAGAAAACAGAGGTGCTTTTTACAAAGTGCCTACCTGTAGATTTTGGCGTCTAGCTCAGCCAGCACCTGGGTAAACCTACCAAACCTGTGCATCTTTGAAAACTAGAGACCTAGGGGAATCCAAGATGGGGTGACTTGTGGAGCTCTGACCAGGTTCTGTTACCTAGAATCCTTTGAAACCTCAAAATTTGGCTAAAAAACAGGTTTTCCTCCCATTTCGGTGACAGAAAGTTCTGGAATCTGAGAGGAGCCACAAATTTCCTTCCACCCAGCGTTCCCCCAAGTCTCCCGATAAAAATGATACCTCACTTGAGTGGGTAGGCCTAGTGCCTGCGACAGGAAATGCCCCAAAACAGAATGTGGACACATCCCATTTTTTGACAGAAAACAGAGGTGTTTTTTGCAAAGTGCCTACCTGTAGATTTTGGCCTCTAGGTCAGCCGGCACCTAGGGAAACCTAACAAACCTGTGCATTTTTTAAAACTTGAGAACTAGGGGAATCCAAGATGGGGTGACTTGTGGAGCTCTGACCAGGTTGTTACCCAGAATCCTTTGCAAACCTCAAAATTTGGCTAAAAAAAACAGGTTTTCCCCACATTTCGGTGACAGAAAGTTCTGGAATCTGAGAGCAGCCACAAATTTCCTTCCACCCAGCGTTCCCCCAAGTCTCCCGATAAAAATGATACCTCACTTGTTTGGGTAGGCCTAGCGCCGGGGACAGCAAATGCCCCAAAACAGAATGTGGACACATCCCATTTTTTGACAGAACACAGAGGTGTTTTTTGCAAAGTGCCTACCTGTAGATTGTGGCCTCTAGCTTAGCCGGCACCTAGGAAAACCTACCAAACCTGTGCATTTTTGAAAACTTGAGACCTAGGGGAATGCAAGATGGGGTGACTTGTGGTGCTCTGACCAGGTTGTTACCCAGAATCCTTTACAAACCTCAAAATTTGGCTAAAAAAACAGGTTTTCCCCACATTTCGGTGACAGAAAGTTCTGGAATCTGAGAGGAGCCACAAATTTCCTTCCACCCAGCTTTCCCCCAAGTCTCCTGATAAAAATGATACCTCACTTGTGTGGGTAGGCCTAGCGCCTGAGACAGGAAATGCCCCAAAACACAATGTGGACACATCCCATTTTTTGACAGAAAACAGAGGTGTTTTTTGCAAAGTGCCTACCTGTAGATTGTGGCCTCTAGCTCAGCCGGCACCTAGGGAGACCTACCAAACCTGTGCATTTTTTTAAACTAGAGACCTAGGGGAATCCAAGATGGGGTGACTTGTGGGGCTCTGACCAGGTTCTGTTACCCAGAATCCTTTGCAAACCTCAAAATTTGGCAAAAAAAAACAGGTTTTCCCCACATTTCGGTGACAGAAAGTTCTGGAATCTGAGAGGAGCCACACATTTCCTTCCACCCAGTATTCCCCCAAGTCTCCGGATAAAAATGATACCTCACTTGTGTGGGTAGGCCTAGCGCCCGCGAAAGGAAATGCCCCAAAACAAAACGTCCACACATCCCATTTTTTGACAGAAAACAGAGGTGTTTTTTGCAAAGTGCCTACCTGTAGATTTTGGCGTCTAGCTCAGCCAGCACCTGGGTAAACCTACCAAACCTGTGCATTTTTGAAAACTAGAGACCTAGGGGAATCCAAGATGGGGTGACTTGTGGGGCTCTGACCAGGTTCTGTTACCCAGAAACCTCTGCAAACCTCAAAATTTAGCTAAAAAAAACAGGTTTTCCCCACATTTCGGTGACAGAAAGTTCTGGAATCTGAGAGCAGCCACAAATTTCCTTCCACCCAGCATTCCCCCAAGTCTCCCGATAAAAATGATACCTTACTTGTGTGGGTAGGCCTAGCGCCCGCGACAGGAAATGCCCCAAAACACAATGTGGACACATCCCATTTTTTGACAGAAAACTGAGGTGTTTTTTACAAAGTGCCTACTTGTAGATTTTGGCCTCTAGCTCAGACGGCACCTAGGGAAACCTCCCAAACCTGTGCATTTTTGAAAACTAGAGACCTGGGGAATCCAAGATGGGGTGACTTGTGGGGCTCTGACAAGGTTCTGTTACCCGGAATCCTTTGCAAACCTAAAAATTTGGCTAAAAAAAACAGGTTTTCCCCACATTTAGGTGACAGAAAGTTCTGGAATCTGAGAGCAGCCACAAATTTCCTTCCACCCAGCGTTCCCCAAATTCTCCTGATAAAAATGACACCTCACTTGTGTGGGTAGGCCTAGCGCCTGCGACAGGAAATGCCCCAAAACACAACGTGGACACATCCCATTATTTTACAGAAAACATAGGTGTTTTTTGCAAAGTGCCTACCTGTAGATTTTGGCCTCTAGCTCAGCCGGCACCTAGGGAGACCTACCAAACCTGTGCATTTTTTTAAACTAGAGACCTAGGGGAATCCAAGATGGGGTGACTTGTGGGGCTCTGACCAGGTTCTGTTACCCAGAATCCTTTGCAAACCTCAAAATTTGGCAAAAAAAAACAGGTTTTCCCCACATTTCGGTGACAGAAAGTTCTGGAATCTGAGAGCAGCCACAAATTTCCTTCCACCCAGCGTTCCCCCAAGTCTCCCGATAAAAATGATACCTCACTTGTGTGGGTAGGCCTAGCGCCCGTGACAGGAAATGCCCCAAAACACAACGTGGACACATCCCATTTTTTGACAGAAAACAGAGGTGTTTTTTGCAAATTGCCTACCTGTAGATTCTGGCCTCTAGTTCAGCCGGCACCTAGGGAAACCTCCCAAACCTGTGCATTTTTGAAAACTAGAGACCTGGGGAATCCAAGATGGGGTGAGTTGTGGGGCTCTGACCAGGTTCTGTTACCCAGAATCCTTTGCAAACCTCAAAATTTGGCTGAAAAAAAAGGTTTTCCTCACATTTCGGTGACAGAAAGTTCTGGGATCTGAGAGGAGCCACAAATTTCCTTCCACCCAGCGTTCCCCAAGGTCTCCTGATAAAAATGACACCTCACTTGTGTAGGTAGGCCTAGCGCCCGCGACAGGAAATGCCCCAAAACACAACGTGGACACATCCCATTTTTTGACAGAAAACAGAGGTGTTTTTTGCAAAGTGCCTACCTGTAGATTTTGGCGTCTAGCTCAGCCAGCACCTGGGTAAACCTACCAAACCTGTGCATTTTTGAAAACTAGAGACCTAGGGGAATCCAAGATGGGGTGACTTGTGGAGCTCTGACCAGGTTCTGTTACCCAGAATCCTTTGAAACCTCAAAATTTGGCTAAAAAACAGGTTTCCTCCCATTTTGGTGACAGAAAGTTCTGGAATCTGAGAGCAGCCACAAATTTCCTTCCACCCAGCGTTCCCCCAAGTCTCCCGATAAAAATGATACCTCACTTGTTTGGGTAGGCCTAGCGCCGGCGACAGCAAATGCCCCAAAACAGAATGTGGACACATCCCATTTTTTGACAGAACACAGAGGTGTTTTTTGCAAAGTGCCTACCTGTAGATTGTGGCGTCTCGCTTAGCCGGCACCTAGGAAAACCTACCAAACCTGTACATTTTTGAAAACTTGTGACCTAGGGGAATGCAAGATGGGGTGACTTGTGGTGCTCTGACCAGGTTGTTACCCAGAATCCTTTACAAACCTCAAAATTTGGCTAAAAAAACAGGTTTTCCCCACATTTCGGTGACAGAAAGTTCTGGAAGCTGAGAGGCGCCACAAATTTCCTTCCACCCAGCATTCCCCCAAGTCTCCGGATAAAAATGATACCTCACTTGTGTGGGTAGGCCTAGCGCCCGCGAAAGGAAATGCCCCATAACACAACGTCCACACATCCCATTTTTTCACAGAAAACAGAGGTGTTTTTTGCAAAGTGCCTACCTGTAGATTTTGGCGTCTAGCTCAGCCAGCACCTGGGTAAACCTACCAAACCTGTGCATTTTTGAAAACTAGAGACCTAGGGGAATCCAAGATGGGGTGACTTGTGGGGCTCTTACCAGGTTCTGTTACCCAGAAACCTCTGCAAACCTCAAAATTTAGCTAAAAAAAACAGGTTTTCCCCACATTTCGGTGACAGAAAGTTCTGGAATCTGAGAGCAGCCACAAATTTCCTTCCACCCAGCATTCCCCCAAGTCTCCCGATAAAAATGATACCTCACTTGTGTGGGTAGGCCTAGCGCCCACGACAGGAAATGCCCCAAAACACAATGTGGACACATCCCATTTTTTGACAGAAAACTGAGGTGTTTTTTACAAAGTGCCTACTTGTAGATTTTTGCCTCTAGCTCAGCCGGCACCTAGGGAAACCTCCCAAACCTGTGCATTTTTGAAAACTAGAGACCTGGGGAATCCAAGATGGGGTGACTTGTGAGGCTCTGACCAGGTTCTGTTACCCAGAATCCTTTGCAAACCTAAAAATTTGGCTAAAATAAACAGGTTTTCCCCACATTTCGGTGACAGAAAGTTCTGGAATCTGAGAGCAGCCACAAATTTCCTTCCACCCAGCGTTCCCCCAAGTCTCCCAATAAAAATGATACCTCACTTGTGTGGGTAGGCCTAGCGCCCACAACAGGAAATGCCCCAAAACACAACGTGGACACATCCCATTTTTTGAAAGAAAACAGAGGTGTTTTTTGCAAAGTGCCTACCTGTAGATTTTGGCCTCTAGCTCAGCCGGCACCTAGGGAAACCTACCAAACCTGTGAATTTTTGAAAACTAGAGACCTAGGGGAATCCAAGATGGGGAGACTTGTGGGGCTCTGACCAGGTTCTGTTACCCAGAATCCTTTGCAAACCTCAAAATTTGGCACAAAAAAAAGGTTTTCCTCACATTTCGGTGACAGAAAGTTCTGGAATCTGAGAGCAGCCACAAATTTCCTTCCACCCAGCGTTCCCCCAAGTCTCCCGATAAAAATGATACCTCACTTGTGTGGGTAGGCGTAGCGCCCGCAACAGGAAATGCCCCAAAACACAACGTGCACACATCCCATTTTTTGACAGAAAAGAGAGGTGTTTTTTTTTGCAAAGTGCCTACCTGTAGATTCTGGCCTCTAGTTCAGCCGGCACCTAGGGAAACCTCCCAAACCTGTTCATTTTTTAAAACTAGAGACATGGGGAATCCAAGATGGAGTGACTTGTGGGGCTCTGACCAGGTTCTGTTACCCAGAATCCTTTGCAAACCTCAAAATTTGGCTAAAAAAACAGGTTTTCCTCACATTTCGGTGACAGAAAGTTCTGGGATCTGAGAGGAGCCACAAATTTCCTTCCACCCAGCGTTCCCCAAAGTCTCCCGATAAAAATGACACCTCACTTGTGTAGGTAGGCCAAGCGCCCGCGACAGGAAATGCCCCAAAACACAACGTGGACACATCCCATTTTTTGACAGAAAATAGAGGTGTTTTTTGCAAAGTGCCTACCTGTAGATTCTGGCCTCTAGTTCAGCCGGCACCTAGGGAAACCTCCCAAACCTGTGCGTTTTTGAAAACTAGAGACCTGGGGCATCCAAGATGGGGTGACTTGTGGGACTCTGACCAGGTTCTGTTACCCAGAATCCTTTGCAAACCTCAAAATTTGGCTAAAAAAACTGGTTTTCCTCACATTTCGGTGACATAAAGTTCTGAGATCTGAGAGGAGCCACAAATTTCCTTCCACCCAGCGTTCCCCAAAGTCTCCCGATAAAAATGACACCTCACTTGTGTAGGTAGGCCTAGCGCCCGCGACAGGAAATGCCCCAAAACACAACGTGGACACATCCCATTTTTTGACAGAAAACAGAGGTGTTTTTTGCAAAGTGCCTACCTGTAGATTTTGGCCTCTAGCTCAGCCAGCACCTAGGGAAACCTACCAAACCTGTGCATTTTTGAAAACTTGAGACCTAGGGGAATCCAAGATGGGGTGACTTTTGGAGCTCTGACCAGGTTGTTACCCAGAATCCTTTGCAAACCTCAAAATTTGGCTTAAAAAAACAGGTTTTCCCCACATTTCTGTGACAAAAAGTTCTGGAATCTGAGAGCAGCCACAAATTTCCTTCCACCCAGCGTTCCCCCAAGTCTCCTGATAAAAATGATACCTCACTTGTGTGGGTAGGCCTAGCGCCCACAACAGGAAATGCCCCAAAACACAACGTGGACACATCCCATTTTTTGACAGAAAACAGAGGTGTTTTTTGCAAAGTGCCTACCTGTAGATTTTGGCCTCTAGCTCAGCCAGCACCTAGGGAAACCTACCAAACCTGTGAATTTTTGAAAACTAGAGACCTAGGGGAATCCAAGATGGGGAGACTTGTGGGGCTCTGACCAGGTTCTGTTACCCAGAATCCTTTGCAAACCTCAAAATTTGGCACAAAAAAAAGGTTTTCCTCACATTTCGGTGACAGAAAGTTCAGGAATCTGAGAGCAGTCACAAATTTCCTTCCACCCAGCGTTCCCCCAAGTCTCCCGATAAAAATGATACCTCACTTGTGTGGGTAGGCGTAGCGCCCGCAACAGGAAATGCCGCAAAACACAACGTGGACACATCACATTTTTTGACAGAAAACAGAGGTGTTTTTTGCAAAGTGCCTACCTGTAGATTCTGGCCTCTAGTTCAGCCGGCACCTAGGGAAACCTACCAAACCTGTGCATTGTTGAAAACTTGAGACCTAGGGGAATCCAAGATGGGGTGACTTGTGGGGCTCTGACCAGGTTCTGTTACCCAGAATCCTTTGCAAACCTCAACATTTGGCTAAAAAAACTAGTTTTCCTCATATTTCGGTGACAGAAAGTTCTGGAATCTGAGAGTAGCCACGAATTTCCTTCCACCCAGCGTTCCCCAAATTCTCCTGATAAAAATGACACCTCACTTGTGTGAGTAGGCCTAGCGCCCGCGACAGGAAATGCCCCAAAACACAACGTGGACACATCCCATTATTTTACAGAAAACAGGTGTTTTTTTGCAAAGTGCCTACCTGTAGATTTTGGCGTCTAGCTCAGCCAGCACCTGGGGAAATCTACCGAACCTGTGCATTTTTGAAAATTAGAGACCTACGAGAACCCAGGATGGGGTGACTTGTGGGGCTCTGACCAGGTTTTGTTACCCAGAATGCTTTGCAAACCTCAAAATTTGGCTAAAAAAACAGGTTTTCCCCACATTTCGGTGACAGAAAGTTCTGGAATCTGAGAGCAGCCACAAATTTCCTTCCACCCAGCGTTCCCCCAAGTCTCTCGATAAAAATGATACCTCACTTGTGTGGGTAGGCCTAGCGCCCACAACAGGGAATGCCCCAAAATACAACGTGGACACATCCCATTTTTTGACAGAAAACAGAGGTGTTTTTTGCAAAGTGCCTACCTGTAGATTTTGGCCTCTAGCTCAGCCGGCACCTAGGGAAACCTACCAAACCTGTGCATTTTTGAAAACTAGAGACCTAGGGGAATCCAAGGTGGGGAGACTTGTGGGGCTCTGTCCAGGTTCTGTTACCCAGAATCCTTTGAAAACCTCAAAATGTGGCTAAAAAAAACAGGTTTTCCCCACATTTCGGTGACAGAAAGTTCTGGAATCTGAGAGCAGCCACAAATTTCCTTCCACCCAGCGTTCCCCCAAGTCTCCCGATAAAAATGATACCTCACTTGTGTGCGTAGGCCTAGCGCCGGCGACAGCAAATGCCCCAAAACAGAACGTGGACACATCCCATTTTTTGACAGAAAACAGAGGTGTTTTTTGCAAAGTGCCTACCTGTAGATTTTGGCCTCTAGCTCAGCCGGCACCTAGGCAAACCTACCAAACCTGTGCATTTTTGAAAACTGGAGACCTAGGGGAATCCAAGATGGGGAGACTTGTGGGGCTCTGACCAGGTTCTGTTACCCAGAATCCTTTGCAAACCTCAAAATTTGGCAAAAAAAAGGTTTTCCTCACATTTCGGTGACAGAAAGTTCTGGAATCTGAGAGGAGCCACAAATTTCCTTCCACCCAGCTTTCCCCCATGTCTCCCGATAAAAATGATACCTCACTTGTGTGGTTAGGCCTAGCGCCTGCGACAGGAAATGCCACAAAACACAATGTGGACACATCCCATTTTTTGACAGAAAACAGAGGTGTTTTTTGCAAAGTGCCTACCTGTAGATTGTGGCCTCTAGCTCAGCTGGCACCTAGGGAAACCTACCAAACCTGTGCATTTTTTAAAACTTGAGACCTAGGGGAATCCAAGATGAGGTGACTTGTGGGGCTCTGACCAGGTTGTTACCCAGAATCCTTTGCAAACCTCAAAATTTGGCTAAAAAAAACAGGTTTTCCCCACATTTCGGTGACAGAAAGTTCTGGAATCTGAGAGCAGCCACAAATTTCCTTCCACCCAGCGTTCCCCCAAGTCTCCCGATAAAAATGATACCTCACTTGTGTGGGTAGGCCTAGCGCCCGCGACAGGAAATGCCCCAAAACACAATGTGGACACATCCCATTTTTTGACAGAAAACAGAGGTGTTTTTTGCAAAGTGCCTACCTGTAGATTTTGGCCTCTAGCTCAGCCGGCACCTAGGGAAACCTACCAAACCTGTGCATTTTTGAAAACTGGAGACCTAGGGGAATCCAAGATGGGGTGACTTGTGGGGCTCTGACCAGGTTGTTACCCAGAATCCTTTGCAAACCTCAAAATTTGGCTAAAAAAAACAGGTTTTCCCCACATTTCGGTGACAGAAAGTTCTGGAATCTGAGAGCAGCCACAAATTTCCTTCCACCCAGCGTTCCCCCAAGTCTCCCGATAAAAATGATACCTCACTTGTGTGGGTAGGCCTAGCGCCCGCGACAGGAAATGCCCCAAAACACAATGTGGACACATCCCATTTTTTGACAGAAAACAGAGGTGTTTTTTGCAAAGTGCCTACCTGTAGATTTTGGCCTCTAGCTCAGCCGGCACCTAGGGAAACCTACCAAACCTGTGCATTTTTTAAAACTGGAGACCTAGGGGAATCCAAGATGGGGAGACTTGTGGGGCTCTGACCAGGTTCTGTTACCCAGAATCCTTTGCAAACCTCAAAATTTGGCAAAAAAAAGGTTTTCCTCACATTTCGGTGACAGAAAGTTCTGGAATCTGAGAGGAGCCACAAATTTCCTTCCACCCAGCTTTCCCCCATGTCTCCCGATAAAAATGATACCTCACTTGTGTGGGTAGGCCTAGCGCCTTTGCCTGGAAATGCCCCAAAACACAATGTGGACACATCCCATTTTTTGACAGAAAACAGAGGTGTTTTTTGCAAAGTGCCTACCTGTAGATTTTGGCCTCTAGCTCAGCCGGCACCTAGGGAAACCTACCAAACCTGTGCATTTTTGAAAACTAGAGACCTAGGGGAATCCAAGATGGGGATACTTGTGGGGCTCTGTCCAGGTTCTGTTACCCAGAATCCTTTGAAAACCTCAAAATGTGGCTAAAAAAAACAGGTTTTCCCCACATTTCGGTGACAGAAAGTTCTGGAATCTGAGAGCAGCCACAAATTTCCTTCCACCCAGCGTTCCCCCAAGTCTCCCGATAAAAATGATACCTCACTTGTGTGCGTAGGCCTAGCGCCGGCGACAGCAAATGCCCCAAAACAGAACGTGGACACATCCCATTTTTTGACAGAAAACAGAGGTGTTTTTTGCAAAGTGCCTACCTGTAGATTTTGGCCTCTAGCTCAGCCGGCACCTAGGCAAACCTACAAAACCTGTGCATTTTTGAAAACTTGAGACCTAGGGGAATCCAGGATGGGGTGACTTGTGGGGCTCTGACTAGGTTTTGTTACCCAGAATCCTTTGCAAACCTCAAAATTTGGCTAAAAAAACAGGTTTTCCCACACATTTCGGTGACAGAAAGTTCTGGAATCTGAGAGCAGCCACAAATTTCCTTCCACCCAGCGTTCCCCCAAGTCTCCTGATAAAAATGATACCTCACTTGTGTGGGTAGGCCTAGCGCCCACAACAGGAAATGCCCCAAAACACAACGTGGACACATCCCATTTTTTGACAGAAAACAGAGGTGTTTTTTGCAAAGTGCCTACCTGTAGATTTTGGCCTCTAGCTCAGCCGGCACCTAGGGAAACCTACCAAACCTGTGCATTTTTGAAAACTGGAGACCTAGTGGAATCCAAGATGGGGAGACTTGTGGGGCTCTGACCAGGTTCTGTTACCCAGAATCCTTTGCAAACCTCAAAATTTGGCTAAAAAAAATAGGTTTTCCCCACATTTCGGTGACAGAAAGTTCTGGAATCTGAGAGGAGCCACAAATTTCCTTCCACCCAGCGTTCCCCCAAGTCTCCCGATAAAAATGATACCTAACTTGTGTGGGTAGGCCTAGCGCCTGCAACAGGAAATGCCCCAAAACACAATGTGGACACATCCCATTTTTTGACAGAAAACAGAGGTGTTTTTTGCAAAGTGCCTACCTGTAGATTGTGGCCTCTAGCTCAGCTGGCACCTAGGGAAACCTACCAAACCTGTGCATTTTTGAAAACTTGAGACCTAGGGGAATCCAAGATGGGGTGACTTGTGGGGCTCTGACCAGGTTGTTACCCAGAATCCTTTGCAAACCTCAAAATTTGGCTAAAAAAAACAGGTTTTCCCCACATTTCGGTGACAGAAAGTTCTGGAATCTGAGAGCAGCCACAAATTTCCTTCCACCCAGCGTTCCCCCAAGTCTCCCGATAAAAATGATACCTCACTTGTGTGGGTAGGCCTAGCGCCCGCGACAGGAAATGCCCCAAAACACAATGTGGACACATCCCATTTTTTTGACAGAAAACAGAGGTGTTTTTTGCAAAGTGCCTACCTGTAGATTTTGGCCTCTAGCTCAGCCGGCACCTAGGGAAACCTACCAAACCTGTGCATTTTTGAAAACTGTAGACCTAGGGGAATCCAAGATGGGGAGACTTGTGGGGCTCTGACCAGGTTCTGTTACCCAGAATCCTTTGCAAACCTCAAAATTTGGCAAAAAAAAGGTTTTCCTCACATTTCGTTGACAGAAAGTTCTGGAATCTGAGAGGAGCCACAAATTTCCTTCCACCCAGCTTTCCCCCATGTCTCCCGATAAAAATGATACCTCACTTGTGTGGGTAGGCCTAGCGCCTGCGACAGGAAATGCCCCAAAACACAATGTGGACACATCCCATTTTTTGACAGAAAACAGAGGTGTTTTTTGCAAAGTGCCTACCTGTAGATTGTGGCCTCTAGCTCAGCTGGCACCTAGGGAAACCTACCAAACCTGTGCATTTTTGAAAACTTGAGACCTAGGGGAATCCAAGATGGGGTGACTTGTGGGGCTCTGACCAGGTTGTTACCCAGAATCCTTTGCAAACCTCAAAATTTGGCTAAAAAAAACAGGTTTTCCCCACATTTCGGTGACAGAAAGTTCTGGAATCTGAGAGCAGCCACAAATTTCCTTCCACCCAGCGTTCCCCCAAGTCTCCCGATAAAAATGATACCTCACTTGTGTGGGTAGGCCTAGCGCCCGCAACAGGAAATGCCCCAAAACACAATGTGGACACATCCCATTTTTTGACAGAAAACAGAGGTGTTTTTTACAAAGTGCCTACCTGTAGATTTTGGCCTCTAGCTCAGCCGGCACCTAGGGAAACCTACCAAACCTGTGCATTTTTGAAAACTTGAGACCTAGGGGAATCCAAGATGGGGTGACTTGTGGAGCTCTGACCAGGTTGTTACCCAGAATCCTTTGCAAAACCTCAAAATTTGGCTAAAAAAACTAGTTTTCCTCATATTTCGGTGACAGAAAGTTCTGGAATCTGAGAGTAGCCACGAATTTCCTTCCACCCAGCATTCCCCCAAGTCTCCCGATAAAAATGATACCTCACTTGTGTGGGTAGGCATAGCGCCGGCGACAGCAAATGCCCCAAAACAGAATGTGGACACATCCCATTTTTTGACAGAAAACAGAGGTGTTTTTTGCAAAGTGCCTACCTGTAGATTTTGGCCTCTAGCTCAGCCGGCACCTAGGGAAACCTACCAAACCTGTGCATTTTTGAAAACTTGAGACCTAGGGGAATCCAAGATGGGGTGACTTGTGGGGCTCTGACCAGGTTGTTACCCAGAATCCTTTGCACACCTCAAAATTTGGCTAAAAAAAACAGGTTTTCCCCACATTTCGGTGAGAGAAAGTTCTGGAATCTGAGAGCAGCCACAAATTTCCTTCCACCCAGCGTTCCCCCAAGTCTCCCAATAAAAATGATACCTCACTTGTGTGGGTAGGCCTAGCGCCCGCGACAGGAAATGCCCCAAAACACAATGTGGACACATCCCATTTTTTGACAGAAAACAGAGGTGTTTTTTACAAAGTGCCTACCTGTAGATTTTGGCCTCTAGCTCAGCCGGCACCTAGGGAAACCTACCAAACCTGTGCATTTTTTAAAACTTGAGACCTAGGGGAATCCAAGATGGGGTGACTTGTGGAGCTCTGACCAGGTTGTTACCCAGAATCCTTTGCAAAACCTCAAAATTTGGCCAAAAAAACTAGTTTTCCTCATATTTCGGTGACAGAAAGTTCTGGAATCTGAGAGTAGCCATGAATTTCCTTCCACCCAGCATTCCCCCAAGTCTCCCGATAAAAATGATACCTCACTTGTGTGGGTAGGCCTAGCGCCGGCGACAGCAAATGCCCCAAAACAGAATGTGGACACATCCCATTTTTTGACAGAAAACAGAGGTGTTTTTTGCAAAGTGCCTACCTGTAGATTTTGGCCTCTAGCTCAGCCGGCACCTAGGGAAACCTACCAAACCTGTGCATTTTTGAAAACTTGAGACCTAGGGGAATCCAAGATGGGGTGACTTGTGGGGATCTGACCAGGTTCTGTTACCCAGAATCCTTTGCAAACCCTTAAAATTTGGCTAAAAAAAATAGGTTTTCCCCACATTTCGGTGACAGAAAGTTCTGGAATCTGAGAGGAGCCACAAATTTCCTACCACGCAGCGTTCCCCCAAGTCTCCCGATAAAAATGATACCTCACTTGTGTGGGTAGGCCTAGCACCCACGGCAGGAAGTGCCCCAAAACGCAACATGGACACATCCCATTTTTTCACAGAAAACAGAGGTGTTTTTTGCAAAGTGCCTTCCTGTAGATTTTGGCCTCTAGCTGAGCTAGCACTTAGGGAAAACTACCAAACCTGTGCATTTTTAAAAACTAGATACCTAGGGGAATCCAAGATGAGGTGACTTGTGGGGCTCTGACCAGGTTCTGTTACCCAGAATCCTTTGCAAACCTCAAAATTTGGCTAAAAAAACAGGTTTTCCTCACATTTCGGTGACAGAAAGTTCTGGAATCTGAGAGGAGCCACAAATTTCCTTCCACCCAGCGTTCCCCCAAGTCTCCCGATAAAAATGGCACCTTACTTGTGTGGGTAGACCTTGCGCCCGTGGCAGGAAGGGCCCCAAAACTCAACATGGACACATCCCATTTTTTGACAGAAAACAGAGGTGTTTTTGCAAAGTGCCTACCTGTAGATTTTGGCCTCTAGCTCAGCAGGCACCTAGGGAAACCTACCAAACCTGTGCATTTTTGAAAACTAGAGACCTAGGGGAATCCAAGATGGGGTGACTTGTGGAGCTCTGAACAGGTTCTGTTACCCAGAATCCTTTGCAAACCTCAAAATTTGGCTGAAAAACATGTTTTACTCCAATTTCGGTCACAGAAGGTTCTGGAATCTGAGAGCAGCCACAAATTTCCTTCCACCAAGCGTTCCCCCAAGTCTCCAGATAAAAATGATACCTCACTTGTGTGGGTAGGCCTAGCGCCCACAACAGGAAATGCCCCAAAACACAATGTGGACACATCCCATTTTTTGACAGAAAACAGAGGTGCTTTTTACAAAGTGCCTACCTGTAGATTTTGGCGTCTAGCTCAGCCAGCACCTGGGTAAACCTACCAAACCTGTGCATCTTTGAAAACTAGAGACCTAGGGGAATCCAAGATGGGGTGACTTGTGGAGCTCTGACCAGGTTCTGTTACCTAGAATCCTTTGAAACCTCAAAATTTGGCTAAAAAACAGGTTTTCCTCCCATTTCGGTGACAGAAAGTTCTGGAATCTGAGAGGAGCCACAAATTTCCTTCCACCCAGCGTTCCCCCAAGTCTCCCGATAAAAATGATACCTCACTTGAGTGGGTAGGCCTAGTGCCTGCGACAGGAAATGCCCCAAAACAGAATGTGGACACATCCCATTTTTTGACAGAAAACAGAGGTGTTTTTTGCAAAGTGCCTACCTGTAGATTTTGGCCTCTAGGTCAGCCGGCACCTAGGGAAACCTAACAAACCTGTGCATTTTTTAAAACTTGAGAACTAGGGGAATCCAAGATGGGGTGACTTGTGGAGCTCTGACCAGGTTGTTACCCAGAATCCTTTGCAAACCTCAAAATTTGGCTAAAAAAAACAGGTTTTCCCCACATTTCGGTGACAGAAAGTTCTGGAATCTGAGAGCAGCCACAAATTTCCTTCCACCCAGCGTTCCCCCAAGTCTCCCGATAAAAATGATACCTCACTTGTTTGGGTAGGCCTAGCGCCGGGGACAGCAAATGCCCCAAAACAGAATGTGGACACATCCCATTTTTTGACAGAACACAGAGGTGTTTTTTGCAAAGTGCCTACCTGTAGATTGTGGCCTCTAGCTTAGCCGGCACCTAGGAAAACCTACCAAACCTGTGCATTTTTGAAAACTTGAGACCTAGGGGAATGCAAGATGGGGTGACTTGTGGTGCTCTGACCAGGTTGTTACCCAGAATCCTTTACAAACCTCAAAATTTGGCTAAAAAAACAGGTTTTCCCCACATTTCGGTGACAGAAAGTTCTGGAATCTGAGAGGAGCCACAAATTTCCTTCCACCCAGCTTTCCCCCAAGTCTCCTGATAAAAATGATACCTCACTTGTGTGGGTAGGCCTAGCGCCTGAGACAGGAAATGCCCCAAAACACAATGTGGACACATCCCATTTTTTGACAGAAAACAGAGGTGTTTTTTGCAAAGTGCCTACCTGTAGATTGTGGCCTCTAGCTCAGCCGGCACCTAGGGAGACCTACCAAACCTGTGCATTTTTTTAAACTAGAGACCTAGGGGAATCCAAGATGGGGTGACTTGTGGGGCTCTGACCAGGTTCTGTTACCCAGAATCCTTTGCAAACCTCAAAATTTGGCAAAAAAAAACAGGTTTTCCCCACATTTCGGTGACAGAAAGTTCTGGAATCTGAGAGGAGCCACACATTTCCTTCCACCCAGTATTCCCCCAAGTCTCCGGATAAAAATGATACCTCACTTGTGTGGGTAGGCCTAGCGCCCGCGAAAGGAAATGCCCCAAAACAAAACGTCCACACATCCCATTTTTTGACAGAAAACAGAGGTGTTTTTTGCAAAGTGCCTACCTGTAGATTTTGGCGTCTAGCTCAGCCAGCACCTGGGTAAACCTACCAAACCTGTGCATTTTTGAAAACTAGAGACCTAGGGGAATCCAAGATGGGGTGACTTGTGGGGCTCTGACCAGGTTCTGTTACCCAGAAACCTCTGCAAACCTCAAAATTTAGCTAAAAAAAACAGGTTTTCCCCACATTTCGGTGACAGAAAGTTCTGGAATCTGAGAGCAGCCACAAATTTCCTTCCACCCAGCATTCCCCCAAGTCTCCCGATAAAAATGATACCTTACTTGTGTGGGTAGGCCTAGCGCCCGCGACAGGAAATGCCCCAAAACACAATGTGGACACATCCCATTTTTTGACAGAAAACTGAGGTGTTTTTTACAAAGTGCCTACTTGTAGATTTTGGCCTCTAGCTCAGACGGCACCTAGGGAAACCTCCCAAACCTGTGCATTTTTGAAAACTAGAGACCTGGGGAATCCAAGATGGGGTGACTTGTGGGGCTCTGACAAGGTTCTGTTACCCGGAATCCTTTGCAAACCTAAAAATTTGGCTAAAAAAAACAGGTTTTCCCCACATTTAGGTGACAGAAAGTTCTGGAATCTGAGAGCAGCCACAAATTTCCTTCCACCCAGCGTTCCCCAAATTCTCCTGATAAAAATGACACCTCACTTGTGTGGGTAGGCCTAGCGCCTGCGACAGGAAATGCCCCAAAACACAACGTGGACACATCCCATTATTTTACAGAAAACATAGGTGTTTTTTGCAAAGTGCCTACCTGTAGATTTTGGCCTCTAGCTCAGCCGGCACCTAGGGAGACCTACCAAACCTGTGCATTTTTTTAAACTAGAGACCTAGGGGAATCCAAGATGGGGTGACTTGTGGGGCTCTGACCAGGTTCTGTTACCCAGAATCCTTTGCAAACCTCAAAATTTGGCAAAAAAAAACAGGTTTTCCCCACATTTCGGTGACAGAAAGTTCTGGAATCTGAGAGCAGCCACAAATTTCCTTCCACCCAGCGTTCCCCCAAGTCTCCCGATAAAAATGATACCTCACTTGTGTGGGTAGGCCTAGCGCCCGTGACAGGAAATGCCCCAAAACACAACGTGGACACATCCCATTTTTTGACAGAAAACAGAGGTGTTTTTTGCAAATTGCCTACCTGTAGATTCTGGCCTCTAGTTCAGCCGGCACCTAGGGAAACCTCCCAAACCTGTGCATTTTTGAAAACTAGAGACCTGGGGAATCCAAGATGGGGTGAGTTGTGGGGCTCTGACCAGGTTCTGTTACCCAGAATCCTTTGCAAACCTCAAAATTTGGCTGAAAAAAAAGGTTTTCCTCACATTTCGGTGACAGAAAGTTCTGGGATCTGAGAGGAGCCACAAATTTCCTTCCACCCAGCGTTCCCCAAGGTCTCCTGATAAAAATGACACCTCACTTGTGTAGGTAGGCCTAGCGCCCGCGACAGGAAATGCCCCAAAACACAACGTGGACACATCCCATTTTTTGACAGAAAACAGAGGTGTTTTTTGCAAAGTGCCTACCTGTAGATTTTGGCGTCTAGCTCAGCCAGCACCTGGGTAAACCTACCAAACCTGTGCATTTTTGAAAACTAGAGACCTAGGGGAATCCAAGATGGGGTGACTTGTGGAGCTCTGACCAGGTTCTGTTACCCAGAATCCTTTGAAACCTCAAAATTTGGCTAAAAAACAGGTTTCCTCCCATTTTGGTGACAGAAAGTTCTGGAATCTGAGAGCAGCCACAAATTTCCTTCCACCCAGCGTTCCCCCAAGTCTCCCGATAAAAATGATACCTCACTTGTTTGGGTAGGCCTAGCGCCGGCGACAGCAAATGCCCCAAAACAGAATGTGGACACATCCCATTTTTTGACAGAACACAGAGGTGTTTTTTGCAAAGTGCCTACCTGTAGATTGTGGCGTCTCGCTTAGCCGGCACCTAGGAAAACCTACCAAACCTGTACATTTTTGAAAACTTGTGACCTAGGGGAATGCAAGATGGGGTGACTTGTGGTGCTCTGACCAGGTTGTTACCCAGAATCCTTTACAAACCTCAAAATTTGGCTAAAAAAACAGGTTTTCCCCACATTTCGGTGACAGAAAGTTCTGGAAGCTGAGAGGCGCCACAAATTTCCTTCCACCCAGCATTCCCCCAAGTCTCCGGATAAAAATGATACCTCACTTGTGTGGGTAGGCCTAGCGCCCGCGAAAGGAAATGCCCCATAACACAACGTCCACACATCCCATTTTTTCACAGAAAACAGAGGTGTTTTTTGCAAAGTGCCTACCTGTAGATTTTGGCGTCTAGCTCAGCCAGCACCTGGGTAAACCTACCAAACCTGTGCATTTTTGAAAACTAGAGACCTAGGGGAATCCAAGATGGGGTGACTTGTGGGGCTCTTACCAGGTTCTGTTACCCAGAAACCTCTGCAAACCTCAAAATTTAGCTAAAAAAAACAGGTTTTCCCCACATTTCGGTGACAGAAAGTTCTGGAATCTGAGAGCAGCCACAAATTTCCTTCCACCCAGCATTCCCCCAAGTCTCCCGATAAAAATGATACCTCACTTGTGTGGGTAGGCCTAGCGCCCACGACAGGAAATGCCCCAAAACACAATGTGGACACATCCCATTTTTTGACAGAAAACTGAGGTGTTTTTTACAAAGTGCCTACTTGTAGATTTTTGCCTCTAGCTCAGCCGGCACCTAGGGAAACCTCCCAAACCTGTGCATTTTTGAAAACTAGAGACCTGGGGAATCCAAGATGGGGTGACTTGTGAGGCTCTGACCAGGTTCTGTTACCCAGAATCCTTTGCAAACCTAAAAATTTGGCTAAAATAAACAGGTTTTCCCCACATTTCGGTGACAGAAAGTTCTGGAATCTGAGAGCAGCCACAAATTTCCTTCCACCCAGCGTTCCCCCAAGTCTCCCAATAAAAATGATACCTCACTTGTGTGGGTAGGCCTAGCGCCCACAACAGGAAATGCCCCAAAACACAACGTGGACACATCCCATTTTTTGAAAGAAAACAGAGGTGTTTTTTGCAAAGTGCCTACCTGTAGATTTTGGCCTCTAGCTCAGCCGGCACCTAGGGAAACCTACCAAACCTGTGAATTTTTGAAAACTAGAGACCTAGGGGAATCCAAGATGGGGAGACTTGTGGGGCTCTGACCAGGTTCTGTTACCCAGAATCCTTTGCAAACCTCAAAATTTGGCACAAAAAAAAGGTTTTCCTCACATTTCGGTGACAGAAAGTTCTGGAATCTGAGAGCAGCCACAAATTTCCTTCCACCCAGCGTTCCCCCAAGTCTCCCGATAAAAATGATACCTCACTTGTGTGGGTAGGCGTAGCGCCCGCAACAGGAAATGCCCCAAAACACAACGTGCACACATCCCATTTTTTGACAGAAAAGAGAGGTGTTTTTTTTTGCAAAGTGCCTACCTGTAGATTCTGGCCTCTAGTTCAGCCGGCACCTAGGGAAACCTCCCAAACCTGTTCATTTTTTAAAACTAGAGACATGGGGAATCCAAGATGGAGTGACTTGTGGGGCTCTGACCAGGTTCTGTTACCCAGAATCCTTTGCAAACCTCAAAATTTGGCTAAAAAAACAGGTTTTCCTCACATTTCGGTGACAGAAAGTTCTGGGATCTGAGAGGAGCCACAAATTTCCTTCCACCCAGCGTTCCCCAAAGTCTCCCGATAAAAATGACACCTCACTTGTGTAGGTAGGCCAAGCGCCCGCGACAGGAAATGCCCCAAAACACAACGTGGACACATCCCATTTTTTGACAGAAAATAGAGGTGTTTTTTGCAAAGTGCCTACCTGTAGATTCTGGCCTCTAGTTCAGCCGGCACCTAGGGAAACCTCCCAAACCTGTGCGTTTTTGAAAACTAGAGACCTGGGGCATCCAAGATGGGGTGACTTGTGGGACTCTGACCAGGTTCTGTTACCCAGAATCCTTTGCAAACCTCAAAATTTGGCTAAAAAAACTGGTTTTCCTCACATTTCGGTGACATAAAGTTCTGAGATCTGAGAGGAGCCACAAATTTCCTTCCACCCAGCGTTCCCCAAAGTCTCCCGATAAAAATGACACCTCACTTGTGTAGGTAGGCCTAGCGCCCGCGACAGGAAATGCCCCAAAACACAACGTGGACACATCCCATTTTTTGACAGAAAACAGAGGTGTTTTTTGCAAAGTGCCTACCTGTAGATTTTGGCCTCTAGCTCAGCCAGCACCTAGGGAAACCTACCAAACCTGTGCATTTTTGAAAACTTGAGACCTAGGGGAATCCAAGATGGGGTGACTTTTGGAGCTCTGACCAGGTTGTTACCCAGAATCCTTTGCAAACCTCAAAATTTGGCTTAAAAAAACAGGTTTTCCCCACATTTCTGTGACAAAAAGTTCTGGAATCTGAGAGCAGCCACAAATTTCCTTCCACCCAGCGTTCCCCCAAGTCTCCTGATAAAAATGATACCTCACTTGTGTGGGTAGGCCTAGCGCCCACAACAGGAAATGCCCCAAAACACAACGTGGACACATCCCATTTTTTGACAGAAAACAGAGGTGTTTTTTGCAAAGTGCCTACCTGTAGATTTTGGCCTCTAGCTCAGCCAGCACCTAGGGAAACCTACCAAACCTGTGAATTTTTGAAAACTAGAGACCTAGGGGAATCCAAGATGGGGAGACTTGTGGGGCTCTGACCAGGTTCTGTTACCCAGAATCCTTTGCAAACCTCAAAATTTGGCACAAAAAAAAGGTTTTCCTCACATTTCGGTGACAGAAAGTTCAGGAATCTGAGAGCAGTCACAAATTTCCTTCCACCCAGCGTTCCCCCAAGTCTCCCGATAAAAATGATACCTCACTTGTGTGGGTAGGCGTAGCGCCCGCAACAGGAAATGCCGCAAAACACAACGTGGACACATCACATTTTTTGACAGAAAACAGAGGTGTTTTTTGCAAAGTGCCTACCTGTAGATTCTGGCCTCTAGTTCAGCCGGCACCTAGGGAAACGTCCCAAACCTGTTCATTTTTGAAAACTAGAGACATGGGGAATCCAAGATGGGGTGACTTGTGGGGCTCTGACCAGGTTCTGTTATCCAGAATCCTTTGCAAACCTCAAAATGTGGCTAAAAAAACTGGTTTTCCTCAGATTTCGGTGACAGAAAGTTCTGGGATCTGAGAGGAGCCACAAATTTCCTTCCACCCAGCGTTCCCCAAAGTCTCCCGATAAAAATGACACCTCACTTGTGTAGGTAGGCCAAGCGCCCGCAACAGGAAATGCCCCAAAACACAACGTGGACACATCCCATTTTTTGACAGAAAACAGAGATGTGTTTTGCAAAGTGCCTACCTGTAGATTCTGGCCTCTAGTTCAGCCGGCACCTAGGGAAACCTCCCAAACCTGTGCGTTTTTGAAAACTAGAGACCTGGGGCATCCAAGATGGGGTGACTTGTGGGGCTCTGACCAGGTTCTGTTACCCAGAATCCTTTGCAAACCTCAAAATTTGGCTAAAAAAACTGGTTTTCCTCACATTTCGGTGACAGAAAGTTCTGGGATCTGAGAGGAGCCACAAATTTCCTTCCACCCAGCGTTCCCCAAAGTCTCCCGATAAAAATGACACCTCACTTGTGTAGGTAGGCCTAGCGCCCGTGACAGGAAATGCCCCAAAACACAACGTGGACACATCCCATTTTTTGACAGAAAACAGAGGTGTTTTTTGCAAAGTGCCTACCTGTAGATTTTGGCCTCTAGCTCAGCCAGCACCTAGGGAAACCTACCAAACCTGTGCATTTTTGAAAACTTGAGACCTAGGGGAATCCATGATGGGGTGACTTGTGGAGCTCTGACCAGGTTGTTACCCAGAATCCTTTGCAAACCTCAAAATTTGGCTTAAAAAAACAGGTTTTCCCCACATTTCGGTGACAAAAAGTTCTGGAATCTGAGAGCAGCCACAAATTTCCTTCCACCCAGCGTTCCCCCAAGTCTCCCGATAAAAATGATACCTCACTTGTGTGGGTAGGCCTAGCGCCGGCGACAGCAAATACCCCAAAACAGAATGTGGACACATCCCATTTTTTGACAGAAAACAGAGGTGTTTTTTGCAAAGTGCCTACCTGTAGATTGTGGCCTCTAGCTCAGCCGGCACCTAGGGAAACCTACCAAACCTGTGCATTTTTGACAACTTGAGACCTAGGGGAATCCAAGATGGGTTGACTTGTGGGGCTCTGACCAGGTTCTGTTACCCAGAATCCTTTGCAAACCTCAAAATTTGGCTAAAAAAACAGGTTTTCCCCACATTTCGGTGACAGAAAGTTCTGGGATCTGAGAGGAGCCACAAATTTCCTTCCACCCAGCGTTCCCCAAAGTCTCCCGATAAAAATGACACCTCACTTGTGTAGGTAGGCCAAGCGCCCGCGACAGGAAATGCCCCAAAACACAACGTGGACACATCCCATTTTTTGACAGAAAATAGAGGTGTTTTTTGCAAAGTGCCTACCTGTAGATTCTGGCCTCTAGTTCAGCCGGCACCTAGGGAAACCTCCCAAACCTGTGTGTTTTTGAAAACTAGAGACCTGGGGCATCCAAGATGGGGTGACTTGTGGGGCTCTGACCAGGTTCTGTTACCCAGAATCCTTTGCAAACCTCAAAATTTGGCTAAAAAAACTGGTTTTCCTCACAGTTCGGTGACAGAAAGTTCTGGGATCTGAGAGGAGCCACATATTTCCTTCCACCCAGCGTTCCCCAAAGTCTGCCGATAAAAATGACACCTCACTTGTGTAGGTAGGCCTAGCGGCCGCGACAGGAAATGCCCCAAAACACAACGTGGACACATCCCATTTTTTGACAGAAAACAGAGGTGTTTTTTGCAAAGTGCCTACCTGTAGATTTTGGCCTCTAGCTCAGCCAGCACCTAGTGAAACCTACCAAACCTGTGCATTGTTGAAAACTTGAGACCTAGGGGAATCCAAGATGGGGTGACTTTTGGAGCTCTGACCAGGTTGTTACCCAGAATCCTTTGCAAACCTCAAAATTTGGCTGAAAAAAACAGGTTTTCCCCACATTTCGGTGACAAAAAGTTCTGGAATCTGAGAGCAGCCACAAATTTCCTTCCACCCAGCGTTCCCCCACGTCTCCCGATAAAAATGATACCTCACTTGTGTGGGTAGGCGTAGCGCCCGCAACAGGAAATGCCCCAAAACACAACGTGGACACATCCCATTTTTTGACAGAAAACAGAGGTGTTTTTTGCAAAGTGCCTACCTGTAGATTCTGGCCTCTAGTTCAGCCGGCACCTAGGGAAACCTACCAAACCTGTGAATTTTTGAAAACTAGAGACCTAGGGGAATCCAAGATGGGGAGACTTGTGGGGCTCTGACCAGGTTGTGTTACCCAGAATCCTTTGCAAACCTCAAAATTTGGCTAAAAAAACTGATTTTCCTCACATTTCGGTGACATAAAGTTCTGAGATCTGAGAGGAGCCACAAATTTCCTTCCACCCAGCGTTCCCCAAAGTCTCCCGATAAAAATGACACCTCACTTGTGTAGGTAGGCCTAGCGCCCGCGACAGGAAATGCCCCAAAACACAACGTGGACACATCCCATTTTTTGACAGAAAACAGAGGTGTTTTTTGCAAAGTGCCTACCTGTAGATTTTGGCCTCTAGCTCAGCCGGCACCTAGGGAAACCTACCAAACCTGGGCATTTTTGAAAACTTGAGACCTAGGGGAATCCAAGATGGGGTGACTTTTGCAGCTCTGACCAGGTTGTTACCCAGAATCCTTTGCAAACCTCAAAATTTGGCTTAAAAAAACAGGTTTTCCCCACATTTCTGTGACAAAAAGTTCTGGAATCTGAGAGCAGCCACAAATTTCCTTCCACCCAGCGTTCCCCCAAGTCTCCTGATAAAAATGATACCTCACTTGTGTGGGTAGTCCTAGCGCCCACAACAGGAAATGCCCCAAAACACAACGTGGACACATCCCATTTTTTGACAGAAAACAGAGGTGTTTTTTGCAAAGTGCCTACCTGTAGATTCTGGCCTCTAGTTCAGCCGGCACCTAGGGAAACCTACCAAACCTGTGAATTTTTGAAAACTAGAGACCTAGGGGAATCCAAGATGGGGAGACTTGTGGGGCTCTGACCAGGTTGTGTTACCCAGAATCCTTTGCAAACCTCAAAATTTGGCTAAAAAAACTGGTTTTCCTCACATTTCGGTGACATAAAGTTCTGAGATCTGAGAGGAGCCACAAATTTCCTTCCACCCAGCGTTCCCCAAAGTCTCCCGATAAAAATGACACCTCACTTGTGTAGGTAGGCCTAGCGCCCGCGACAGGAAATGCCCCAAAACACAACGTGGACACATCCCATTTTTTGACAGAAAACAGAGGTGTTTTTTGCAAAGTGCCTACCTGTAGATTTTGGCCTCTAGCTCAGCCGGCACCTAGGGAAACCTACCAAACCTGGGCATTTTTGAAAACTTGAGACCTAGGGGAATCCAAGATGGGGTGACTTTTGCAGCTCTGACCAGGTTGTTACCCAGAATCCTTTGCAAACCTCAAAATTTGGCTTAAAAAAACAGGTTTTCCCCACATTTCTGTGACAAAAAGTTCTGGAATCTGAGAGCAGCCACAAATTTCCTTCCACCCAGCGTTCCCCCAAGTCTCCTGATAAAAATGATACCTCACTTGTGTGGGTAGTCCTAGCGCCCACAACAGGAAATGCCCCAAAACACAACGTGGACACATCCCATTTTTTGACAGAAAATAGAGGTGTTTTTTGCAAAGTGCCTACCTGTAGATTCTGGCCTCTAGTTCAGCCGGCACCTAGGGAAACCTCCCAAACCTGTGTGTTTTTGAAAACTAGAGACCTGGGGCATCCAAGATGGGGTGACTTGTGGGGCTCTGACCAGGTTCTGTTACCCAGAATCCTTTGCAAACCTCAAAATGTGGCTAAAAAAACTGGTTTTCCTCACAGTTCGGTGACAGAAAGTTCTGGGATCTGAGAGGAGCCACAAATTTCCTTCCACCCAGCGTTCCCCAAAGTCTGCCGATAAAAATGACACCTCACTTGTGTAGGTAGGCCTAGCGGCCGCGACAGGAAATGCCCCAAAACACAACGTGGACACATCCCATTTTTTGACAGAAAACAGAGGTGTTTTTTGCAAAGTGCCTACCTGTAGATTTTGGCCTCTAGCTCAGCCAGCACCTAGGGAAACCTACCAAACCTGTGCATTGTTGAAAACTTGAGACCTAGGGGAATCCAAGATGGGGTGACTTTTGGAGCTCTGACCAGGTTGTTACCCAGAATCCTTTGCAAACCTCAAAATTTGGCTGAAAAAAACAGGTTTTCCCCACATTTCGGTGACAAAAAGTTCTGGAATCTGAGAGCAGCCACAAATTTCCTTCCACCCAGCGTTCCCCCACGTCTCCCGATAAAAATGATACCTCACTTGTGTGGGTAGGCGTAGCGCCCGCAACAGGAAATGCCCCAAAACACAACGTGGACACATCCCATTTTTTGACAGAAAACAGAGGTGTTTTTTGCAAAGTGCCTACCTGTAGATTCTGGCCTCTAGTTCAGCCGGCACCTAGGGAAACCTACCAAACCTGTGAATTTTTGAAAACTAGAGACCTAGGGGAATCCAAGATGGGGAGACTTGTGGGGCTCTGACCAGGTTGTGTTACCCAGAATCCTTTGCAAACCTCAAAATTTGGCTAAAAAAACTGGTTTTCCTCACATTTCGGTGACATAAAGTTCTGAGATCTGAGAGGAGCCACAAATTTCCTTCCACCCAGCGTTCCCCAAAGTCTCCCGATAAAAATGACACCTCACTTGTGTAGGTAGGCCTAGCGCCCGCGACAGGAAATGCCCCAAAACACAACGTGGACACATCCCATTTTTTGACAGAAAACAGAGGTGTTTTTTGCAAAGTGCCTACCTGTAGATTTTGGCCTCTAGCTCAGCCGGCACCTAGGGAAACCTACCAAACCTGGGCATTTTTGAAAACTTGAGACCTAGGGGAATCCAAGATGGGGTGACTTTTGCAGCTCTGACCAGGTTGTTACCCAGAATCCTTTGCAAACCTCAAAATTTGGCTTAAAAAAACAGGTTTTCCCCACATTTCTGTGACAAAAAGTTCTGGAATCTGAGAGCAGCCACAAATTTCCTTCCACCCAGCGTTCCCCCAAGTCTCCTGATAAAAATGATACCTCACTTGTGTGGGTAGTCCTAGTGCCCACAACAGGAAATGCCCCAAAACACAACGTGGACACATCCCATTTTTTGACAGAAAACAGAGGTGTTTTTTGCAAAGTGCCTACCTGTAGATTCTGGCCTCTAGTTCAGCCGGCACCTAGGGAAACCTACCAAACCTGTGAATTTTTGAAAACTAGAGACCTAGGGGAATCCAAGATGGGGAGACTTGTGGGGCTCTGACCAGGTTGTGTTACCCAGAATCCTTTGCAAACCTCAAAATTTAGCTAAAAAAACTGGTTTTCCTCACATTTCGGTGACATAAAGTTCTGAGATCTGAGAGGAGCCACAAATTTCCTTCCACCCAGCGTTCCCCAAAGTCTCCCGATAAAAATGACACCTCACTTGTGTAGGTAGGCCTAGCGCCCGCGACAGGAAATGCCCCAAAACACAACGTGGACACATCCCATTTTTTGACAGAAAACAGAGGTGTTTTTTGCAAAGTGCCTACCTGTAGATTTTGGCCTCTAGCTCAGCCGGCACCTAGGGAAACCTACCAAACCTGGGCATTTTTGAAAACTTGAGACCTAGGGGAATCCAAGATGGGGTGACTTTTGCAGCTCTGACCAGGTTGTTACCCAGAATCCTTTGCAAACCTCAAAATTTGGCTTAAAAAAACAGGTTTTCCCCACATTTCTGTGACAAAAAGTTCTGGAATCTGAGAGCAGCCACAAATTTCCTTCCACCCAGCGTTCCCCCAAGTCTCCTGATAAAAATGATACCTCACTTGTGTGGGTAGTCCTAGCGCCCACAACAGGAAATGCCCCAAAACACAACGTGGACACATCCCATTTTTTGACAGAAAACAGAGGTGTTTTTTGCAAAGTGCCTACCTGTAGATTTTGGCCTCTAGCTCAGCCAGCACCTAGGGAAACCTACCAAACCTGTGAATTTTTGAAAACTAGAGACCTAGGGGAATCCAAGATGGGGAGACTTGTGGGGCTCTGACCAGGTTCTGTTACCCAGAATCCTTTGCAAACCTCAAAATTTGGCTAAAAAAAAAAAGGTTTTCCCCACATTTCGGTAACAGAAAGTTCTGGAATCTGAGAGCAGTCACAAATTTCCTTCCACCCAGCGTTCCCCCAAGTCTCCCGATAAAAATGATACCTCACTTGTGTGGGTAGGCCTAGCGCCGGCGACAGCAAATACCCCAAAACAGAATGTGGACACATCCCATTTTTTGACAGAAAACAGAGGTGTTTTTTGCAAAGTGCCTACCTGTAGATTGTGGCCTCTAGCTCAGCCGGCACCTAGGGAAACCTACCAAACCTGTGCATTTTTGACAACTTGAGACCTAGGGGAATCCAAGATGGGTTGACTTGTGGGGCTCTGACCAGGTTCTGTTACCCAGAATCCTTTGCAAACCTCAAAATTTGGCTAAAAAAACAGGTTTTCCCCACATTTCGGTGACAGAAAGTTCTGGGATCTGAGAGGAGCCACAAATTTCCTTCCACCCAGCGTTCCCCAAAGTCTCCCGATAAAAATGACACCTCACTTGTGTAGGTAGGCCAAGCGCCCGCGACAGGAAATGCCCCAAAACACAACGTGGACACATCCCATTTTTTGACAGAAAATAGAGGTGTTTTTTGCAAAGTGCCTACCTGTAGATTCTGGCCTCTAGTTCAGCCGGCACCTAGGGAAACCTCCCAAACCTGTGTGTTTTTGAAAACTAGAGACCTGGGGCATCCAAGATGGGGTGACTTGTGGGGCTCTGACCAGGTTCTGTTACCCAGAATCCTTTGCAAACCTCAAAATTTGGCTAAAAAAACTGGTTTTCCTCACAGTTCGGTGACAGAAAGTTCTGGGATCTGAGAGGAGCCACATATTTCCTTCCACCCAGCGTTCCCCAAAGTCTGCCGATAAAAATGACACCTCACTTGTGTAGGTAGGCCTAGCGGCCGCGACAGGAAATGCCCCAAAACACAACGTGGACACATCCCATTTTTTGACAGAAAACAGAGGTGTTTTTTGCAAAGTGCCTACCTGTAGATTTTGGCCTCTAGCTCAGCCAGCACCTAGTGAAACCTACCAAACCTGTGCATTGTTGAAAACTTGAGACCTAGGGGAATCCAAGATGGGGTGACTTTTGGAGCTCTGACCAGGTTGTTACCCAGAATCCTTTGCAAACCTCAAAATTTGGCTGAAAAAAACAGGTTTTCCCCACATTTCGGTGACAAAAAGTTCTGGAATCTGAGAGCAGCCACAAATTTCCTTCCACCCAGCGTTCCCCCACGTCTCCCGATAAAAATGATACCTCACTTGTGTGGGTAGGCGTAGCGCCCGCAACAGGAAATGCCCCAAAACACAACGTGGACACATCCCATTTTTTGACAGAAAACAGAGGTGTTTTTTGCAAAGTGCCTACCTGTAGATTCTGGCCTCTAGTTCAGCCGGCACCTAGGGAAACCTACCAAACCTGTGAATTTTTGAAAACTAGAGACCTAGGGGAATCCAAGATGGGGAGACTTGTGGGGCTCTGACCAGGTTGTGTTACCCAGAATCCTTTGCAAACCTCAAAATTTGGCTAAAAAAACTGATTTTCCTCACATTTCGGTGACATAAAGTTCTGAGATCTGAGAGGAGCCACAAATTTCCTTCCACCCAGCGTTCCCCAAAGTCTCCCGATAAAAATGACACCTCACTTGTGTAGGTAGGCCTAGCGCCCGCGACAGGAAATGCCCCAAAACACAACGTGGACACATCCCATTTTTTGACAGAAAACAGAGGTGTTTTTTGCAAAGTGCCTACCTGTAGATTTTGGCCTCTAGCTCAGCCGGCACCTAGGGAAACCTACCAAACCTGGGCATTTTTGAAAACTTGAGACCTAGGGGAATCCAAGATGGGGTGACTTTTGCAGCTCTGACCAGGTTGTTACCCAGAATCCTTTGCAAACCTCAAAATTTGGCTTAAAAAAACAGGTTTTCCCCACATTTCTGTGACAAAAAGTTCTGGAATCTGAGAGCAGCCACAAATTTCCTTCCACCCAGCGTTCCCCCAAGTCTCCTGATAAAAATGATACCTCACTTGTGTGGGTAGTCCTAGCGCCCACAACAGGAAATGCCCCAAAACACAACGTGGACACATCCCATTTTTTGACAGAAAACAGAGGTGTTTTTTGCAAAGTGCCTACCTGTAGATTCTGGCCTCTAGTTCAGCCGGCACCTAGGGAAACCTACCAAACCTGTGAATTTTTGAAAACTAGAGACCTAGGGGAATCCAAGATGGGGAGACTTGTGGGGCTCTGACCAGGTTGTGTTACCCAGAATCCTTTGCAAACCTCAAAATTTGGCTAAAAAAACTGGTTTTCCTCACATTTCGGTGACATAAAGTTCTGAGATCTGAGAGGAGCCACAAATTTCCTTCCACCCAGCGTTCCCCAAAGTCTCCCGATAAAAATGACACCTCACTTGTGTAGGTAGGCCTAGCGCCCGCGACAGGAAATGCCCCAAAACACAACGTGGACACATCCCATTTTTTGACAGAAAACAGAGGTGTTTTTTGCAAAGTGCCTACCTGTAGATTTTGGCCTCTAGCTCAGCCGGCACCTAGGGAAACCTACCAAACCTGGGCATTTTTGAAAACTTGAGACCTAGGGGAATCCAAGATGGGGTGACTTTTGCAGCTCTGACCAGGTTGTTACCCAGAATCCTTTGCAAACCTCAAAATTTGGCTTAAAAAAACAGGTTTTCCCCACATTTCTGTGACAAAAAGTTCTGGAATCTGAGAGCAGCCACAAATTTCCTTCCACCCAGCGTTCCCCCAAGTCTCCTGATAAAAATGATACCTCACTTGTGTGGGTAGTCCTAGCGCCCACAACAGGAAATGCCCCAAAACACAACGTGGACACATCCCATTTTTTGACAGAAAATAGAGGTGTTTTTTGCAAAGTGCCTACCTGTAGATTCTGGCCTCTAGTTCAGCCGGCACCTAGGGAAACCTCCCAAACCTGTGTGTTTTTGAAAACTAGAGACCTGGGGCATCCAAGATGGGGTGACTTGTGGGGCTCTGACCAGGTTCTGTTACCCAGAATCCTTTGCAAACCTCAAAATGTGGCTAAAAAAACTGGTTTTCCTCACAGTTCGGTGACAGAAAGTTCTGGGATCTGAGAGGAGCCACAAATTTCCTTCCACCCAGCGTTCCCCAAAGTCTGCCGATAAAAATGACACCTCACTTGTGTAGGTAGGCCTAGCGGCCGCGACAGGAAATGCCCCAAAACACAACGTGGACACATCCCATTTTTTGACAGAAAACAGAGGTGTTTTTTGCAAAGTGCCTACCTGTAGATTTTGGCCTCTAGCTCAGCCAGCACCTAGGGAAACCTACCAAACCTGTGCATTGTTGAAAACTTGAGACCTAGGGGAATCCAAGATGGGGTGACTTTTGGAGCTCTGACCAGGTTGTTACCCAGAATCCTTTGCAAACCTCAAAATTTGGCTGAAAAAAACAGGTTTTCCCCACATTTCGGTGACAAAAAGTTCTGGAATCTGAGAGCAGCCACAAATTTCCTTCCACCCAGCGTTCCCCCACGTCTCCCGATAAAAATGATACCTCACTTGTGTGGGTAGGCGTAGCGCCCGCAACAGGAAATGCCCCAAAACACAACGTGGACACATCCCATTTTTTGACAGAAAACAGAGGTGTTTTTTGCAAAGTGCCTACCTGTAGATTCTGGCCTCTAGTTCAGCCGGCACCTAGGGAAACCTACCAAACCTGTGAATTTTTGAAAACTAGAGACCTAGGGGAATCCAAGATGGGGAGACTTGTGGGGCTCTGACCAGGTTGTGTTACCCAGAATCCTTTGCAAACCTCAAAATTTGGCTAAAAAAACTGGTTTTCCTCACATTTCGGTGACATAAAGTTCTGAGATCTGAGAGGAGCCACAAATTTCCTTCCACCCAGCGTTCCCCAAAGTCTCCCGATAAAAATGACACCTCACTTGTGTAGGTAGGCCTAGCGCCCGCGACAGGAAATGCCCCAAAACACAACGTGGACACATCCCATTTTTTGACAGAAAACAGAGGTGTTTTTTGCAAAGTGCCTACCTGTAGATTTTGGCCTCTAGCTCAGCCGGCACCTAGGGAAACCTACCAAACCTGGGCATTTTTGAAAACTTGAGACCTAGGGGAATCCAAGATGGGGTGACTTTTGCAGCTCTGACCAGGTTGTTACCCAGAATCCTTTGCAAACCTCAAAATTTGGCTTAAAAAAACAGGTTTTCCCCACATTTCTGTGACAAAAAGTTCTGGAATCTGAGAGCAGCCACAAATTTCCTTCCACCCAGCGTTCCCCCAAGTCTCCTGATAAAAATGATACCTCACTTGTGTGGGTAGTCCTAGCGCCCACAACAGGAAATGCCCCAAAACACAACGTGGACACATCCCATTTTTTGACAGAAAACAGAGGTGTTTTTTGCAAAGTGCCTACCTGTAGATTCTGGCCTCTAGTTCAGCCGGCACCTAGGGAAACCTACCAAACCTGTGAATTTTTGAAAACTAGAGACCTAGGGGAATCCAAGATGGGGAGACTTGTGGGGCTCTGACCAGGTTGTGTTACCCAGAATCCTTTGCAAACCTCAAAATTTAGCTAAAAAAACTGGTTTTCCTCACATTTCGGTGACATAAAGTTCTGAGATCTGAGAGGAGCCACAAATTTCCTTCCACCCAGCGTTCCCCAAAGTCTCCCGATAAAAATGACACCTCACTTGTGTAGGTAGGCCTAGCGCCCGCGACAGGAAATGCCCCAAAACACAACGTGGACACATCCCATTTTTTGACAGAAAACAGAGGTGTTTTTTGCAAAGTGCCTACCTGTAGATTTTGGCCTCTAGCTCAGCCGGCACCTAGGGAAACCTACCAAACCTGGGCATTTTTGAAAACTTGAGACCTAGGGGAATCCAAGATGGGGTGACTTTTGCAGCTCTGACCAGGTTGTTACCCAGAATCCTTTGCAAACCTCAAAATTTGGCTTAAAAAAACAGGTTTTCCCCACATTTCTGTGACAAAAAGTTCTGGAATCTGAGAGCAGCCACAAATTTCCTTCCACCCAGCGTTCCCCCAAGTCTCCTGATAAAAATGATACCTCACTTGTGTGGGTAGTCCTAGCGCCCACAACAGGAAATGCCCCAAAACACAACGTGGACACATCCCATTTTTTGACAGAAAACAGAGGTGTTTTTTGCAAAGTGCCTACCTGTAGATTTTGGCCTCTAGCTCAGCCAGCACCTAGGGAAACCTACCAAACCTGTGAATTTTTGAAAACTAGAGACCTAGGGGAATCCAAGATGGGGAGACTTGTGGGGCTCTGACCAGGTTCTGTTACCCAGAATCCTTTGCAAACCTCAAAATTTGGCACAAAAAAAAGGTTTTCCTCACATTTCGGTGACAGAAAGTTCAGGAATCTGAGAGCAGTCACAAATTTCCTTCCACCCAGCGTTCCCCCAAGTCTCCCGATAAAAATGATACCTCACTTGTGTGGGTAGGCGTAGCGCCCGCAACAGGAAATGCCCCAAAACACAACGTGGACCCATCACATTTTTTGACAGAAAACAGAGGTGTTTTTTGCAAAGTGCCTACCTGTAGATTCTGGCCTCTATTTCAGCCGGCACCTAGGGAAACCTCCCAAACCTGTTCATTTTTGAAAACTAGAGACATGGGGAATCCAAGATGGGGTGACTTGTGGGGCTCTGACCAGGTTCTGTTACCCAGAATCCTTTGCAAACCTCAAAATGTGGCTAAAAAAACTGGTTTTCCTCAGATTTCGGTGACAGAAAGTTCTGGGATCTGAGAGGAGCCACAAATTTCCTTCCACCCAGCGTTCCCCAAAGTCTCCCGATAAAAATGACACCTCACTTGTGTAGGTAGGCCAAGCGCCCGCAACAGGAAATGCCCCAAAACACAACGTGGACACATCCCATTTTTTGACAGAAAACAGAGATGTTTTTTGCAAAGTGCCTACCTGTAGATTCTGGCCTCTAGTTCAGCCGGCACCTAGGGAAACCTCCCAAACCTGTGCGTTTTTGAAAACTAAAGACCTGGGGCATCCAAGATGGGGTGACTTGTGGGGCTCTGACCAGGTTCTGTTACCCAGAATCCTTTGCAAACCTCAAAATTTGGCTAAAAAAACTGGTTTTCCTCACAGTTCGGTGACAGAAAGTTCTGGGATCTGAGAGGAGCCACAAATTTCCTTCCACCCAGCGTTCCCCAAAGTCTGCAGATAAAAATGACACCTCACTTGTGTAGGTAGGCCTAGCGGCCGCGACAGGAAGTGCCCCAAAACACAACGTGGACACATCCCATTTTTTGACAGAAAACAGAGGTGTTTTTTGCAAAGTGCCTACCTGTAGATTTTGGCCTCTAGCTCAGCCAGCACCTAGGGAAACCTACCAAACCTGTGCATTTTTGAAAACTTGAGACCTAGGGGAATCCAAGATGGGGTGACTTTTGGAGCTCTGACCAGGTTGTTACCCAGAATCCTTTGCAAACCTCAAAATTTGGCTGAAAAAAACAGGTTTTCCCCACATTTCGGTGACAAAAAGTTCTGGAATCTGAGAGCAGCCACAAATTTCCTTCCACCCAGCGTTCCCCCAAGTCTCCCGATAAAAATGATACCTCACTTGTGTGGGTAGGCGTAGCGCCCGCAACAGGAAATGCCCCAAAACACAACGTGGACACATCCCATTTTTTGACAGAAAACAGAGGTGTTTTTTGCAAAGTGCCTACCTGTAGATTCTGGCCTCTAGTTCAGCCGGCACCTAGGGAAACCTACCAAACCTGTGAATTTTTGAAAACTAGAGACCTAGGGGAATCCAAGATGGGGAGACTTGTGGGGCTCTGACCAGGTTGTGTTACCCAGAATCCTTTGCAAACCTCAAAATTTGGCTAAAAAAACTGGTTTTCCTCACATTTCGGTGACATAAAGTTCTGAGATCTGAGAGGAGCCACAAATTTCCTTCCACCCAGCGTTCCCCAAAGTCTCCCGATAAAAATGACACCTCACTTGTGTAGGTAGGCCTAGCGCCCGCGACAGGAAATGCCCCAAAACACAACGTGGACACATCCCATTTTTTGACAGAAAACAGAGGTGTTTTTTGCAAAGTGCCTACCTGTAGATTTTGGCCTCTAGCTCAGCCGGCACCTAGGGAAACCTACCAAACCTGGGCATTTTTGAAAACTTGAGACCTAGGGGAATCCAAGATGGGGTGACTTTTGCAGCTCTGACCAGGTTGTTACCCAGAATCCTTTGCAAACCTCAAAATTTGGCTTAAAAAAACAGGTTTTCCCCACATTTCTGTGACAAAAAGTTCTGGAATCTGAGAGCAGCCACAAATTTCCTTCCACCCAGCGTTCCCCCAAGTCTCCTGATAAAAATGATACCTCACTTGTGTGGGTAGTCCTAGCGCCCACAACAGGAAATGCCCCAAAACACAACGTGGACACATCCCATTTTTTGACAGAACACAGAGGTGTTTTTTGCAAAGTGCCTACCTGTAGATTCTGGCCTCTAGTTCAGCCGGCACCTAGGGAAACCTACCAAACCTGTGAATTTTTGAAAACTAGAGACCTAGGGGAATCCAAGATGGGGAGACTTGTGGGGCTCTGACCAGGTTGTGTTACCCAGAATCCTTTGCAAACCTCAAAATTTAGCTAAAAAAACTGGTTTTCCTCACATTTCGGTGACATAAAGTTCTGAGATCTGAGAGGAGCCACAAATTTCCTTCCACCCAGCGTTCCCCAAAGTCTCCCGATAAAAATGACACCTCACTTGTGTAGGTAGGCCTAGCGCCCGCGACAGGAAATGCCCCAAAACACAACGTGGACACATCCCATTTTTTGACAGAAAACAGAGGTGTTTTTTGCAAAGTGCCTACCTGTAGATTTTGGCCTCTAGCTCAGCCGGCACCTAGGGAAACCTACCAAACCTGGGCATTTTTGAAAACTTGAGACCTAGGGGAATCCAAGATGGGGTGACTTTTGCAGCTCTGACCAGGTTGTTACCCAGAATCCTTTGCAAACCTCAAAATTTGGCTTAAAAAAACAGGTTTTCCCCACATTTCTGTGACAAAAAGTTCTGGAATCTGAGAGCAGCCACAAATTTCCTTCCACCCAGCGTTCCCCCAAGTCTCCTGATAAAAATGATACCTCACTTGTGTGGGTAGTCCTAGCGCCCACAACAGGAAATGCCCCAAAACACAACGTGGACACATCCCATTTTTTGACAGAAAACAGAGGTGTTTTTTGCAAAGTGCCTACCTGTAGATTTTGGCCTCTAGCTCAGCCAGCACCTAGGGAAACCTACCAAACCTGTGAATTTTTGAAAACTAGAGACCTAGGGGAATCCAAGATGGGGAGACTTGTGGGGCTCTGACCAGGTTCTGTTACCCAGAATCCTTTGCAAACCTCAAAATTTGGCACAAAAAAAAGGTTTTCCTCACATTTCGGTGACAGAAAGTTCAGGAATCTGAGAGCAGTCACAAATTTCCTTCCACCCAGCGTTCCCCCAAGTCTCCCGATAAAAATGATACCTCACTTGTGTGGGTAGGCGTAGCGCCCGCAACAGGAAATGCCCCAAAACACAACGTGGACCCATCACATTTTTTGACAGAAAACAGAGGTGTTTTTTGCAAAGTGCCTACCTGTAGATTCTGGCCTCTATTTCAGCCGGCACCTAGGGAAACCTCCCAAACCTGTTCATTTTTGAAAACTAGAGACATGGGGAATCCAAGATGGGGTGACTTGTGGGGCTCTGACCAGGTTCTGTTACCCAGAATCCTTTGCAAACCTCAAAATGTGGCTAAAAAATCTGGTTTTCCTCAGATTTCGGTGACAGAAAGTTCTGGGATCTGAGAGGAGCCACAAATTTCCTTCCACCCAGCGTTCCCCAAAGTCTCCCGATAAAAATGACACCTCACTTGTGTAGGTAGGCCAAGCGCCCGCAACAGGAAATGCCCCAAAACACAACGTGGACACATCCCATTTTTTGACAGAAAACAGAGATGTTTTTTGCAAAGTGCCTACCTGTAGATTCTGGCCTCTAGTTCAGCCGGCACCTAGGGAAACCTCCCAAACCTGTGCGTTTTTGAAAACTAGAGACCTGGGGCATCCAAGATGGGGTGACTTGTGGGGCTCTGACCAGGTTCTGTTACCCAGAATCCTTTGCAAACCTCAAAATTTGGCTAAAAAAACTGGTTTTCCTCACAGTTCGGTGACAGAAAGTTCTGGGATCTGAGAGGAGCCACAAATTTCCTTCCACCCAGCGTTCCCCAAAGTCTGCAGATAAAAATGACACCTCACTTGTGTAGGTAGGCCTAGCGGCCGCGACAGGAAGTGCCCCAAAACACAACGTGGACACATCCCATTTTTTGACAGAAAACAGAGGTGTTTTTTGCAAAGTGCCTACCTGTAGATTTTGGCCTCTAGCTCAGCCAGCACCTAGGGAAACCTACCAAACCTGTGCATTTTTGAAAACTTGAGACCTAGGGGAATCCAAGATGGGGTGACTTTTGGAGCTCTGACCAGGTTGTTACCCAGAATCCTTTGCAAACCTCAAAATTTGGCTGAAAAAAACAGGTTTTCCCCACATTTCGGTGACAAAAAGTTCTGGAATCTGAGAGCAGCCACAAATTTCCATCCACCCAGCGTTCCCCCAAGTCTCCCGATAAAAATGATACCTCACTTGTGTGGGTAGGCGTAGCGCCCGCAACAGGAAATGCCCCAAAACACAACGTGGACACATCCCATTTTTTGACAGAAAACAGAGGTGTTTTTTGCAAAGTGCCTACCTGTAGATTCTGGCCTCTAGTTCAGCCGGCACCTAGGGAAACCTACCAAACCTGTGAATTTTTGAAAACTAGAGACCTAGGGGAATCCAAGATGGGGAGACTTGTGGGGCTCTGACCAGGTTGTGTTACCCAGAATCCTTTGCAAACCTCAAAATTTGGCTAAAAAAACTGGTTTTCCTCACATTTCGGTGACATAAAGTTCTGAGATCTGAGAGGAGCCACAAATTTCCTTCCACCCAGCGTTCCCCAAAGTCTCCCGATAAAAATGACACCTCACTTGTGTAGGTAGGCCTAGCGCCCGCGACAGGAAATGCCCCAAAACACAACGTGGACACATCCCATTTTTTGACAGAAAACAGAGGTGTTTTTTGCAAAGTGCCTACCTGTAGATTTTGGCCTCTAGCTCAGCCGGCACCTAGGGAAACCTACCAAACCTGGGCATTTTTGAAAACTTGAGACCTAGGGGAATCCAAGATGGGGTGACTTTTGCAGCTCTGACCAGGTTGTTACCCAGAATCCTTTGCAAACCTCAAAATTTGGCTTAAAAAAACAGGTTTTCCCCACATTTCTGTGACAAAAAGTTCTGGAATCTGAGAGCAGCCACAAATTTCCTTCCACCCAGCGTTCCCCCAAGTCTCCTGATAAAAATGATACCTCACTTGTGTGGGTAGTCCTAGCGCCCACAACAGGAAATGCCCCAAAACACAACGTGGACACATCCCATTTTTTGACAGAAAACAGAGGTGTTTTTTGCAAAGTGCCTACCTGTAGATTTTGGCCTCTAGCTCAGCCAGCACCTAGGGAAACCTACCAAACCTGTGAATTTTTGAAAACTAGAGACCTAGGGGAATCCAAGATGGGGAGACTTGTGGGGCTCTGACCAGGTTCTGTTACCCAGAATCCTTTGCAAACCTCAAAATTTGGCACAAAAAAAAGGTTTTCCTCACATTTCGGTGACAGAAAGTTCAGGAATCTGAGAGCAGTCACAAATTTCCTTCCACCCAGCGTTCCCCCAAGTCTCCCGATAAAAATGATACCTCACTTGTGTGGGTAGGCGTAGCGCCCGCAACAGGAAATGCCCCAAAACACAACGTGGACCCATCACATTTTTTGACAGAAAACAGAGGTGTTTTTTGCAAAGTGCCTACCTGTAGATTCTGGCCTCTAGTTCAGCCGGCACCTAGGGAAACCTCCCAAACCTGTTCATTTTTGAAAACTAGAGACATGGGGAATCCAAGATGGGGTGACTTGTGGGGCTCTGACCAGGTTCTGTTACCCAGAATCCTTTGCAAACCTCAAAATGTGGCTAAAAAAACTGGTTTTCCTCAGATTTCGGTGACAGAAAGTCCTGGGATCTGAGAGGAGCCACAAATTTCCTTCCACCCAGCGTTCCCCAAAGTCTCCCGATAAAAATGACACCTCACTTGTGTAGGCAGGCCAAGCGCCCGCAACAGGAAATGCCCCAAAACACAACGTGGACACATCCCATTTTTTGACAGAAAACAGAGATGTTTTTTGCAAAGTGCCTACCTGTAGATTCTGGCCTCTAGTTCAGCCGGCACCTAGGGAAACCTCCCAAACCTGTGCGTTTTTGAAAACTAGAGACCTGGGGCATCCAAGATGGGGTGACTTGTGGGGCTCTGACCAGGTTCTGTTACCCAGAATCCTTTGCAAACCTCAAAATTTGGCTAAAAAAACTGGTTTTCCTCACATTTCGGTGACAGAAAGTTCTGGGATCTGAGAGGAGCCACAAATTTCCTTCCACCCAGCGTTCCCCAAAGTCTCCCGATAAAAATGACACCTCACTTGTGTAGGTAGGCCTAGCGACTGCGACAGGAAATGCCCCAAAACACAACGTGGACACATCCCATTTTTTGACAGAAAACAGAGGTGTTTTTTGCAAAGTGCCTACCTGTAGATTTTGGCCTCTAGCTCAGCCAGCACCTAGGGAAACCTACCAAACCTGTGCATTTTCGAAAACTTGAGACCTAGGGGAATCCATGATGGGGTGACTTGTGGAGCTCTGACCAGGTTGTTACCCAGAATCCTTTGCAAACCTCAAAATTTGGCTTAAAAAAACAGGTTTTCCCCACATTTCGGTGACAAAAAGTTCTGGAATCTGAGAGCAGCCACAAATTTCCTTCCACCCAGCGTTCCCCCAAGTCTCCCGATAAAAATGATACCTCACTTGTGTGGGTAGGCCTAGCGCCGGCGACAGCAAATACCCCAAAACAGAATGTGGACACATCCCATTTTTTGACAGAAAACAGAGGTGTTTTTTGCAAAGTGCCTACCTGTAGATTTTGGCCTCTAGCTCAGCCAGCACCTAGGGAAACCTACCAAACCTGTGCATTTTTGAAAACTTGAGACCTAGGGGAATCCAAGATGGGGTGACTTTTGGAGCTCTGACCAGGTTGTTACCCAGAATCCTTTGCAAACCTCAAAATTTGGCTTAAAAAAACAGGTTTTCCCCACATTTCTGTGACAAAAAGTTCTGGAATCTGAGAGCAGCCACAAATTTCCTTCCACCCAGCGTTCCCCCAAGTCTCCTGATAAAAATGATACCTCACTTGTGTGGGTAGGCCTAGCGCCCACAACAGGAAATGCCCCAAAACACAACGTGGACACATCCCATTTTTTGACAGAAAACAGAGGTGTTTTTTGCAAAGTGCCTACCTGTAGGTTTTGGCCTCTAGCTCAGCCAGCACCTAGGGAAACCTACCAAACCTGTGAATTTTTGAAAACTAGAGACCTAGGGGAATCCAAGATGGGGAGACTTGTGGGGCTCTGACCAGGTTCTGTTACCCAGAATCCTTTGCAAACCTCAAAATTTGGCACAAAAAAAAGGTTTTCCTCACATTTCGGTGACAGAAAGTTCAGGAATCTGAGAGCAGTCACAAATTTCCTTCCACCCAGCGTTCCCCCAAGTCTCCCGATAAAAATGATACCTCACTTGTGTGGGTAGGCGTAGCGCCCGCAACAGGAAATGCCGCAAAACACAACGTGGACACATCACATTTTTTGACAGAAAACAGAGGTGTTTTTTGCAAAGTGCCTACCTGTAGATTCTGGCCTCTAGTTCAGCCGGCACCTAGGGAAACGTCCCAAACCTGTTCATTTTTTAAAACTAGAGACATGGGGAATCCAAGATGGGGTGACTTGTGGGGCTCTGACCAGGTTCTGTTACCCAGAATCCTTTGCAAACCTAAAAATGTGGCTAAAAAAACTGGTTTTCCTCAGATTTCGGTGACAGAAAGTCCTGGGATCTGAGAGGAGCCACAAATTTCCTTCCACCCTGCGTTCCCCAAAGTCTCCCGATAAAAATGACACCTCACTTGTGTAGGTAGGCCAAGCGCCCGCAACAGGAAATGCCCCAAAACACAACGTGGACACATCCCATTTTTTGACAGAAAACAGAGATGTTTTTTGCAAAGTGCCTACCTGTAGATTCTGGCCTCTAGTTCAGCCGGCACCTAGGGAAACCTCCCAAACCTGTGCGTTTTTGAAAACTAGAGACCTGGGGCATCCAAGATGGGGTGACTTGTGGGGCTCTGACCAGGTTCTGTTACCCAGAATCCTTTGCAAACCTCAAAATTTGGCTAAAAAAACTGGTTTTCCTCACATTTCGGTGACAGAAAGTTCTGGGATCTGAGAGGAGCCACAAATTTCCTTCCACCCAGCGTTCCCCAAAGTCTCCCGATAAAAATGACACCTCACTTGTGTAGGTAGGCCTAGCGCCCGCGACAGGAAATGCCCCAAAACACAACGTGGACACATCCCATTTTTTGACAGAAAACAGAGGTGTTTTTTGCAAAGTGCCTACCTGTAGATTGTGGCCTCTAGCTCAGCTGGCACCTAGGGAAACCTACCAAACCTGTGCATTTTTGAAAACTTGAGACCTAGGGGAATCCAAGATGGGGTGACTTGTGGGGCTCTGACCAGGTTGTTACCCAGAATCCTTTGCAAACCTCAAAATTTGGCTAAAAAAAACAGGTTTTCCCCACATTTCGGTGACAGAAAGTTCTGGAATCTGAGAGCAGCCACAAATTTCCTTCCACCCAGCGTTCCCCCAAGTCTCCCGATAAAAATGATACCTCACTTGTGTGGGTAGGCCTAGCGCCCGCGACAGGAAATGCCCCAAAACACAATGTGGACACATCCCATTTTTTTGACAGAAAACAGAGGTGTTTTTTGCAAAGTGCCTACCTGTAGATTTTGGCCTCTAGCTCAGCCGGCACCTAGGGAAACCTACCAAACCTGTGCATTTTTTAAAACTGGAGACCTAGGGGAATCCAAGATGGGGAGACTTGTGGGGCTCTGACCAGGTTCTGTTACCCAGAATCCTTTGCAAACCTCAAAATTTGGCAAAAAAAAGGTTTTCCTCACATTTCGGTGACAGAAAGTTCTGGAATCTGAGAGGAGCCACAAATTTCCTTCCACCCAGCTTTCCCCCATGTCTCCCGATAAAAATGATACCTCACTTGTGTGGGTAGGCCTAGCGCCTGCGACAGGAAATGCCCCAAAACACAATGTGGACACATCCCATTTTTTGACAGAAAACAGAGGTGTTTTTTGCAAAGTGCCTACCTGTAGATTGTGGCCTCTAGCTCAGCTGGCACCTAGGGAAACCTACCAAACCTGTGCATTTTTGAAAACTTGAGACCTAGGGGAATCCAAGATGAGGTGACTTGTGGGGCTCTGACCAGGTTGTTACCCAGAATCCTTTGCAAACCTCAAAATTTGGCTAAAAAAAACAGGTTTTCCACACATTTCGGTGACAGAAAGTTCTGGAATCTGAGAGCAGCCACAAATTTCCTTCCACCCAGCGTTCCCCCAAGTCTCCCGATAAAAATGATACCTCACTTGTGTGGGTAGGCCTAGCGCCCGCAACAGGAAATGCCCCAAAACACAATGTGGACACATCCCATTTTTTGACAGAAAACAGAGGTGTTTTTTACAAAGTGCCTACCTGTAGATTTTGGCCTCTAGCTCAGCCGGCACCTAGGGAAACCTACCAAACCTGTGCATTTTTGAAAACTTGAGACCTAGGGGAATCCAAGATGGGGTGACTTGTGGAGCTCTGACCAGGTTGTTACCCAGAATCCTTTGCAAAACCTCAAAATTTGGCTAAAAAAACTAGTTTTCCTCATATTTCGGTGACAGAAAGTTCTGGAATCTGAGAGTAGCCACGAATTTCCTTCCACCCAGCATTCCCCCAAGTCTCCCCATAAAAATGATACCTCACTTGTGTGGGTAGGCATAGCGCCGGCGACAGCAAATGCCCCAAAACAGAATGTGGACACATCCCATTTTTTGACAGAAAACAGAGGTGTTTTTTGCAAAGTGCCTACCTGTAGATTTTGGCCTCTAGCTCAGCCGGCACCTAGGGAAACCTACCAAACCTGTGCATTTTTGAAAACTTGAGACCTAGGGGAATCCAAGATGGGGTGACTTGTGGGGCTCTGACCAGGTTGTTACCCAGAATCCTTTGCAAACCTCAAAATTTGGCTAAAAAAAACAGGTTTTCCCCACATTTCGGTGAGAGAAAGTTCTGGAATCTGAGAGCAGCCACAAATTTCCTTCCACCCAGCGTTCCCCCAAGTCTCCCGATAAAAATGATACCTCACTTGTGTGGGTAGGCCTAGCGCCCGCGACAGGAAATGCCCCAAAACACAATGTGGACACATCCCATTTTTTGACAGAAAACAGAGGTGTTTTTTACAAAGTGCCTACCTGTAGATTTTGGCCTCTAGCTCAGCCGGCACCTAGGGAAACCTACCAAACCTGTGCATTTTTTAAAACTTGAGACCTAGGGGAATCCAAGATGGGGTGACTTGTGGAGCTCTGACCAGGTTGTTACCCAGAATCCTTTGCAAAACCTCAAAATTTGGCTAAATAAACTAGTTTTCCTCATATTTCGGTGACAGAAAGTTCTGGAATCTGAGAGTAGCCACGAATTTCCTTCCACCCAGCATTGCCCCAAGTCTCCAGATAAAAATGATACCTCACTTGTGTGGGTAGGCCTAGCGCCGGCGACAGCAAATGCCCCAAAACAGAATGTGGACACATCCCATTTTTTGACAGAAAACAGAGGTGTTTTTTGCAAAGTGCCTACCTGTAGATTTTGGCCTCTAGCTCAGCCGGCACCTAGGGAAACCTACCAAACCTGTGCATTTTTGAAAACTTGAGACCTAGGGGAATCCAAGATGGGGTGACTTGTGGGGATCTGACCAGGTTCTGTTACCCAGAATCCTTTGCAAACCCTTAAAATTTGGCTAAAAAAAATAGGTTTTCCCCACATTTCGGTGACAGAAAGTTCTGGAATCTGAGAGGAGCCACAAATTTCCTACCACCCAGCGTTCCCCCAAGTCTCCCGATAAAAATGATACCTCACTTGTGTGGGTAGGCCTAGCACCCACGGCAGGAAGTGCCCCAAAACGCAACATTGACACATCCCATTTTTTCACAGAAAACAGAGGTGTTTTTTGCAAAGTGCCTTCCTGTAGATTTTGGCCTCTAGCTGAGCTAGCACTTAGGGAAAACTACCAAACCTGTGCATTTTTAAAAACTAGATACCTAGGGGAATCCAAGATGAGGTGACTTGTGGGGCTCTGACCAGGTTCTGTTACCCAGAATCCTTTGCAAACCTCAAAATTTGGCTAAAAAAACAGGTTTTCCTCACATTTCGGTGACAGAAAGTTCTGGAATCTGAGAGGAGCCACAAATTTCCTTCCACCCAGCGTTCCCCCAAGTCTCCCGATAAAAATGGCACCTTACTTGTGTGGGTAGACCTTGCGCCCGTGGCAGGAAGGGCCCCAAAACTCAACATGGACACATCCCATTTTTTGACAGAAAACAGAGGTGTTTTTGCAAAGTGCCTACCTGTAGATTTTGGCCTCTAGCTCAGCTGGCACCTAGGGAAACCTGCCAAACCTGTGCATTTTTGAAAACTAGAGACCTAGGGGAATCCAAGATGGGGTGACTTGTGGAGCTCTGAACAGGTTCTGTTACCCAGAATCCTTTGCAAACCTCAAAATTTGGCTAAAAAACATGTTTTACTCCAATTTCGGTCACAGAAGGTTCTGGAATCTGAGAGCAGCCACAAATTTCCTTCCACCAAGCGTTCCCCCAAGTCTCCAGATAAAAATGATACCTCACTTGTGTGGGTAGGCCTAGCGCCCGCAACAGGAAATGCCCCAAAACACAATGTGGACACATCCCATTTTTTGACAGAAAACAGAGGTGCTTTTTACAAAGTGCCTACCTGTAGATTTTGGCGTCTAGCTCAGCCAGCACCTGGGTAAACCTACCAAACCTGTGCATCTTTGAAAACTAGAGACCTAGGGGAATCCAAGATGGGGTGACTTGTGGAGCTCTGACCAGGTTCTGTTACCTAGAATCCTTTGAAACCTCAAAATTTGGCTAAAAAACAGGTTTTCCTCCCATTTCGGTGACAGAAAGTTCTGGAATCTGAGAGGAGCCACAAATTTCCTTCCACCCAGCGTTCCCCCAAGTCTCCCGATAAAAATGATACCTCACTTGAGTGGGTAGGCCTAGTGCCTGCGACAGGAAATGCCCCAAAACAGAATGTGGACACATCCCATTTTTTGACAGAAAACAGAGGTGTTTTTTGCAAAGTGCCTACCTGTAGATTTTGGCCTCTAGCTCAGCCGGCACCTAGGGAAACCTACCAAACCTGTGCATTTTTGAAAACTTGAGACCTAGGGGAATCCAAGATGGAGTGACTTGTGGAGCTCTGACCAGGTTGTTACCCAGAATCCTTTGCAAACCTCAAAATTTGGCTAAACAAACCAGGTTTTCCCCACATTTCGGTGACAGAAAGTTCTGGAATCTGAGAGCAGCCACAAATTTCCTTCCACCCAGCGTTCCCCCAAGTCTCCAGATAAAAATGATACCACACTTGTGTGGGTAGGCCTAGCGCCCGCGACAGGAAATGCCCCAAAACACAATGTGGACACATCCCATTTTTTTGACAGAAAACAGAGGTGTTTTTAGCAAAGTGCCTACTTGTAGATTTTGGCCTCTAGCTCAGCCGGCACCTAGGGAAACCTAACAAACCTGTGCATTTTTTAAAACTTGAGAACTAGGGGAATCCAAGATGGGGTGACTTGTGGAGCTCTGACCAGGTTGTTACCCAGAATCCTTTGCAAACCTCAAAATTTGGCTAAAAAAAACAGGTTTTCCCCACATTTCGGTGACAGAAAGTTCTGGAATCTGAGAGCAGCCACAAATTTCCTTCCACCCAGCGTTCCCCCAAGTCTCCCGATAAAAATGATACCTCACTTGTTTGGGTAGGCCTAGCGCCGGGGACAGCAAATGCCCCAAAACAGAATGTGGACACATCCCATTTTTTGACAGAACACAGAGGTGTTTTTTGCAAAGTGCCTACCTGTAGATTGTGGCCTCTAGCTTAGCCGGCACCTAGGAAAACCTACCAAACCTGTGCATTTTTGAAAACTTGAGACCTAGGGGAATGCAAGATGGGGTGACTTGTGGTGCTCTGACCAGGTTGTTACCCAGAATCCTTTACAAACCTCAAAATTTGGCTAAAAAAACAGGTTTTCCCCACATTTCGGTGACAGAAAGTTCTGGAATCTGAGAGGAGCCACAAATTTCCTTCCACCCAGCTTTCCCCCAAGTCTCCTGATAAAAATGATACCTCACTTGTGTGGGTAGGCCTAGCGCCTGAGACAGGAAATGCCCCAAAACACAATGTGGACACATCCCATTTTTTGACAGAAAACAGAGGTGTTTTTTGCAAAGTGCCTACCTGTAGATTGTGGCCTCTAGCTCAGCCGGCACCTAGGGAGACCTACCAAACCTGTGCATTTTTTTAAACTAGAGACCTAGGGGAATCCAAGATGGGGTGACTTGTGGGGCTCTGACCAGGTTCTGTTACCCAGAATCCTTTGCAAACCTCAAAATTTGGCAAAAAAAAACAGGTTTTCCCCACATTTCGGTGACAGAAAGTTCTGGAATCTGAGAGGAGCCACACATTTCCTTCCACCCAGTATTCCCCCAAGTCTCCGGATAAAAATGATACCTCACTTGTGTGGGTAGGCCTAGCGCCCGCGAAAGGAAATGCCCCAAAACAAAACGTCCACACATCCCATTTTTTGACAGAAAACAGAGGTGTTTTTTGCAAAGTGCCTACCTGTAGATTTTGGCGTCTAGCTCAGCCAGCACCTGGGTAAACCTACCAAACCTGTGCATTTTTGAAAACTAGAGACCTAGGGGAATCCAAGATGGGGTGACTTGTGGGGCTCTGACCATGTTCTGTTACCCAGAAACCTCTGCAAACCTCAAAATTTAGCTAAAAAAAACAGGTTTTCCCCACATTTCGGTGACAGAAAGTTCTGGAATCTGAGAGCAGCCACAAATTTCCTTCCACCCAGCATTCCCCCAAGTCTCCCGATAAAAATGATACCTTACTTGTGTGGGTAGGCCTAGCGCCCGCGACAGGAAATGCCCCAAAACACAATGTGGACACATCCCATTTTTTGACAGAAAACTGAGGTGTTTTTTACAAAGTGCCTACTTGTAGATTTTGGCCTCTAGCTCAGACGGCACCTAGGGAAACCTCCCAAACCTGTGCATTTTTGAAAACTAGAGACCTGGGGAATCCAAGATGGGATGACTTGTGGGGCTCTGACAAGGTTCTGTTACCCGGAATCCTTTGCAAACCTAAAAATTTGGCTAAAAAAAACAGGTTTTCCCCACATTTAGGTGACAGAAAGTTCTGGAATCTGAGAGCAGCCACAAATTTCCTTCCACCCAGCGTTCCCCAAATTCTCCTGATAAAAATGACACCTCACTTGTGTGGGTAGGCCTAGCGCCTGCGACAGGAAATGCCCCAAAACACAACGTGGACACATCCCATTATTTTACAGAAAACATAGGTGTTTTTTGCAAAGTGCCTACCTGTAGATTTTGGCCTCTAGCTCAGCCGGCACCTAGGGAGACCTACCAAACCTGTGCATTTTTTTAAACTAGAGACCTAGGGGAATCCAAGATGGGGTGACTTGTGGGGCTCTGACCAGGTTCTGTTACCCAGAATCCTTTGCAAACCTCAAAATTTGGCAAAAAAAAACAGGTTTTCCCCACATTTCGGTGACAGAAAGTTCTGGAATCTGAGAGCAGCCACAAATTTCCTTCCACCCAGCGTTCCCCCAAGTCTCCCGATAAAAATGATACCTCACTTGTGTGGGTAGGCCTAGCGCCCGTGACAGGAAATGCCCCAAAACACAATGTGGACACATCCCATTTTTTGACAGAAAACTGAGGTGTTTTTTACAAAGTGCCTACTTGTAGATTTTGGCCTCTAGCTCAGACGGCACCTAGGGAAACCTCCCAAACCTGTGCATTTTTGAAAACTAGAGACCTGGGGAATCCAAGATGGGATGACTTGTGGGGCTCTGACAAGGTTCTGTTACCCGGAATCCTTTGCAAACCTAAAAATTTGGCTAAAAAAAACAGGTTTTCCCCACATTTAGGTGACAGAAAGTTCTGGAATCTGAGAGCAGCCACAAATTTCCTTCCACCCAGCGTTCCCCAAATTCTCCTGATAAAAATGACACCTCACTTGTGTGGGTAGGCCTAGCGCCTGCGACAGGAAATGCCCCAAAACACAACGTGGACACATCCCATTATTTTACAGAAAACATAGGTGTTTTTTGCAAAGTGCCTACCTGTAGATTTTGGCCTCTAGCTCAGCCGGCACCTAGGGAGACCTACCAAACCTGTGCATTTTTTTAAACTAGAGACCTAGGGGAATCCAAGATGGGGTGACTTGTGGGGCTCTGACCAGGTTCTGTTACCCAGAATCCTTTGCAAACCTCAAAATTTGGCAAAAAAAAACAGGTTTTCCCCACATTTCGGTGACAGAAAGTTCTGGAATCTGAGAGCAGCCACAAATTTCCTTCCACCCAGCGTTCCCCCAAGTCTCCCGATAAAAATGATACCTCACTTGTGTGGGTAGGCCTAGCGCCCGTGACAGGAAATGCCCCAAAACACAACGTGGACACATCCCATTTTTTGACAGAAAACAGAGGTGTTTTTTGCAAATTGCCTACCTGTAGATTCTGGCCTCTAGTTCAGCCGGCACCTAGGGAAACCTCCCAAACCTGTGCATTTTTGAAAACTAGAGACCTGGGGAATCCAAGATGGGGTGAGTTGTGGGGCTCTGACCAGGTTCTGTTACCCAGAATCCTTTGCAAACCTCAAAATTTGGCTGAAAAAAAAGGTTTTCCTCACATTTCGGTGACAGAAAGTTCTGGGATCTGAGAGGAGCCACAAATTTCCTTCCACCCAGCGTTCCCCAAAGTCTCCCGATAAAAATGACACCTCACTTGTGTAGGTAGGCCTAGCGCCCGCGACAGGAAATGCCCCAAAACACAACGTGGACACATCCCATTTTTTGACAGAAAACAGAGGTGTTTTTTGCAAAGTGCCTACCTGTAGATTTTGGCGTCTAGCTCAGCCAGCACCTGGGTAAACCTACCAAACCTGTGCATTTTTGAAAACTAGAGACCTAGGGGAATCCAAGATGGGGTGACTTGTGGAGCTCTGACCAGGTTCTGTTACCCAGAATCCTTTGAAACCTCAAAATTTGGCTAAAAAACAGGTTTCCTCCCATTTTGGTGACAGAAAGTTCTGGAATCTGAGAGCAGCCACAAATTTCCTTCCACCCAGCGTTCCCCCAAGTCTCCCGATAAAAATGATACCTCACTTGTTTGGGTAGGCCTAGCGCCGGCGACAGCAAATGCCCCAAAACAGAATGTGGACACATCCCATTTTTTGACAGAACACAGAGGTGTTTTTTGCAAAGTGCCTACCTGTAGATTGTGGCGTCTCGCTTAGCCGGCACCTAGGAAAACCTACCAAACCTGTACATTTTTGAAAACTTGTGACCTAGGGGAATGCAAGATGGGGTGACTTGTGGTGCTCTGACCAGGTTGTTACCCAGAATCCTTTACAAACCTCAAAATTTGGCTAAAAAAACAGGTTTTCCCCACATTTCGGTGACAGAAAGTTCTGGAAGCTGAGAGGCGCCACAAATTTCCTTCCACCCAGCATTCCCCCAAGTCTCCGGATAAAAATGATACCTCACTTGTGTGGGTAGGCCTAGCGCCCGCGAAAGGAAATGCCCCATAACACAACGTCCACACATCCCATTTTTTCACAGAAAACAGAGGTGTTTTTTGCAAAGTGCCTACCTGTAGATTTTGGCGTCTAGCTCAGCCAGCACCTGGGTAAACCTACCAAACCTGTGCATTTTTGAAAACTAGAGACCTAGGGGAATCCAAGATGGGGTGACTTGTGGGGCTCTTACCAGGTTCTGTTACCCAGAAACCTCTGCAAACCTCAAAATTTATCTAAAAAAAACAGGTTTTCCCCACATTTCGGTGACAGAAAGTTCTGGAATCTGAGAGCAGCCACAAATTTCCTTCCACCCAGCATTCCCCCAAGTCTCCCGATAAAAATGATACCTCACTTGTGTGGGTAGGCCTAGCGCCCACGACAGGAAATGCCCCAAAACACAATGTGGACACATCCCATTTTTTGACAGAAAACTGAGGTGTTTTTTACAAAGTGCCTACTTGTAGATTTTTGCCTCTAGCTCAGCCGGCACCTAGGGAAACCTCCCAAACCTGTGCATTTTTGAAAACTAGAGACCTGGGGAATCCAAGATGGGGTGACTTGTGAGGCTCTGACCAGGTTCTGTTACCCAGAATCCTTTGCAAACCTAAAAATTTGGCTAAAATAAACAGGTTTTCCCCACATTTCGGTGACAGAAAGTTCTGGAATCTGAGAGCAGCCACAAATTTCCTTCCACCCAGCGTTCCCCCAAGTCTCCCAATAAAAATGATACCTCACTTGTGTGGGTAGGCCTAGCGCCCACAACAGGAAATGCCCCAAAACACAACGTGGACACATCCCATTTTTTGAAAGAAAACAGAGGTGTTTTTTGCAAACTGCCTACCTGTAGATTTTGGCCTCTAGCTCAGCCGGCACCTAGGGAAACCTACCAAACCTGTGAATTTTTGAAAACTAGAGACCTAGGGGAATCCAAGATGGGGAGACTTGTGGGGCTCTGACCAGGTTCTGTTACCCAGAATCCTTTGCAAACCTCAAAATTTGGCAAAAAAAAAGGTTTTCCTAACATTTCGGTGACAGAAAGTTCTGGAATCTGAGAGCAGCCACAAATTTCCTTCCACCCAGCGTTCCCCCAAGTCTCCCGATAAAAATGATACCTCACTTGTGTGGGTAGGCGTAGCGCCCGCAACAGGAAATGCCCCAAAACACAACGTGCACACATCCCATTTTTTGACAGAAAAGAGAGGTGTTTTTTTTTGCAAAGTGCCTACCTGTAGATTCTGGCCTCTAGTTCAGCCGGCACCTAGGGAAACCTCCCAAACCTGTTCATTTTTTAAAACTAGAGACATGGGGAATCCAAGATGGAGTGACTTGTGGGGCTCTGACCAGGTTCTGTTACCCAGAATCCTTTGCAAACCTCAAAATTTGGCTAAAAAAACAGGTTTTCCTCACATTTCGGTGACAGAAAGTTCTGGGATCTGAGAGGAGCCACAAATTTCCTTCCACCCAGCGTTCCCCAAAGTCTCCCGATAAAAATGACACCTCACTTGTGTAGGTAGGCCAAGCGCCCGCGACAGGAAATGCCCCAAAACACAACGTGGACACATCCCATTTTTTGACAGAAAATAGAGGTGTTTTTTGCAAAGTGCCTACCTGTAGATTCTGGCCTCTAGTTCAGCCGGCACCTAGGGAAACCTCCCAAACCTGTGCGTTTTTGAAAACTAGAGACCTGGGGCATCCAAGATGGGGTGACTTGTGGGGCTCTGACCAGGTTCTGTTACCCAGAATCCTTTGCAAACCTCAAAATTTGGCTAAAAAAACTGGTTTTCCTCACATTTCGGTGACATAAAGTTCTGAGATCTGAGAGGAGCCACAAATTTCCTTCCACCCAGCGTTCCCCAAAGTCTCCCGATAAAAATGACACCTCACTTGTGTAGGTAGGCCTAGCGCCCGCGACAGGAAATGCCCCAAAACACAACGTGGACACATCCCATTTTTTGACAGAAAACAGAGGTGTTTTTTGCAAAGTGCCTACCTGTAGATTTTGGCCTCTAGCTCAGCCAGCACCTAGGGAAACCTACCAAACCTGTGCATTTTTGAAAACTTGAGACCTAGGGGAATCCAAGATGGGGTGACTTTTGGAGCTCTGACCAGGTTGTTACCCAGAATCCTTTGCAAACCTCAAAATTTGGCTTAAAAAAACAGGTTTTCCCCACATTTCTGTGACAAAAACTTCTGGAATCTGAGAGCAGCCACAAATTTCCTTCCACCCAGCGTTCCCCCAAGTCTCCTGATAAAAATGATACCTCACTTGTGTGGGTAGGCCTAGCGCCCACAACAGGAAATGCCCCAAAACACAACGTGGACACATCCCATTTTTTGACAGAAAACAGAGGTGTTTTTTGCAAAGTGCCTACCTGTAGATTTTGGCCTCTACCTCAGCCAGCACCTAGGGAAACCTACCAAACCTGTGAATTTTTGAAAACTAGAGACCTAGGGGAATCCAAGATGGGGAGACTTGTGGGGCTCTGACCAGGTTCTGTTACCCAGAATCCTTTGCAAACCTCAAAATTTGGCACAAAAAAAAGGTTTTCCTCACATTTCGGTGACAGAAAGTTCAGGAATCTGAGAGCAGTCACAAATTTCCTTCCACCCAGCGTTCCCCCAAGTCTCCCGATAAAAATGATACCTCACTTGTGTGGGTAGGCGTAGCGCCCGCAACAGGAAATGCCGCAAAACACAATGTGGACACATCACATTTTTTGACAGAAAACAGAGGTGTTTTTTGCAAAGTGCCTACCTGTAGATTCTGGCCTCTAGTTCAGCCGGCACCTAGGGAAACGTCCCAAACCTGTTCATTTTTGAAAACTAGAGACATGGGGAATCCAAGATGGGGTGACTTGTGGGGCTCTGACCAGGTTCTGTTACCCAGAATCCTTTGCAAACCTCAAAATGTGGCTAAAAAAACTGGTTTTCCTCAGATTTCGGTGACAGAAAGTTCTGGGATCTGAGAGGAGCCACAAATTTCCTTCCACCCAGCGTTCCCCAAAGTCTCCCGATAAAAATGACACCTCACTTGTGTAGGTAGGCCAAGCGCCCGCAACAGGAAATGCCCCAAAACACAACGTGGACACATCCCATTTTTTGACAGAAAACAGAGATGTGTTTTGCAAAGTGCCTACCTGTAGATTCTGGCCTCTAGTTCAGCCGGCACCTAGGGAAACCTCCCAAACCTGTGCGTTTTTGAAAACTAGAGACCTGGGGCATCCAAGATGGGGTGACTTGTGGGGCTCTGACCAGGTTCTGTTACCCAGAATCCTTTGCAAACCTCAAAATTTGGCTAAAAAAACTGGTTTTCCTCACATTTCGGTGACAGAAAGTTCTGGGATCTGAGAGGAGCCACAAATTTCCTTCCACCCAGCGTTCCCCAAAGTCTCCCGATAAAAATGACACCTCACTTGTGTAGGTAGGCCTAGCGCCCGCGACAGGAAATGCCCCAAAACACAACGTGGACACATCCCATTTTTTGACAGAAAACAGAGGTGTTTTTTGCAAAGTGCCTACCTGTAGATTTTGGCCTCTAGCTCAGCCAGCACCTAGGGAAACCTACCAAACCTGTGCATTTTTTAAAACTTGAGACCTAGGGGAATCCATGATGGGGTGACTTGGTGAGCTCTGACCAGGTTGTTACCCAGAATCCTTTGCAAACCTCAAAATTTGGCTTAAAAAAACAGGTTTTCCCCACATTTCGGTGACAAAAAGTTCTGGAATCTGAGAGCAGCCACAAATTTCCTTCCACCCAGCGTTCCCCCAAGTCTCCCGATAAAAATGATACCTCACTTGTGTGGGTAGGCCTAGCGCCCGTGACAGGAAATGCCCCAAAACACAACGTGGACACATCCCATTTTTTGACAGAAAACAGAGGTGTTTTTTGCAAATTGCCTACCTGTAGATTCTGGCCTCTAGTTCAGCCGGCACCTAGGGAAACCTCCCAAACCTGTGCATTTTTGAAAACTAGAGACCTGGGGAATCCAAGATGGGGTGAGTTGTGGGGCTCTGACCAGGTTCTGTTACCCAGAATCCTTTGCAAACCTCAAAATTTGGCTGAAAAAAAAGGTTTTCCTCACATTTCGGTGACAGAAAGTTCTGGGATCTGAGAGGAGCCACAAATTTCCTTCCACCCAGCGTTCCCCAAAGTCTCCCGATAAAAATGACACCTCACTTGTGTAGGTAGGCCTAGCGCCCGCGACAGGAAATGCCCCAAAACACAACGTGGACACATCCCATTTTTTGACAGAAAACAGAGGTGTTTTTTGCAAAGTGCCTACCTGTAGATTTTGGCGTCTAGCTCAGCCAGCACCTGGGTAAACCTACCAAACCTGTGCATTTTTGAAAACTAGAGACCTAGGGGAATCCAAGATGGGGTGACTTGTGGAGCTCTGACCAGGTTCTGTTACCCAGAATCCTTTGAAAACTCAAAATTTGGCTAAAAAACAGGTTTCCTCCCATTTTGGTGACAGAAAGTTCTGGAATCTGAGAGCAGCCACAAATTTCCTTCCACCCAGCGTTCCCCCAAGTCTCCCGATAAAAATGATACCTCACTTGTTTGGGTAGGCCTAGCGCCGGCGACAGCAAATGCCCCAAAACAGAATGTGGACACATCCCATTTTTTGACAGCACACAGAGGTGTTTTTTGCAAAGTGCCTACCTGTAGATTGTGGCGTCTCGCTTAGCCGGCACCTAGGAAAACCTACCAAACCTGTACATTTTTGAAAACTTGTGACCTAGGGGAATGCAAGATGGGGTGACTTGTGGTGCTCTGACCAGGTTGTTACCCAGAATCCTTTACAAACCTCAAAATTTGGCTAAAAAAACAGGTTTTCCCCACATTTCGGTGACAGAAAGTTCTGGAAGCTGAGAGGCGCCACAAATTTCCTTCCACCCAGCATTCCCCCAAGTCTCCGGATAAAAATGATACCTCACTTGTGTGGGTAGGCCTAGCGCCCGCGAAAGGAAATGCCCCATAACACAACGTCCACACATCCCATTTTTTCACAGAAAACAGAGGTGTTTTTTGCAAAGTGCCTACCTGTAGATTTTGGCGTCTAGCTCAGCCAGCACCTGGGTAAACCTACCAAACCTGTGCATTTTTGAAAACTAGAGACCTAGGGGAATCCAAGATGGGGTGACTTGTGGGGCTCTTACCAGGTTCTGTTACCCAGAAACCTCTGCAAACCTCAAAATTTAGCTAAAAAAAACAGGTTTTCCCCACATTTCGGTGACAGAAAGTTCTGGAATCTGAGAGCAGCCACAAATTTCCTTCCACCCAGCATTCCCCCAAGTCTCCCGATAAAAATGATACCTCACTTGTGTGGGTAGGCCTAGCGCCCACGACAGGAAATGCCCCAAAACACAATGTGGACACATCCCATTTTTTGACAGAAAACTGAGGTGTTTTTTACAAAGTGCCTACTTGTAGATGTTTGCCTCTAGCTCAGCCGGCACCTAGGGAAACCTCCCAAACCTGTGCATTTTTGAAAACTAGAGACCTGGGGAATCCAAGATGGGGTGACTTGTGAGGCTCTGACCAGGTTCTGTTACCCAGAATCCTTTGCAAACCTAAAAATTTGGCTAAAATAAACAGGTTTTCCCCACATTTCGGTGACAGAAAGTTCTGGAATCTGAGAGCAGCCTCAAATTTCCTTCCACCCAGCGTTCCCCCAAGTCTCCCAATAAAAATGATACCTCACTTGTGTGGGTAGGCCTAGCGCCCACAACAGGAAATGCCCCAAAACACAACGTGGACACATCCCATTTTTTGAAAGAAAACAGAGGTGTTTTTTGCAAAGTGCCTACCTGTAGATTTTGGCCTCTAGCTCAGCCGGCACCTAGGGAAACCTACCAAACCTGTGAATTTTTGAAAACTAGAGACCTAGGGGAATCCAAGATGGGGAGACTTGTGGGGCTCTGACCAGGTTCTGTTACCCAGAATCCTTTGCAAACCTCAAAATTTGGCAAAAAAAAAAGGTTTTCCTCACATTTCGGTGACAGAAAGTTCTGGAATCTGAGAGCAGCCACAAATTTCCTTCCACCCAGCGTTCCCCCAAGTCTCCCGATAAAAATGATACCTCACTTGTGTGGGTAGGCATAGCGCCCGCAACAGGAAATGCCCCAAAACACAACGTGCACACATCCCATTTTTTGACAGAAAAGAGAGGTGTTTTTTTTTTGCAAAGTGCCTACCTGTAGATTCTGGCCTCTAGTTCAGCCGGCACCTAGGGAAACCTCCCAAACCTGTTCATTTTTTAAAACTAGAGACATGGGGAATCCAAGATGGAGTGACTTGTGGGGCTCTGACCAGGTTCTGTTACCCAGAATCCTTTGCAAACCTCAAAATTTGGCTAAAAAAACAGGTTTTCCTCACATTTCGGTGACAGAAAGTTCTGGGATCTGAGAGGAGCCACAAATTTCCTTCCACCCAGCGTTCCCCAAAGTCTCCCGATAAAAATGACACCTCACTTGTGTAGGTAGGCCAAGCGCCCGCGACAGGAAATGCCCCAAAACACAACGTGGACACATCCCATTTTTTGACAGAAAATAGAGGTGTTTTTTGCAAAGTGCCTACCTGTAGATTCTGGCCTCTAGTTCAGCCGGCACCTAGGGAAACCTCCCAAACCTGTGCGTTTTTGAAAACTAGAGACCTGGGGCATCCAAGATGGGGTGACTTGTGGGGCTCTGACCAGGTTCTGTTACCCAGAATCCTTTGCAAACCTCAAAATTTGGCAAAAAAAACTGGTTTTCCTCACATTTCGGTGACATAAAGTTCTGAGATCTGAGAGGAGCCACAAATTTCCTTCCACCCAGCGTTCCCCAAAGTCTCCCGATAAAAATGACACCTCACTTGTGTAGGTAGGCCTAGCGCCCGCGACAGGAAATGCCCCAAAACACAACGTGGACACATCCCATTTTTTGACAGAAAACAGAGGTGTTTTTTGCAAAGTGCCTACCTGTAGATTTTGGCCTCTAGCTCAGCCAGCACCTAGGGAAACCTACCAAACCTGTGCATTTTTGAAAACTTGAGACCTAGGGCAATCCAAGATGGGGTGACTTTTGGAGCTCTGACCAGGTTGTTACCCAGAATCCTTTGCAAACCTCAAAATTTGGCTTAAAAAAACAGGTTTTCCCCACATTTCTGTGACAAAAAGTTCTGGAATCTGAGAGCAGCCACAAATTTCCTTCCACCCAGCGTTCCCCCAAGTCTCCTGATAAAAATGATACCTCACTTGTGTGGGTAGGCCTAGCGCCCACAACAGGAAATGCCCCAAAACACAACGTGGACACATCCCATTTTTTGACAGAAAACAGAGGTGTTTTTTGCAAAGTGCCTACCTGTAGATTTTGGCCTCTAGCTCAGCCAGCACCTAGGGAAACCTACCAAACCTGTGAATTTTTGAAAACTAGAGACCTAGGGGAATCCAAGATGGGGAGACTTGTGGGGCTCTGACCAGGTTCTGTTACCCAGAATCCTTTGCAAACCTCAAAATTTGGCACAAAAAAAAGGTTTTCCTCACATTTCGGTGACAGAAAGTTCAGGAATCTGAGAGCAGTCACAAATTTCCTTCCACCCAGCGTTCCCCCAAGTCTCCCGATAAAAATGATACCACACTTGTGTGGGTAGGCGTAGCGCCCGCAACAGGAAATGCCGCAAAACACAACGTGGACACATCACATTTTTTGACAGAAAACAGAGGTGTTTTTGGCAAAGTGCCTACCTGTAGATTCTGGCCTCTAGTTCAGCCGGCACCTAGGGAAACGTCCCAAACCTGTTCATTTTTGAAAACTAGAGACATGGGGAATCCAAGATGGGGTGACTTGTGGGGCTCTGACCAGGTTCTGTTACCCAGAATCCTTTGCAAACCTCAAAATGTGGCTAAAAAAACTGGTTTTCCTCAGATTTCGGTGACAGAAAGTTCTGGGATCTGAGAGGAGCCACAAATTTCCTTCCACCCAGCGTTCCCCAAAGTCTCCCGATAAAAATGACACCTCACTTGTGTAGGTAGGCCAAGCGCCCGCAACAGGAAATGCCCCAAAACACAACGTGGACACATCCCATTTTTTGACAGAAAACAGAGATGTGTTTTGCAAAGTGCCTACCTGTAGATTCTGGCCTCTAGTTCAGCCGGCACCTAGGGAAACCTCCCAAACCTGTGCGTTTTTGAAAACTAGAGACCTGGGGCATCCAAGATGGGGTGACTTGTGGGGCTCTGACCAGGTTCTGTTACCCAGAATCCTTTGCAAACCTCAAAATTTGGCTAAAAAAACTGGTTTTCCTCACATTTCGGTGACAGAAAGTTCTGGGATCTGAGAGGAGCCACAAATTTCCTTCCACCCAGCGTTCCCCAAAGTCTCCCGATAAAAATGACACCTCACTTGTGTAGGTAGGCCTAGCGCCCGCGACAGGAAATGCCCCAAAACACAACGTGGACACATCCCATTTTTTGACAGAAAACAGAGGTGTTTTTTGCAAAGTGCCTACCTGTAGATTTTGGCCTCTAGCTCAGCCAGCACCTAGGGAAACCTACCAAACCTGTGCATTTTTTAAAACTTGAGACCTAGGGGAATCCATGATGGGGTGACTTGTGGAGCTCTGACCAGGTTGTTACCCAGAATCCTTTGCAAACCTCAAAATTTGGCTTAAAAAAACAGGTTTTCCCCACATTTCGGTGACAAAAAGTTCTGGAATCTGAGAGCAGCCACAAATTTCCTTCCACCCAGCGTTCCCCCAAGTCTCCCGATAAAAATGATACCTCACTTGTGTGGGTAGGCCTAGCGCCGGCGACAGCAAATACCCCAAAACAGAATGTGGACACATCCCATTTTTTGACAGAAAACAGAGGTGTTTTTTGCAAAGTGCCTACCTGTAGATTGTGGCCTCTAGCTCAGCCGGCACCTAGGGAAACCTACCAAACCTGTGCATTTTTGACAACTTGAGACCTAGGGGAATCCAAGATGGGTTGACTTGTGGGGCTCTGACCAGGTTCTGTTACCCAGAATCCTTTGCAAACCTCAAAATTTGGCTAAAAAAACAGGTTTTCCCCACATTTCGGTGACAGAAAGTTCTGGGATCTGAGAGGAGCCACAAATTTCCTTCCACCCAGCGTTCCCCAAAGTCTCCCGATAAAAATGACACCTCACTTGTGTAGGTAGGCCAAGCGCCCGCGACAGGAAATGCCCCAAAACACAACGTGGACACATCCCATTTTTTGACAGAAAATAGAGGTGTTTTTTGCAAAGTGCCTACCTGTAGATTCTGGCCTCTAGTTCAGCCGGCACCTAGGGAAACCTCCCAAACCTGTGTGTTTTTGAAAACTAGCGACCTGGGGCATCCAAGATGGGGTGACTTGTGGGGCTCTGACCAGGTTCTGTTACCCAGAATCCTTTGCAAACCTCAAAATTTGGCTAAAAAAACTGGTTTTCCTCACAGTTCGGTGACAGAAAGTTCTGGGATCTGAGAGGAGCCACAAATTTCCTTCCACCCAGCGTTCCCCAAAGTCTGCCGATAAAAATGACACCTCACTTGTGTAGGTAGGCCTAGCGGCCGCGACAGGAAATGCCCCAAAACACAACGTGGACACATCCCATTTTTTGACAGAAAACCGAGGTGTTTTTTGCAAAGTGCCTACCTGTAGATTTTGGCCTCTAGCTCAGCCAGCACCTAGGGAAACCTACCAAACCTGTGCATTGTTGAAAACTTGAGACCTAGGGGAATCCAAGATGGGGTGACTTTTGGAGCTCTGACCAGGTTGTTACCCAGAATCCTTTGCAAACCTCAAAATTTGGCTAAAAAAAACAGGTTTTCCCCACATTTCGGTGACAAAAAGTTCTGGAATCTGAGAGCAGCCACAAACTTCCTTCCACCCAGCGTTCCCCCACGTCTCCCGATAAAAATGATACCTCACTTGTGTGGGTAGGCGTAGCGCCCGCAACAGGAAATGCCCCAAAACACAACGTGGACACATCCCATTTTTTGACAGAAAACAGAGGTGTTTTTTGCAAAGTGCCTACCTGTAGATTCTGGCCTCTAGTTCAGCCGGCACCTAGGGAAACCTACCAAACCTGTGAATTTTTGAAAACTAGAGACCTAGGGGAATCCAAGATGGGGAGACTTGTGGGGCTCTGACCAGGTTGTGTTACCCAGAATCCTTTGCAAACCTCAAAATTTGGCTAAAAAAACTGGTTTTCCTCACATTTCGGTGACATAAAGTTCTGAGATCTGAGAGGAGCCACAAATTTCCTTCCACCCAGCGTTCCCCAAAGTCTCCCGATAAAAATGACTCCTCACTTGTGTAGGTAGGCCTAGCGCCCGCGACAGGAAATGCCCCAAAACACAACGTGGACACATCCCATTTTTTGACAGAAAACAGAGGTGTTTTTTGCAAAGTGCCTACCTGTAGATTTAGGCCTCTAGCTCAGCCGGCACCTAGGGAAACCTACCAAACCTGGGCATTTTTGAAAACTTGAGACCTAGGAGAATCCAAGATGGGGTGACTTTTGCAGCTCTGACCAGGTTGTTACCCAGAATCCTTTGCAAACCTCAAAATTTGGCTTAAAAAAACAGGTTTTCCCCACATTTCTGTGACAGAAAGTTCTGGAATCTGAGAGCAGCCAAAAATTTCCTTCCACCCAGCGTTCCCCCAAGTCTCCTGATAAAAATGATACCTCACTTGTGTGGGTAGTCCTAGCGCCCACAACAGGAAATGCCCCAAAACACAACGTGGACACATCCCATTTTTTGACAGAAAACAGAGGTGTTTTTTGCAAAGTGCCTACCTGTAGATTCTGGCCTCTAGTTCAGCCGGCACCTAGGGAAACCTACCAAACCTGTGAATTTTTGAAAACTAGAGACCTAGGGGAATCCAAGATGGGGAGACTTGTGGGGCTCTGACCAGGTTGTGTTACCCAGAATCCTTTGCAAACCTCAAAATTTGGCTAAAAAAACTGGTTTTCCTCACATTTCGGTGACATAAAGTTCTGAGATCTGAGAGGAGCCACAAATTTCCTTCCACCCAGCGTTCCCCAAAGTCTCCCGATAAAAATGACACCTCACTTGTGTAGGTAGGCCTAGCGCCCGCGACAGGAAATGCCCCAAAACACAACGTGGACACATCCCATTTTTTGACAGAAAACAGAGGTGTTTTTTGCAAAGTGCCTACCTGTAGATTTTGGCCTCTAGCTCAGCCGGCACCTAGGGAAACCTACCAAACCTGGGCATTTTTGAAAACTTGAGACCTAGGGGAATCCAAGATGGGGTGACTTTTGCAGCTCTGACCAGGTTGTTACCCAGAATCCTTTGCAAACCTCAAAATTTGGCTTAAAAAAACAGGTTTTCCCCACATTTCTGTGACAAAAAGTTCTGGAATCTGAGAGCAGCCACAAATTTCCTTCCACCCAGCGTTCCCCCAAGTCTCCTGATAAAAATGATACCTCACTTGTGTGGGTAGTCCTAGCGCCCACAACAGGAAATGCCCCAAAACACAACGTGGACACATCCCATTTTTTGACAGAAAACAGAGGTGTTTTTTGCAAAGTGCCTACCTGTAGATTTTGGCCTCTAGCTCAGCCAGCACCTAGGGAAACCTACCAAACCTGTGAATTTTTGAAAACTAGAGACCTAGGGGAATCCAAGATGGGGAGACTTGTGGGGCTCTGACCAGGTTCTGTTACCCAGAATCCTTTGCAAACCTCAAAATTTGGCACAAAAAAAAGGTTTTCCTCACATTTCGGTGACAGAAAGTTCAGGAATCTGAGAGCAGTCACAAATTTCCTTCCACCCAGCGTTCCCCCAAGTCTCCCGATAAAAATGATACCTCACTTGTGTGGGTAGGCGTAGCGCCCGCAACAGGAAATGCCCCAAAACACAACGTGGACCCATCACATTTTTTGACAGAAAACAGAGGTGTTTTTTGCAAAGTGCCTACCTGTAGATTCTGGCCTCTATATCAGCCGGCACCTAGGGAAACCTCCCAAACCTGTTCATTTTTGAAAACTAGAGACATGGGGAATCCAAGATGGGGTGACTTGTGGGGCTCTGACCAGGTTCTGTTACCCAGAATCCTTTGCAAACCTCAAAATGTGGCTAAAAAAACTGGTTTTCCTCAGATTTCGGTGACAGAAAGTTCTGGGATCTGAGAGGAGCCACAAATTTCCTTCCACCCAGCGTTCCCCAAAGTCTCCCGATAAAAATGACACCTCACTTGTGTAGGTAGGCCAAGCGCCCGCAACAGGAAATGCCCCAAAACACAACTTGGACACATCCCATTTTTTGACAGAAAACAGAGATGTTTTTTGCAAAGTGCCTACCTGTAGATTCTGGCCTCTAGTTCAGCCGGCACCTAGGGAAACCTCCCAAACCTGTGCGTTTTTGAAAACTAGAGACCTGGGGCATCCAAGATGGGGTGACTTGTGGGGCTCTGACCAGGTTCTGTTACCCAGAATCCTTTGCAAACCTCAAAATTTGGCTAAAAAAACTGGTTTTCCTCACATTTCGGTGACAGAAAGTTCTGGGATCTGAGAGGAGCCACAAATTTCCTTCCACCCAGCGTTCCCCAAAGTCTCCCGATAAAAATGACACCTCACTTGTGTAGGTAGGCCTAGCGACTGCGACAGGAAATGCCCCAAAACACAACGTGGACACATCCCATTTTTTGACAGAAAACAGAGGTGTTTTTTGCAAAGTGCCTACCTGTAGATTTTGGCCTCTAGCTCAGCCAGCACCTAGGGAAACCTACCAAACCTGTGCATTTTCGAAAACTTGAGACCTAGGGGAATCCATGATGGGGTGACTTGTGGAGCTCTGACCAGGTTGTTACCCAGAATCCTTTGCAAACCTCAAAATTTGGCTTAAAAAAACAGGTTTTCCCCACATTTCGGTGACAAAAAGTTCTGGAATCTGAGAGCAGCCACAAATTTCCTTCCACCCAGCGTTCCCCCAAGTCTCCCGATAAAAATGATACCTCACTTGTGTGGGTAGGCCTAGCGCCGGCGACAGCAAATACCCCAAAATAGAATGTGGACACATCCCATTTTTTGACAGAAAACAGAGGTGTTTTTTGCAAAGTGCCTACCTGTAGATTTTGGCCTCTAGCTCAGCCAGCACCTAGGGAAACCTACCAAACCTGTGCATTTTTGAAAACTTGAGACCTAGGGGAATCCAAGATGGGGTGACTTTTGGAGCTCTGACCAGGTTGTTACCCAGAATCCTTTGCAAACCTCAAAATTTGGCTTAAAAAAACAGGTTTTCCCCACATTTCTGTGACAAAAAGTTCTGGAATCTGAGAGCAGCCACAAATTTCCTTCCACCCAGCGTTCCCCCAAGTCTCCTGATAAAAATGATACCTCACTTGTGTGGGTAGGCCTAGCGCCCACAACAGGAAATGCCCCAAAACACAACGTGGACACATCCCATTTTTTGACAGAAAACAGAGGTGTTTTTTGCAAAGTGCCTACCTGTAGGTTTTGGCCTCTAGCTCAGCCAGCACCTAGGGAAACCTACCAAACCTGTGAATTTTTGAAAACTAGAGACCTAGGGGAATCCAAGATGGGGAGACTTGTGGGGCTCTGACCAGGTTCTGTTACCCAGAATCCTTTGCAAACCTCAAAATTTGGCACAAAAAAAAGGTTTTCCTCACATTTCGGTGACAGAAAGTTCAGGAATCTGAGAGCAGTCACAAATTTCCTTCCACCCAGCGTTCCCCCAAGTCTCCCGATAAAAATGATACCTCACTTGTGTCGGTAGGCGTAGCGCCCGCAACAGGAAATGCCGCAAAACACAACGTGGACACATCACATTTTTTGACAGAAAACAGAGGTGTTTTTTGCAAAGTGCCTACCTGTAGATTCTGGCCTCTAGTTCAGCCGGCACCTAGGGAAACGTCCCAAACCTGTTCATTTTTTAAAACTAGAGACATGGGGAATCCAAGATGGGGTGACTTGTGGGGCTCTGACCAGGTTCTGTTACCCAGAATCCTTTGCAAACCTCAAAATGTGGCTAAAAAAACTGGTTTTCCTCAGATTTCGGTGACAGAAAGTTCTGGGATCTGAGAGGAGCCACAAATTTCCTTCCACCCAGCGTTCCCCAAAGTCTCCCGATAAAAATGACACCTCACTTGTGTAGGTAGGCCTAGCGCCCGCGACAGGAAATGCCCCAAAACACAACGTGGACACATCCCATTTTTTGACAGAAAACAGAGGTGTTTTTTGCAAAGTGCCTACCTGTAGATTTTGGCCTCTAGCTCAGCCAGCACCTAGGGAAACCTACCAAACCTGTGCATTTTTTAAAACTTGAGACCTAGGGGAATCCATGATGGGGTGACTTGTGGAGCTCTGACCAGGTTGTTACCCAGAATCCTTTGCAAACCTCAAAATTTGGCTTAAAAAAACAGGTTTTCCCCACATTTCGGTGACAAAAAGTTCTGGAATCTGAGAGCAGCCACAAATTTCCTTCCACCCAGCGTTCCCCCAAGTCTCCCGATAAAAATGATACCTCACTTGTGTGGGTAGGCCTAGCGCCGGCGACAGCAAATACCCCAAAACAGAATGTGGACACATCCCATTTTTTGACAGAAAACAGAGGTGTTTTTTGCAAAGTGCCTACCTGTAGATTGTGGCCTCTAGCTCAGCCGGCACCTAGGGAAACCTACCAAACCTGTGCATTTTTGACAACTTGAGACCTAGGGGAATCCAAGATGGGTTGACTTGTGGGGCTCTGACCAGGTTCTGTTACCCAGAATCCTTTGCAAACCTCAAAATTTGGCTAAAAAAACAGGTTTTCCCCACATTTCGGTGACAGAAAGTTCTGGGATCTGAGAGCAGCCACAAATTTCCTTCCA